>NC_091474.1:176594431-176913931 GCF_036971445.1 Narcine bancroftii | reverse complement strand
AAAAGCCAGAAAATGCCCAGGAGAAAGCAAATGGCCAAATGTAATTGTCAGAGAATCACTTCATTCCAGCAAGTCTGACATCTCCTTTCTTGAAGAAGATCATAATAATGAGATTGCTGATATATCCTGGCATTTTATTTGCTTCCCAGATGAGAGAGGTGAAGTCATGAGATTGTACCGAAGTTGTTTCTCCGACACGTTTTGATTCTCCAGTGATGTGGTCTGCTCCGGAAGCCTTGTTATTTTTCATCTGATTGGCAGTGTTGTCAACATCCTGCCAGGTTTGCATAGTCTGCTGCTGAGATTATAGCACATAGTCCACTGTCAGGATAGATCAATGATTTTAGATTCTAAATTAAGTGAGAAGATCTTTGGAATGCTTCTTTCAGTCAATGCTGACTACCTTTCTGTTATGAAGAGCTCTCCTCTGTTTGTGGTACTTAGTTTCAATATATAGGTGGCCTTGGTAGTATTGAAGAACCCACTTAGAGCAGGATCAATAGCTTATCGTAGGATTTCCACCATCTGTTACACCCACCATGTGCCCTTCAGTCTTGGACCTCAGACTTCGGATGCTTGTACATACATTTTAATGGTACATTCAGCCCATTTGCATCTAGATATCCAAGTCATTCTCATCAAACTTATTCAAATGTTTTAACTCAAAGAAACCAATAGACTTTTCACAAGTGCTGATTAGGATGGAATTCAGAGAAGACTTGCATGGTGAACAATATGCAGCTCCTGCTAATGGAGATTATCCCAGTCGGTTATGAGGCATTGCCTGAATAGAACTTTCTTCACAAAAGGTGTTCATGTTCTTCCACAGAGATACTTCTGCAGCAGTGTTTCCACTAGTGTTACTGTGCTGAAGCACACTGCAGTAATTACAGAAGAGACTTCCTGATATTGTGTCTTGTTTGGGGAATAGTGGTTACGGTACTGAACTGGATGCTCGAGTTCCAAACCATTAGTCTGGAAAGATGAGTTTGAATCCCATTATGGCAGTTGGGGAATTTAAATTCAAGTAATTAAATCATTGTGGAATTTTTGACAGAGCAAGCTTCAGTAATAATAACCATGACATGATTGGATTGTTCATTCATGCCTGTCAGGGAAGAGAATCTGGTGATCTAACCTTTATGTGACTAGAACAGTGGTTTTCAAAGTTTTTTCTTTCCACTCACATACCACCTTAAGTAATCCCTCTATCATAGGTACTCTGTGGTTTGTGAAGGATTACTTAAGGTGGTATGCGAATGGGAAAAAAATTGAAAACCACTGGCCCAGTTGTAATTGGCTCTTCAGATGAGAGGGTTCTGCCAGCATCCTCTGTGAAACCACAAGTCTGGGCATCAAAGTGTCCAAGCTGCAATGATCAGGCCACATTATCTGTGCGCCTGACCACTGACCACTGAATCAGGTACTCTGCTCCAAGATTTCAGAAGTGCAGAGAAAATGATTCAAGGATATCCTTAGCAGGGTCTAGGATTTTGGTACCCACGTTTTGGTACCGGACATTTTGGCAGCCACAGTTTGGCACCCACAATTTGGCACCGGACATTTTGGCAGCCACAGTTTGGCACTGAACATTTTGGCCTACTCAACCACTCACTGTCTTCTGGCTGGCTCCATCCTGCTGCATTGCCTGAATTGCCAGCATTGCAGAAACTCCCTCCCACAATGCGAGTTCAACGCCAGGGTTTCAGGCAGTGCTACAATGCCAGGCAGTGCAGTGGGACCTCGGCCAGCAGAAGGTGAGTGGGGTGGGGAACCAGGTTAAAATGTCCAGTACCAAACTGTGGCCACCAAAATGTCCAAAGGGACACAAAAGTCATTTATATTCACCAAAATGTCCAATGCCAAAATGTAAATGCCAAAATATCCGGTGCCAAACTGCAGGCAGCAAAATGTACAATTTCGTCTTTAGCACACCCCTAACAAAAAAAAGATGCAACATCATTACTGACAGCTCAAGACTGCCAAAACTGCTCAAGCAGGCAAGAGTTTCCAGAAACACATAGAGATGGTTTCCAGTCTTTCCAACTCTGACAAATGGTAGCTAAGTACAAATAGCAGAATGATTATACAACAATGTGAACAACCAGTCTGCTCATTTTATAGAGAACATTTAGAACCACAATGGTTCGGCCCTTTTAGTCTGTGTTGAACCATTTTATTTTTGCCTAGTCCCACTGACCTGCACCCAGTCCATAGCCGTCCATACCTCTCCCATCCATGTACCTGTCCAAATTCCTTTTAAATGTTAAAGCTGAACCCACGTTCACCATCTCAACTGGCAGCTTGTCCACACTCCCATCACTCTCTGTGTGAAGAAGTTTCCCCTCATGTTCTCATGTTCCCCCTAAACATTTCCCTTTTCACTTTGAATCCATCATTTTTCTGGTTTGTATCTCTCCTACCCTCATGGAAAAGCCTACTAACAGCAACTCTGTCTATCTCCCTCATAATTTTAAATACCTCTATCAAATCTCCCCTCATTCTTCTATGCTCCAGGGAATAAAGTCCTAACCTGCTTAATCTTTCTCTGTAACTCAGTTCCTGAAGGCCGGGAAGCATCTTAGTAATCTTCTCTACACTCTTCCTAATTTATTGATAAATTTCCTACAGTTAAGTGACCAAAACTGTACACAATACTCCCAATTTGGGCTCTCCAATGTCTTATTCAACTTTACCATAACATCCCAACTCCTATACTCAATGTGTACTTTGATTTATGAAGACCAATGTGCAGAAAGGTCATTACAAATCTATCTACCTGAGATGCCACTTTCAATGAATTATGTATCTGTATTCCCAGATCTCTCTGTTCCACTGAATTCCTCAGCACCCTACCATGCACCGTTAATATCCTTTCTTGGTTTGTCCATCCAAATTGCAACACCTTACACTTGTCCACATCAAATTCCATCTACCATTTTTCAGCCCATTTTTCTAGCTGGTCCAGATCTCTCTGCAAGCGTTGAAAACCTTCTTTATTGTCCACAACACCTCCAACCATAAGTCACATCATAATCTTTTGCCCTGAATTTAAACTACTTCTGACACATTAAGGAATGCAGAAGAAAGAGTGAACATGTAAGATGTGTTCCTTAGATTTCTAAAAGGCATTGTGCCATTTCCTACATCAGTGTTCATTAAAATTGTGGTGCACAGAATGTTATCACCCAAATATGACAGCAATATACTTGCTTCCTTGTTATGCTCCATTCAAAGTTTCTCAGTCTTTATTTTGTTATACCTAGGCCCCACACTGCTTGGTGAATTTGTAGTTTCTTTCACTGAAAATGACTTTTCAATAAATGACCTCATAAAATATCTCCAGTTAGCCACAATTCTTAGCTTGCCATAGTTCCGAAAACATTCTGATCCTTCTTTTTCATACCAAGAGTAGATAAGTTCACATATCATTTTATAAAACTCTACAGCCAGTTACATTCATTAATTATACCCATAGAACGTAGAAGAGCACAGCACAGAAACAGGCTTCTCCCCCCTCACTTATGCTCTCTAATGCAGGCAGCATCTTAGTGAACTCTTCTGTACCCTTTCCAAAGCCTCCACAGTGTTTCTGTAATGAGGCGACCAAAAATGCACAAAGTATTCAAAATGCAGCCTAACTAAAGTTTTGTAGATTGCAATGTGACTTCCTAACTGTTATCATAAGTACCTCAACCAAAGAAAACAAACATACCATACACCTTCATTAGGATCCTATTTACTTGTGTGGCCATTTTTAGAGAGCTATACATCAGAATCCACAGATCCCTCTGCTCTCAGTGCATTTAAATGCCCTGTATATATCCCCTTACATTTGTATAAGAGCCGTAGGCTTGTTTCTTATCTGTTGTTTCCGCGGGCGTTGGCAGTGCTCCGGGGTCCATAGGCCTCTTCCTTTGGACACATGCACAAGGCCAGCACCATTGGGATAGGGCTTATGTGCACTGGTTTGGACCCAGCACATGTGGCTTTAGCTGGGGCCAGAGTGTCTGCCAGTACACATGCACTACTGAGCGTGGTGAGGCATGCGTGCTTGGCTCTGCCTGACAGCACGCGGTTGGAGCCAGGGTCAGCATGTGCACCAAATAAGCACGTGTGGGTGTTTCGCACTCATGGAAAAGGAGGTTCACTTGCCCGCGTCATCAGTTGCAAGATCTGAGTTAGGCGTCAATAATTTCTGTTAACCGTTGTTTCAAGTTATGCTATATGTTATGTTACATCAACTGTTATATAGAACATTAGAGGGACATTAGAATAGAACGTTATATGTTATGATTAATCAGTATTTTACAGACATTAGCTCTTTTGTGTTTGTTTAATAAAGAATATTTTATAAAATTAATTTGAGCTTCATTACCGATTTGTCCAAGAAACGCATTGCAGACAAATGCCTACCTTAGCCTCCAAGCAACTGCATTAGAAAGCAGTCACTACAATTTGACCTCCCAAAATACAACACCTCATGCTTCTAGGGAGTAAACTCCATTTATGCCACCTCCCTTTCTCATCTACATTACCCATTCTATGGAAGTAATTACAGGTATGTTAAATTTTACAGCTTCCTTAGAATTACATGCATTTTCGGGAGGCAATGGCAGCATTTAACACCAATGTCTTAGTGCCCTTGACAAGGAAAGGGTGAGCCAGTGCAGTCCTTCTGGTGAAGTGCTCCCACAGCACCATCAGAAGGGGAGCTTACAGGATTTGGGACCAGTGACTCTGAAGGATCGGCATTGATTCCAGTCAGGGTTCCTATTTATGGTTAATGCATGCATGTTGAACAATATTTTAAAGACTAAACTAAAGCAACACATGTAGCGAAAAGAATAAATGGATGGTCAACTTGTTAAATCTAACAAGAAATGGACTGTAAATACAAATGCTCAGAAATGCAATTTTGCCCTTTTTTGATGAGCTAAACATGTGTGATGTGAAATACTAATGACCTAATAAATCCCTGGCCAAAATAATGACATTGGCCAAAAAAAATATGAAACAGTGTTGGACAGATCACACCCATATAACATGATCTGTGTGATTCCCAATACAACTTCATCTAATTTAGCACAGCTGTAAACACTTCATTTTGCAGCAATCAGAGTAGAGTGAAAACACTTTAAGGTACATTTCTTTGGCAGGCAGGCAGCCACCACAACAACACATTTTGGCTGTAATGAGCAGGATGTGCTACAGATGGGAGGAAGGGAACACCATGACTTACACAGAGCATCATCACAGTACCAAGAGGAGGTCCTGTATGTCTCTCAGTTAGGTGATTCACTGGGCAGGTATTCAAAGAGCTTGGCTGGAACAAGAGTTCCTGCACCAGGAAGCCACACAGCATGTCAACGTGACCTTGAGAGCAATAGTGCAGCATATAAAAGTGCTGGATAAACTCAAAAGGACTCACAGCACTGGTGAAAAGTAAAAGGCTGCCAATATTTTGGGCCTGAGCCCTCCTTCAGAAGTTGTGCACTCCACTAGTCCCAGCACCTGCAAATTTTCCTGTTTACCTCTTTAGAACAATGTTAATCTCAATTTTTTACTTGTATGACTCACAGCATTCAAACTCAAATTGCACTAATTGTGATTTCAAAACCAACTCTCACAGTCTGTCATCTTTTCCTCCACTACACCATCTATTTGGAGATCAAGTAGCCTAAGGCCAATAATAAAGAGATAATCAATTGTCTGTCACCTTTTTGGTACTTGTCACCTAATCTAATGGATGGGCCCACTCAGTTCCTAACCCGTGTTGGGGGCAGATCCTGTGCCTTGGGGGCAGAGTGACCTCCTCAGGAGCAACTATAATCAGCTGTCAAGCAAATATGTTCACCAGTATTTTATGATTGCGATCATTGAGTCAGCTGGATTCAACTATCCATCCTCAAACAACTCTTCATTGTGGACGTGTACTGCTCAAATTGTGCAGAGATCTATCTCCAAGAGGGTAAAAAAAGGACAAAGCAAGGATTAGACACCTACAGCTTGTAGTCATCAGTTGGTTAGCACCTGTTTAGAAGCTTAAACAATGGCAGAGCCTTCTGAGCACCAGCAGATCCTTACACAATTGTCTATCACTGTCTGCAAAAGGTCACCAACTGAGCAGGTTCAGGATTTCATATCTCTTGTCATAAGGTTACCAGATCACGATCCACTACAGACTCTCAAGCAGTACACTCATCCATGACCAGCACCAACCATTCAGACTGCTCTTCAGTTGGCTGTGGTTCTTGGAAACCATGGGATGTACTTTCCTGAGTCAACAATGGCATAGTGCAAACTCAAAGGCAAAGGGATCAATCAGTCCTTCAGTACAGATACATTGGGGCATTAAGAAACCCATATACAAGTAGGAAAGGCACTGTGGTGCATATTTTACTGGAAAGTGATTAGATTTTTGTTCTTTGCTTTATTTTATTCTCCTATAAATGATCCTGAATGTCCTTATGCAGTTCAAATTCATTTTCAATTAGGGCAAATAATATCCCAGTTTGTGCAGTGGTAATTGCTCTGCTATGCCTCAGCCAGATAGATAGGTCAGAGAGTGTTCTCCGCATATGATGTTTCTCAGCAGCGAAATGTTGAAAAGATACTCCATAAGTGAAGCATATTCTGAAAGATGTTCAAGCACCTTCAATAGGTCATGAAGCTGTACTATCAGGTCTCCATTAGATTGTCCTTTCAACATGCAATAAAATATGTTTTGTATTCCACTGAATAGTGGGTGTTCAGCAAAAATCTTAGTTTGCATTCAAAAACTCTATTTAATATCACTAAGGGATGATTTGTGATGTCACTAAGTGCTTGACTGATGTTGGAGAAATGTCAGCTGAGCTAAGGCTACTGCCATCGGCAGTTACCTCATCATTGAAGATAAGTGTGCCAGTACCTCTGGCAACTATACATGTACAGGCCATCGCACCATGTCTCACAGAAGAGGTGGTAGACTTTTGATCTTTGGCAGTTCCTTTAAGCCTCCACACTTTGCTCTTGCCATCACTCTGATATAGGTTCATCTTGATCGCATCTGTTCACCAGACCTTTTTCCAGAATTCTACTGGCTTTTTTAAATATTTTTTTTTGCCAAACTACAATCTGTTTCTGTGGCCAACTCATGGTTTTCATCTTGCAGTGTAACCTCTGTATTTCTGTTCATGAAGTCTTCTGTGGACAGTGGTCACTGACACATCCACTCCTGCCTCCTGAAGAGTGTCTCTGATCTGTCGGACAGGCGTTTGGGGATTTGTCTTCATTATGATGAGAATTCTTCTGTCATCAGCAGTGGAGATCTTCCTTGGAATTCCCGTCCCTTTGTGATCACTGAGCTCACCAATACCCTCTTTCTTCTCAATGATGTTCCAAACTGTTGATTTTGGTAACCGTAAGCTTTGGGTAATGTCTCTTAGTGTTTGATTCTTCTTTTTCAGCCTCAGAATTGCTTCTTTGAGATTCTTTGAAAGTCTGCAGAAACCATAGTTGAAATAAATGCACAATGCTGGAAAAACTCAGCAGGTCAAACAGTGTTCTTTGCTATATAAAGAACACTGTTTAACCGGTTGAGTTTCTCTAGTATTGTGTTTTTACTATGTTTACAAAGTGCTGTAATTTCTACAAGGTCAAACCAAAATGTATCCAAATAATCTTGAATAAAATCTGGAATGTTCACCTTAATCACATGTGAATTGTTTTGTTACAAATTGAAAACTGCGGAGCACAGGGACAAATAAAGGAAAATAAATGTTTGTCCCAAACATTATAGAGGGTGCTGTAAATTTTCTGATATCACTACCATTATTGACTGAATGACTGGAAATAATAATCCAGAATATAGAAGGGAAATGAAGAATCTTGTTGTGTGGTGCCAGATCAGTGTTGCCCTCAATTTCAGCAAGTATACTTATTGTATACTTTAGGAAGGGGACGCTGAGGGATTGTCTTCATTTTTGGGACAACTATGGAGAAGGTTGGTAGCTTCAAGTTCCTGAAAGTCCATAAATCAGAGGATCCCTCCTGGACTCAGCGCATCAAGCCATCGTGAAGAAGCGACAAATGTCATTACTATCTAGGAGTTGGAGAGATTTGGCACAATGTTGAATACTCTGTCAAACATTTATAGGACAACTGCACACTGACAGGTTGTAATGCAGCCTGGTTTGGAATCTTGAGGGCCCAGAAAGAGAAAAGGCGGCAAAAGGTATCTAAGATAGCCAAGTCTATTACAAACAGTCAGCATGACCCCCCCCCCCCCCACCCCCCAATCACCCTGATCACAATCTCTTCCCATTACTATCTTCAGGCAAAAGGTTCAGATGCCTGAAGATCTGATTTCTAGGTTCAAGAACAGTTTTTTTTTCCCCCAACAGAAATCAGGCTCTTGAAACTTCTTGTACAACCCAACCCTGACCATAAACTACATAGTGAGCACTACTGCACTACTTACACATCACATTTTTAAAAAATTCTTGTACTAACTGCAACTGAATATTTATTTATATATCCTTTAAATTTATTTTCTCTTTTTTTGTCTTGATATATTGTAATAATCGTAGCCAATGTACCTGACATATATGTACGGCTGCAGCAATTCTGAGGTGTCTGTACATTGTGCATATTTAGATAACAATAAACGTTCATCATCACCATATTTTCTTATGCCCTTTTTAACAAGTGACTTTCCGTCTCTTGCTTTCCTTTTCGAAAAATAAACAAAATCTTGGTGAAAATTCATCAAAGAGAAATCATAATAGCTCATTAAAAAATATATATGTAGGAGGATATACTTCTCTGTTGTTAACTCCACTTGCTTTTCAACTCATGTGACTGGGTAGGACCTGCACAGTGAATGGTGGGGTGGTAGGGTTCTGTAGAGAGTTGAGGAGCAGAGGAATTCAGGAATACAGGTACATAGTATCTTGAAAGTAGCATCACAGGGGATCAAAAAGGTTTCAGCATATTGGACTTCATCAATCAAGAGTATTGAGTATAGAAATTTGGAGGTCATATTACAGTTGCATAAAATGTTGGTGAATCCTCAATTTGGGGTATTGTATTCAGTTATGGTCACCATGATGGATGGTGTCAATATGGAGAGGTGGCAGAGATGATTTACAAGAATATTGCCAGGCCTCACAGAAATGAGCTAGAGAAAGAGGTTGATCAGGCCAGGGCTTTAGTTTGAGTGCATAGGAGGATGAGGGATAATCAAGGTGTACAAATAATGAGAGAAATAAATCTGGTGCATAGTCTTTTGCCTAGAGTAGGGATATCGAGAACCAGATGACATAGATTTAAGGTGGGGGGGGGGGGGGAGAACTTAATAGGAACCTGAGTCAGAGAACCAGAGGGTAGTGAGTGTATGGAAAAGGTTTCTGAAGGAGGTAGTTGACACAGGTAATGTAATAGATTCACTGTGAACTTAGACCATAACTATGTTAAAGCAAAAGGCAAAGTGCTGGAGGAACTCTATATCCTTGTAGGCAAAGGAACAGAGGATGTGTTGGATTGAGTCCCTGCATCAGTGTAGAGGGAAGATAACCAGCATGAAGAGGTGAGAGGGAAGCAGAGGCTGGCAGACAATAAGTGGAATGAGGTGAGGAGAATATAAAGGACAGATAGAGCAGGTTCGCTCTACCCATTGAATTCCGCCAGCAGTGTTTCCTGTATCTTCACTTTCTTGTGTCATAATTATCTTAACTGTTTGCCCTAAATGTGGTTTAACGTGATGCTAGTTCTTTTATCTGTACCTTAATGATGCATGATTGATCACTCTTTCTCCCCTTCCACCTCTCCCAGCCCAATTTTGGTACCTTTTATCACTGATTTGTAGAGGGTGTGTGCCCACAATCATTAGACACTGTTCAAAATAACCATTCTTTGCCCTCAAGGGGCAACCACTGATCAGCTTAATGAGTCCTCACCAGTGACTCAGAGGTATTTTGTCAGAAGGGTTTACTGATGATAATTGAGAGTGGCCACTTTGGTTAATGTTTCGATGTTTTAACTGAAAATGTACTGAGAACAATTTTAATAATCAAACTAAAGTCCTTAATGTGATCAACTTAGTCAAAAATGAATTCACAAGGTCCATCACTATCATAAAGACTCAGGCCCACTCAGTGAAATGGACTCTGGTTTTCAACAGATATACTGTAAATAGAACATGTAATATTCAAGCTTCTGGAAATTGTTTGGCCATTTAACTTATCATTGAGTTTCACTTCACAGATATATCTTGTATAAATTAATAAATGAGATCTTTTATTTGTTTTCCAGTTTATAATAATCTGGTCTATACTTAAAATAAGGATTTATCACACTAACCTACCTTACCATCTCTCACATTCAAACTAGTACTGACATATTTTAAAGTGATTCATGAAGTATATGTTTGAGAAGCATCATTACATTGGATTAAGAGCTGTGTTTTGGATTGCAAATTATATAACACATAGAAAATGCACCACAAAGTTTAAAAATAAAATCTAAGGAATTGCAATGAACTGCTCAGAGACAGTTACAATGTTAGATATGAATGTGTAAGATTAGTTGATTGCCAGTAATAATTAGACTTCATTAAAAGGTGATTTGTAAACTTCTGGTTTCATTCTAAATGTAGCATCAAGAACTCTGATAACATCCAGAATTAATTACATGTAGCTTATCCATACCAACCTATTACAAAAGATAAGATTTGACATACTATAGAAGATAATGCTGGCACTGAATAGTGCTCTTAGGATCAACAATAAAACATTTTTATTAAGTTAGTGTTACAATGAATCAAAGTTACAGTAACAACTGTATAGCCTGAAAAGAAATTCTGCCAATTTCAGTCAAGGCCACCAGTACTCGATGCTCCTTCCAAGCAATTATAGTGAATAAAAAATACTGCAAATGCTACAAATTTGAAGCAAACAGAGAATTTTGAAAACACTTTAGCAGGTCAAGCAGCAAATGTGAGAAGGGAAATAGAGTTTACATTGCATTCTTCCACATTCTACCTCAGTGGGAGAAGTTCATTGCTCCTTTCATTATCCGTAAAACTCTGAGAACATACAACATACAACATTAAACCACAGTACAGGCCCTTCAGCTCCCAATGTTATGCCAACGTACTTCATAAAAAAACTTTTCCCAACCTCACATACAAATGCCTATCAAAGAGTACTTTGAATTACCCTATTGTGTAAGCCTCCACCACCAACCTCAGCAATGCATTCCCAACACCAAGCATTTTCTGAGTAAAGGACCTACCTTGACATCTATTCTGAACTTTCTCTACTAATCTTAAACAGATGCCCTCTGTGATTTGCTGTTGTCACCTCACGTAAAGGGTACTGGCTGTCCACCCTATCTAACCACCCTCCCCTCTTCATAATCTTATATACCTCTATTAGGTCATCTTTTGCCACTTTAAAGAGTAAAGCCGTAACTCTGCCAACCTTCTTTCATACAATATTTTCCAATCCAGGCAACATCCTGGTAAATCTTGTCTGCACCCTTTCCAAACAATTTACCTATTGGTGTCATGAGGTGACCAGAACTGAATGCAATACTCTACATGTCGTCTTTTTAGTGTTTTATGGAGCTGCAATATTTGCACAAGAAAAATGAATGCCAACACATCATATGCCTTCATAATCACTCTATCAACTTGCATGCAAACCTGAGGGTGGCACATTTGGCGTAGTGGTTAGTGCAACACTTTTACAATGCCAGCGATCGGGATTGGAATCCCGCACTATCCGGAAGGAGTATGTACATTCTCCCAGTGTCTGCGTGGGTTTTTCACAGGGGCTCCAGTTTCCTCCCACCATTTGAAACATACCAGGGGTATAGGTTAATTGGGTGTAAGTTTGTTGGCACGGACTCGTTGGCCAAAATGGCCTGTTACTGTGCTGCATGTCTCAAAAAAGAATCTATGAACCTGGACCCCAAGATTTCTCTCATCCTCCACACTGTTAAGAATCTTGCCAGTAATCTCATACCACACTTCTAAGTTCCAAATTGCAGCATCTCACACTTATCCAGATTGCACTACATCTGCCATTTTTCCACCCAACTCTATATATTTCTTTATCCTGTTGTAACCTACAACAAACTTCTTCTCTATCCATAACAGATCCAATCTTCATATGGACTGCAAATTTATGCTTCAAATTGAAGAGCAATCATCAGAAATAGGAAGGAGAGAAAGTTAGAATGGTGCAATCAAGATCAGGTGACCCAAACAGCGGCAGCAAAGATTTTTTTTAAAAATATCAAGCATCATTATAAAAATGAGGAACTGTGTAGCAGAATGGACATGGAAGGAGTTGTCATCGACTGAGTCAAAGTGGTAAGGTTTTGACTCAAGAGGATTCAGCAATAAAAGGCTGAGTTGATAGTACAGGAGATGAAGTAAGTAAGGACCACCCTATTTAAGGGTCAAAAAGAATTTAGTAGATAGGCACAGGTAAGGGCAGGTTTTATTCATCATATATTTTGCTCCTCCAGTCATAGAAAGTGGGAATGGCAGCCAAGGCAGGGGAATGCTCCTCTGCAGAAACTGAGTAGTCAGGGAAGCCAGCAGCATGCAAGGTGCATCCAGCTGCAGCTCCTTACAAACCAAGTTAGGAAGTTGGAGCTGGAATTGTGTGTACTCCAGATCATTCAGGAGACTAAGGAGATGACAGGTATTATTGGGATGCTATCAGACATTGAAGGCAGGAGGAGGCTAGCTGGGTGACAATCAGGAGAAAGAAAGGGAACAGGCAATCAGTGCAGGCCACCCCTATGGCCAATCTCCTCAATAATAAGTATACCATTTTGGATACTGCTGTGGGGGGGGGGGGGGGGGGGGGCGCTACCAAGGGCAAGCCATGATGATCATATCTCTGGCACAGAGTCTGGTCTTGTGGAAAAGAAGGGATGGGAGGAGAAGAGGCGAGCTGTAATGATAGGGGCTTCCATAATTAAAGGGACAGATAAAATGTTCTGTGGAAGAGATCAAGAATCCCAGATAGCATATTACCTCCCAGGTGCCAGGGACAAATTAAGTTCATGGCATTTTCAGAAGGGAGGGTGAGCAGCCAGATGTTGTGGTCCATATAAGGATCAATGATGTGGGTAGGAAGGGTGAGGAGGAACTGCAAGGAGAGTTCAGGGAGTTAGGCACTAGGTCGAAGATCAGAACCACCAGGTTTGTGATCTCAGGATTGCTACCTGGACCACGTGCTAGGGTAGTTAGAATAGGAGTATAATGCAGCTTAACATGTGGTTAAAGAGATGGTGCAGGAGGGAGGGCCTCAGGTTTCTGAATCATTGGGCTCTCTTCCCTGGAAGAGAGCCATCTTACAACATTACTATAATTTTTTTTAAAATGCTAGTTCGTAAAAAGTGAGGCAGTGTCCCTGGTTCATTGCTTATCCAGGAATCTGATGGCAGTGGGGAAAAAGCTGTCCTTGTGCCACTGAGAGCTTCTCTTTAAGCTCCCGTACCTTTACCCTGATGGTAGCAGAGTGAAGAGGGCATGGCCTGGGTGGTGGGGGTCTTTGAGGATAGAGGCTGCTTTTTTAAGACATTGCCTCATGTAGATGTTTTTGATGCAATGAAGTCTGGTGCCTGTGATGTAACAGGCCAAGTTAACAACCCTCTGGAGTTTATTCTTGTCCTGATTCCATACCAGAAAGTGATGCAACCAGCCAGAATGCTCTCCATAGTACATGTGTAGAAGTTTGAGAGTTTTCTGTGATATAACGAATCTCCTCAGACACCTCACAATGTACAACTGCTGGCAAACCTTCTTTGTTTTTGCATCAACACAAAGGCTCCAGGACAGATCCTCGGAGATGTTGACTCCCAGGAATTTGAAGTTCTTGACCCTCTCCACCACTGTACACATGCTGTCTACATGGGTTTTAGTAAGACACTTGACAAGGTCCCGCATGGAAGGTTAGTCAGGAAGGTTCAGGCGCTTAGTAATCATGCTAAGGTAGTAAACTGGATTCAACATTGGCTGTACAGGAGAAGCCAGAGAGTGGAAGTGGATAATGGCTTCTCCGACTCGAGAGCTGTGACTAGTGGTGTCCCTCAGGGATCAGTACTGGGACCATTGTTGTTCGTCATCGATGTCAATGATCTGTAGTAAATTGGATCAGCAAGTTTGCAAATGACACAAAGATTGGAGGTGTTGTGAACAGTGAGAAAAGTTTTCAAAGCTTGCAAAGGGATCTGGACCAGCTGGAAAAAAATGGGCAAAAAAATGGCAGATTGAACTTAATGCAGACAAGTGTGAGGTGTTATCTTTTGGAAGGACAAACCAAGAAAGAACATAAACATTAAATGGTAGGGCACTGAGGAGTGCGGTCAAGCAGAGGGATCTGGGAATACAGATACATAATTCCACGAAAGTGGTGTAACAGATAGATAAGTTCGTAAAGAGAGCTTTTGACATATTGGCCTTCATAAGTCAAAGTAATGAGTATAGGAGTTGGGATGTTATGGTAAACTTGTATAAGACATTGATGAAATCAAATTTGGAATCTTGTGTGCAGTTTTGGTCAGCTAACTACAGGAAAGATATAAATAAAATAGAAAGAGTGCAGAGAAGACTTACTAGGATGTTGCCCAGACTTCAGGAACTGCGTTACAGGGAAACCTTAGGATTTTATTCCCTGGAATGTAGAAGAATGAGGGGAGATTACATAGAGGTATTTAAAATTAAAAGGGGTACAGACAGAGCAAATGTAGGTTGGCTTTTTCCACTAATGGGAGGAGAGATACAATCCAGAGGACATGGGTTGAGTATGAAAGGGAAAATGTTTAGGCGGAATATTAGGGAAAACTTCTTCACACATTGAGTGGTGGGTGTGTGGAATGAGCTTCCAGCTGAAGTTGTAAATGCAGACTCGATTTTAACATTTAAGATGAATTTGGACAGGTTCATGGATGGAAGGGATATGGAGGTCTATGGACTGGGTGCAGCTCAGTGGGACTAGGCAGAATAACAGTATGGACCAACGAGAAAGGCTGAAGGACCTGTTTCTGTCCTGTAATATTTTAAGATAACATTTCTATGGTTTTATGGTTTTCAGCTACAAGAAGATGGGTAAGGGAGAATTAATATTTTGTCTATTTATGTGAAGTCATTTTTCAATTTTCTAAATTCTGGAGAATAGAACACTAGTCAACTCAAACAATCCTCATGTGAAATGGACATGATGGAGTTAGAAGGATTTTGAAGACAGATGTGACTAGCCCTGAATGCCCACATGGTTGACATTAATGATTTAGGCTGAAGGACCTGTTCACTGTGCAAGATCATCTGAGATGTCCTCCTTCTTCAAAAGTGTAGCTTCCCTTTCACTATTATCAATGCAGCCCTCACCTGCATGTCTTCCATTACCCCCTCACTTGTCCAGGCCCCCTCCATCCCCATGAGCAACCAGGACAGGATTCCCCTTGCCCTCACTTACCACCCCAATAGCCAATGCATCCAACATATCATCCTCTGCCATTTCTGCTCTCTGCTACATGATTCCACCACCAGACACATGCCACTTCTCCTCCCCCAGGGGTGTATCTACATAAAGTAGTGCCTATGACAAGGGTGGCCATTGCATCAAAATACACAGCGACAATGAGGTCTCATGAGAGCTGGCTTGGTGGCTGCCATGTTGTATAATTGAGAGCGAACGCTAAGATGAGGAAGGAGGATGAGTGTACCGAACAGGTGTGTGTTCCTTGTATGTCCAGTTTGGAGGCGGCGGTGCTGAGAAGGGTGGGTGGGTGGGGGGTGGCAGATGTCAAGTGGCAACCCCCATTCAAGCAATGTCCCCCTTTTCAAGTGGTGCCCCGGGCCCATGCCATGCCTGCCATACCCTAGATATGCCCCTGTCCTCCTGTCTCTGCCTTCTGCAGGGACCAGCCCCTCTGTTACTCCTACTTCCACTCTTCCCTTCTCACCAATCACCCCTTTGGCACCTACCCCTGTGACCACAAGAAATGCTACACCTCGTCCCTCACCACTATTCAGGACCCCAAACGATACTTCCAAATGAATCAATGCTGCATTGTGATGTCATCTGCATCAGTGAGGCTGTATTCAGACTGGAATATCACTTCCTTTGGCTCTGTTGCTTTGTCCATTGCAAAAGTGGGAATCTCCCATTTCCATGCTACCCCTCCACCATCAGGCTCCTCAACGATACACATGTGCACCTGAAGTCTAACACCTCCAGGTTCAAAAACAGTTTTTATTTAATCCAACAGCTATGAAGATCACAAGCCTCCCCGTATTACCCTGAACCTAAACAGAAGCTGCTCTAAGACAACCAAAAGATCTGTTTGCACCACATGACTTTGTTTTCTTGTGCTAACTACATTTGTGAATATTTATTTGTCTATCCTTTGATAGTTATCTCTTTTTTTCTGTCTTTGCGTATTGTGGTAATTTAATTTTTACTGTTGCAGTGGTGTACCTTAAATACATTTTGACTGCAATAAGAAAGAGTTGTGTGGCATCTGTGCAGTCCAGTTATGTATCTGACAATAAACCCACATTGATTATTAATTTCAATTTCATATTGCATGATTCTGAAATAAATCAGGCTTAAACACAATAGAGGAGAATTGGACAAGTTCCTTCAGTACAGGACAGGATGCACAAATTAATCAAAAGGGTGTTGCTGTAGAGACACCAATGCCATCAGGAAGGCAAGTGTACTTGGCACTCACACAGAATGCGAGACCAAGTGACCCCTGTATACTCCTCTGTGCATTGTATGCGTGATGCACACCTCAATGAACATACCATTTCTAAATGAAAAGCCTTGATTTGAAGGCCTGTAGGAGGGGAGGAAAGCTCTGTTATGCATGCTGCAAAACAAAAAAAAAAAATTATTCTGATCATCTGGATGCTGTAACATTTTTCATTTTGGAAGTGAGTCCCCATTTAATTAGCAGATGAAAATGGAAAAAGGTGGAGTTTATTAATTGTGTGTTTGTGACAAGGGTGTGGAGGTGTAAAAGGACGTAAAATAGGACAGCATTGCCAGAACCATGTGGAGATGAACAGGATATCGTCCACAAATATTTTCAGCAAGAATAATGTCCCATATCTCCAGAGACCATAATAACATGTAAAACCCATTCCTTTGGTTGCAATTGCCAATTACTCAAATTTGCAGGATATTTCATATTCTCTTTGAGGAAGTATTATACTGCCCTTCAACACCAAATAAATAGAAACTAGAGGCAATATAAAATTAAACCACAAATTGTCCGTCTGGAAATTATTTTAACAAGTGCTGTTTCATATCACAAAATCGACTTTTTAAACCTTTTACTTCCAATTACACTACTTTATCGAATAATAGAGAAGTACATGATGGAAACTGGCCCTCTGAATCCACATCAAACATTTTTTGATGGTTGCAAACCCATTCACACCAGCTTTACATTAATCCCATTTTTTTTTTAAATTCTCTCCACATTCTCATCAATTCCGGCCCAGCTTCTCCCACTCATCTAAACATTAGGGGAAATTTACAGCAGTCTGTTAAGCTAACATTCACAAATCATTGGAAATGTGAGAGGAAAGTGGAGTGTCTCAACGTGGTAAATCCTCCAAAGGTAATACGCAGCGTCAGCTGATCTCTGGCGTTGTCAGTCAGTGACTCTACTGGCTGCCTCCTTCATCCCTCCACTGCCACCTGAAGAGATTGCACGCATGGACTGTCAAGATGCTTGGATAGTACTAATGAAACTCATGAGCTTGAGATGATTAAACAGAAAATCTACAGGTGATGGGGTTAATTGTGTTGTTATCAATGCTGTTCAAATTGTGTGGGTCCTGAATCCTGATGTCAATCTGAATAAGGATTTTTTTTTTAATTTAGAAATACAACATAGTAACAGGCCATTTTGGCCTCAGAGCCCAATCCGCCCAATTTACACCCACCCTCCCCCAGTACTCTTTCTTTATCTTAGCTCAGACTGGAACCTCACTTCTGTGCTACCATTGGAGATTTAAATGAAAAGAGAGAGAATCTGAAACATGTTATTCTTTCCTCTAAATTTTAACCAGCAAACAATTGTATTCCAATTTTGGTACATTATAATGTTATTCACAAACTTCATAGTACATGCTGCTATTTGATAAACTGTTCTTGATTTCTTATTAATCTTTGTAAAATGTTGACACCTTTCCAGACAAAATTGAGCCACACTGCTTTAGAGTCAACTCTTCCCATGGTGGATGCAAAGCTACAAATTCCACTGTCATAAATAAATTATAAAAATTGCTGGGAAAATATCAATTCAAGTTTATTAAGTTTAGTTTCTGCATACTTAAGCTGCTTTGGGGGAGAAACTGTCCCTTGGTCCTCGTCCTTGAATCTGCACATAGTTACAGTTGTACGTTGTACTGAATTGCAATTGTTTTTTTGAAAGCACAGCATAAGCAACTAAGTCTGTACAGTAGAAGTCAAAAATCCAGATGTCAGAAATCCTGAACACTTAAGAATCTGGACTTTTTAAAAACTCTCAAACTTAAAAAAAAAATTTAGCAGACTCTTGTCTGCGTGTGTGGAAGCGAAAGTGCCACAGATGCACAGCGGCAACAAGCAACCACGCGGTTGCCATTTTTTGAAATAAGCGAAGTGTAACAACATTATAATTTTGTGTCCATTCTTTCCAGCTGTATTTGCTAATGAATTTTACCTGTTCATCTCTTCTTTGTTCCTCCTTAATTTTGAATTTTAAAAGTACCTGTACTGCCCAAGAATCTGGAAAATCCAAAAATCCAGACTGACCCAATTCCCAAGCAGTCTAGATTTTCGGCTACTGTATTTCTTAATTTTGGAAATATAAGACAAATGTGAATGAAATGAAATAGTATAATTATGTTTTTTGTTACTTGTAAAAATGAAAAAAAACCTGCAGATCCTGGTAATCTGAAATAAATATGTATGTTTGAATGCTATTCGTAGACTTCATCTCAGCATTCAACACAAACATACTGCAGCACGTGATTAGGAAGCTGAACCTGCTGTGGCTAAACACCTGTAACTGGATCCTCGACTTCCTGACTGGAAGACCTCAATCAGTTCAGATCAGAAACAGCATGTCCATCACACTGAGCATAGGGGGACCCCCAGGGCTGTGTGCTATGCCCACTGACTGTGCAGTGAGATACAGTTCTAATCACATCATCAAGTCTGCAGACGACATGATCATGGTGGGGCTCATTAGCAAGAATGATGAGTCAACTTACAGAGAGGAGGCGCAAACACTAATGGACTGGGGCAGAGACTACAACCTGCACCTGAACATCAACAAAACAAAGGAGATGGTGGTTGATTTCAGAAGAGCACAGGGGGATCACTCTCCATTGACAATCGATGGCTCTACCGAGGAGGTAGTCAAGAGCACCAAATTCCTTGAGCACCAGATCCATTGCCAAGAAGGCCCAACAATCCCTTTACTCCCTGCAGAGGTTGAGGGAAGTCCAGCTTCCACACTCCACCCTCATTACATTCTACAGGGGATGCATTAGGGCAACCTACCTAACTGCATCAGTGCATGGTTCGGGAACTGCACATCCCAGAATGGACGTCCTTGCAGCATATGGTAAACACTGCTGAAGGGATTATTGGCGTCTCTCTTCCTGCCATGATAGACTATATAAAGTCCGCTGTTTGCAGAAAGCCATAAACATTGTGAAGTCTCCATCCACCCCTCCCACAATCTGCTCTCCCTCCTGCCAATTGGGAAGAGGTACTGAAGCATTCAGGCCCTCATGACCAGATTGCAAAACAGTTTTTTCTCCCAAGCCATGAGGCTTCTGAATTATTGTTCTACAGATGCTGCTAAACTTGTTGAGTGTTTTCATCATTTTCTGTTTTAATTTGTTTATTTGTCACAAAATATTTCATACAGTGAAAAGGAATTTTTACCTGTGAACACAACAAATTATCTCTAACATTCATACAGGAGTGTAAAAGCACAATTTACAGAGTTTACGATGTAAAGGAAAATAAATTAGCAGCAAGCAAGTGCAGCGTGTTAGCACTGATATGAGGTTCATTCTGGACTGTGATGGCTGCAGGGAACACATTGTCTTCAGTGGCATATCGATGGAAAATAGCACCTATGGCGAGCACTGAAATTGTGCCTTCCCCCACCCCCATTAAAACTTACTTCAAACCTGCCTTCACTGAGCAACCATCCCTTGCTGCCACCACACCATCCACTTCGCTGTCCCTACCTATCCTCACCACTGTAGAACTATAAAATAGTCATATCCAACGTAGTGTAGGATATATGAGATAATGGAAAATAATCTACACCAGTGGTTTTCAACCTTTTTCTTTCCACTACATACCACTTTAAATATTCTCTATGCCACCAGAGCTCTGTGATTAGTAAGGGATTGCTTATGGTGGTATGTGAGTGGAAAGAAAATGTTTTAATCATACCTAATTGTGCTGTTATGTGCATGGTTTCATAACTCCAAAGGAAATGGGCCAATGACAATTTTTCTCAAGCAAAATACTTCATAACAATTGGGTCTAAAGCAGTGATTCTCAAACTTCCCTTCCCACCCTCATACCACCTTAAGCAATCCCTTACTAATCACAGAGACTGATGAAGTAGGGATTACTTAAAGTGTATGTGAGTGGAAAGAAAAAGGTTGAGAACCACTGATCTATGCCTTAAAAAAGATGACAGAATACAACAGTCATTTCAAATAAAAAAACCCTCTGCCTATTTCAAAGGCCAGCATTCAGCAAGCAACATTCCCCGGAGTGGAGCGGCTAAAGTTAAGAGAGAACCTTTAAGATGCCAAGCTAACCCTTTCAAATGTGTGGCCTTTTACATCATTTTGGCAATTAATTTATTTGCAAAATGGTAGGAGGGACAGCTTACAAAGTCCTTACATACAGAGCTGATGCTGTAATACAGTTCCACTAAGTGCAACCAAATTAACCAGGGGTGATTAACTGGAGCTGATTGACCAAGGTTAACAATGCTCACACATTAAAGTCTCGGAAGCTTGGGCACTGGTTTGCGAGAAGAATCTTTTTCAAGGTCATGGCTTATGCGACGTCTGTTCTACTGAGTCCGACAAAGCTTCTCGTCATCCTCCTTTACTTCTTGGGTACTTTGAGGAGACAGACACTGAATGAGTTACCTACTATGGCTCGTCCACATCCTGTTCTTCCAAAGGAATGTGCTGCAGTTCCTGCAGGAGATACATAAAAAGCATGGGGACATATTCACAGCCCAGGTAGGTGGTTTTTACATCACTTTCTTGATGGACCTGCTGTCCTATGGAGCTGTAATGAAGGCGTCCAGGTCCAGGCTCGACTTTGGGAAGTTTGCAGTGGAGTTGGTGATGAGGGTGTTCAGATATCTCACCCTGGAGAAAGACCCCAAGTTGCTAGCGGTACTGAGTAATAAATACCTAATAGGGGATGGGTTGGCGGACTTGACCCAAACCATGATGATGAATCTGCAGAAAGTGATACTTCACCTGACAGTGGACAGTGGCAAGATAAACTGTTCCATTACTCCATTACAACATTGTGTTCAGGGCGGGTTACCTCTCCCAGTTCAACAATGAACCGGCCAAATAGGGCCAAGAATATGGCAAGCACCTAGGCTGGGAGAACTCAATATGCATTCCTTGTCCTAAATAGCATAAAGAGCTTGTTTTAAAACTCTTATGAGGTTTGGTGGGCAAGGACAGTGGTGCCCCCCCCCCCCTTCAAGTCACCACCAGGGCAGGTGGCATGGCTGCCACACCCTAGATATGCCTATGACTATCTTTAAGCCTATCAGTGCACAATTTCATACTCGAGCCTTCTCCCAGATGGAAGGTGGGAGAAAAGAGCGTATGCAGCATGTTTTTTTTTTGGTATATTGGCCTCCTTTTCTTGGCAGCAGAAGATGGAGTCCAAGGAGGGAAGGAAGATTAACTTGTGTTCTGAGCTGCATTCACTATATTCTTCAGCTTCTCTGATCTTGAGCAGAGCTCACACTACACTGTGATGCATCCTGTAATTATGCTTTAGATGATGCACTTGTAGAAGCTGTTGAGGAATAGTGGCACTTATCCTGAACTACATCAAGCTACCTACACTCTTAACTTCGGTGCCATCAATGCTGACAGGGGTGTGGACTCTGCCCTCTCTCCTGAAGTCAATGATCATCTTCTTTGTCTTATTAACATTGAGAAAGTAGTTGTAACCTTGGCACTATGCCACTAGACTTTGAAACTTTTTCCAGTACTCCAACTCAAATTTAAAGAATGAGTTGGAACAGTATTTATCTGCATGGTTGTAATTGTACAAGGAGTCTAATAGGGGAATGAATACACATCCTTGAGTTGAGAATAATTGTGGAGGAGATCTTGTTACCCATCATTTTTGATTTTAAAATGTAAGCTGATCTTTGTTTACAACCGATCCATCTCTCTTCCCAATATGGTCCCATTAAAATCAGGAACCTAATGTCAGGAGATAATACAGCAAGAAATTAATGACTCCATGATTGCAAACGAGGTCTCATCTTATGGAGCTACTGCAATCACACCAGCTGAAGAACAGGTCAATGGAAAGGTTGGCGAAAATCCAATAATTACACATTTGAGTTTTATGCATTTTCAAAGCAAATCATAATGGCCTGACTTATTCCAGGCCACACATATTTCATGTATGAAAACATCCCAACATCGATTGGAGACATTACACAATATCATTTAACAATTACAGGATGCCATGAATCATTTCAATTTTATAAAGCTTACCTTTTATCCTTTTGTATTTCTGGTGACCATTCCTATTATGCAAGCACATGTTTGTCCTGAACCTGCTGAAATCTTCAGCACCTATAGAAAATTGCCCTCTGAATCATCCAGCCTGACCCAGTCACTTTTGATGTCTTCATCTTAATACGGACATTATTCCCTCAGCTCACACTATGCAATCTCCTGGCATGAGAAGAGCAAGAAGTTATAACCCAAAAAAAGGAGGAGAAATTCATGAAGAAATCCTCTCCCACCCCTGGAAACCCCACTGAGCCTGATTAGCATTTTGTGAAGCCTGGTTGCAAAGTAGGCTATTTAAAAGCAGGGAGGCAGTATTCACTGCACAAGCCTGCAATCTATTTCATATTGATGTCAGAAATACTTGTTCACCCCTAAACTTTGCTGTAACAGATTTGTGGTAACCTTTAATTTAATATTAAACTATATTTCTTTTATAAAATGTCTTAGTAAAGTATCAAGTTAAAATATTGTATCTGCAGTCTTAGTAAGTCAGCTGTGGGTTGGTACAAGGTCACACACAGGTCACAGCGCATTTATAGAGAATCTTTTTTTGAGAAGAGTGCTCGTTCTTGGAGTTGACGTGTCTGGGAGAGACAGAGCTAATGGATTGTGTGGGTCTTAATTATTCAGGAACTGCCGAGGAAGCCATCTGTTTTTAATCAAAGCCAGTCAGGCCTCTTGAACAGAGATGAGGTCAAAGATTGCAATAGATATGTGATGGTTTTGAAAATGGAACAGAAATTTGGTAGAAATAAAACTGAGGGTCATGTGGTTTCCAAAGAATTGGGACTCACCTTCAGTGATGATGTAATGATCACATGATTTGGAGAAATATATGACCGAATTCAGCATTCTGAATTCAGTTTGGAGAATACATAAGTCAAAACTCCTATGAAAGACAGAGTTGAGTTACAGTAACCAGAATTGGTGCTGTTGTTGTGTGTTACTCCTGGGAAAGGGGGAACACAGAATCAGTGGCCTTTGAAATAAAGACCATTTTGCTATCTCTTTGAAAAGAGGACAGATTTCTACCGGGTCTATTATTGTGTTTGGTCACTTCATTTCACTCTTGTATGGTTTGTGACTTAATCATGGAAGAAAATAACCACATTGGTTTAACCCTTGTCTGGGATTGTGAATTCATTGTGGATGAAAATAGTCACATTGTGAGTAAAAAGGCCCAAATATATGTTTAAAATCACTTTATAATTATTTCTGTACTGAGAATTTAAGACCTTCAAGCAAGTCTAAAATTATTGCTGAACATTTAAAGAATAACTTTTCAGAGTGGGACTTTAATTATACACAGATTTCCATTTACACATAGTGCAGGGTTAAGTAAGTTTAGAGATAAGTAAGAAATGTTATGTTGTTGAAAATTTAATAAAAACTATTATTTTGAATTTACCATTGCCTGGTGAATTTTCCATTCCTGTTCCTGTGTTAGTGCTAGAACAGTCTCTTTATTCCCAAAAATAATTAAAAGATTGTTAGTTCGTAACAACAAACATCTGATATGTGAAGACCCAACTGATTTTCCCCTGTCTTTGTCCTCTTATATCCCTCTCCTTTTTATAATTTACAAATAAAACATCCTGGAAACTTTCAATAGTTCCAGCAGCATCTGTATAAGTGCAATCAAGACTCAATCCTTTGGAAGATTTTTTTTTCAAAGCTGGAGAAAGTTTGAAATCAAATCTATAGAATTGCAGGGAAGTGGAAGTGTGTGATAGGGTGGAGACTAGAGATTAACAATGGTGTTAGTGCTGGCTGATTAAGATAACAGTGCCTGCTTCTGCCTCCACCTAGGTAAAGGATTTTCGATTGCTATATTGGATTTCTAGGATCTGCAGTTTTAAAAAATATATTTTTGATTGCTTGAATACATTTAATGGCTTATCTGAATAAAATTATTTTTTTTATTATTGAGCAAGATGAATGGAGTTAAAAAATAGCTGAGATTAAAAAGCTGGTACAAGTAAAAATGTCCATGAAGTTAGTGATTATCATTAAAAAAAATGCAATGAGAGTATTCACCAATGCTTAGTTTTGGCTTTGTCATGATTGTACAACTCTTAACGACACTACAGTTGTGATTTCAAAATTCACCAGTAGTCTAAATCTAATAGGGAATAAATGGACAACTTACCATTGGCTGAAGTTTCAATTGGCATCAAGATCATGGAATTTTCAAACAATACAGAATGAGGCCATGGACCATCCCTGTAACAGGGGCCTCATTTAATGGAGGCATATGAGGGAATCTTTTCTTCATCTCACTGCTGTGCAATCAGAGGAGATGGAACACCTGCCCTTTTGCCTCTTTTTCTCCCACTATTCAGTAAAGGGACTCAAACAGTCATTCCATGATCTCATCAAGGTGTTTCTCCTCTACACTTAAAAAAAAGCAAATGCAGATAGAATGATTGCATTGCAGAGAACTTCTATTCAGTTGGAAAAGGTAACCTTGAGCTTTTAGTTGCCAGTAGTTCCTTTGGTTGTCTCTGGCTTTTCTGTTCATGGCTTCCTGCTCTGTTCCACTGATGTCCAATGTCAACGCAAGGAAAATCATCTTATCCTTAATGCTAGTGCCGCTGCTGCTTTTGCCAACTGCCAGAATTTGAATCCATATCCCTGGAGTTCCACACCCAGCTCACATTCAAGCAGCTGCAGGCACTTGCTGAACATATGTTTATCCAGGACACAAGACATCGCAGGACCTTTGACATGATACAGGAATTGTTCAGTCGTTTTAGCTTCCTCTCTGTTTTATTTCCATTATTTGTTTTTGCCACATTTTTTTTTATTTTAACCCTCTTACTTCACTTTTATGCATTTAATATTTAAATATCCTATCATTACAATTCTGTATTAGTACCACTTATTTACTTTATGTTATCCCTTTAGATCTTTTTAATTATTGTGATCATTTATTGAAATAAACACTAATTTATTTAACAGACAGCTCATCAAGTTGGTACAGTTTAAAATCAGCAGAAAATTAATCCAATTAATCCTAACTTTTTCTTAATTTATTTACCCATCCTGTCATGAGTTTCAGAAATCCTCATTCTCCATCTTTACTGTGAAATTAATCTTCTGCATTTTTCATTCCACAGTTTTGTTTTGTTTCTGCTGTTCTGTTTTACTTCTCTTCTCAATAATATTACAAGAATGGCTGACAAATACTTCCACATGTTACAATGCTGCAGAAAAAAAGAGTCGGTAAAAAAGGTAAAGAACTCTGAACCAATTATACATGAATATTAATAAAAGCAGTTTCAAGTTAATGGAATAATGTGAATGAATTGATTAATAATTTGAAGTTATGCACAAAAATAAAGGGCAAACACTCACCAATAAAATTTATATTTATTATTAAAACAAAAAGAGAGAAGAAAAAGGAGCTGGGTATATTACAGATCCTTTATCCTTGTTTTGCCATTCAATAAGTTTGCAGATGAAATTGTACAGCAATATTTAGGTCAAGTATCAATCAACTTCAATCCTCATTGTTCTCTAGAACAGGAGAGTTCCAATAATTCATAAAAAAGTGAGAGAAGAACATTTTGCATATCTTAGCCCTAAATTGATGAACTTTGACAATGATCCTTAATTCTAGTTCAAGAAATGTATTAAATTGGCTGACAGTCTGCAAAAACATTTATCAGAATAGCAACGACTTGAAAACAATAGCTTTTTTCAGTTTGTTTAAATTGACATTTGAGGGCTGAAACAATGCTTTAAAAATGCGCCATCAGATTTCCTGAATGTGTAGCATTTTGCTTTTAAACAAGTTGTAGTGGGTTTATTCCCAAGATCATGTTATATGGCGAGCTCTCCACTGGCCACCATGACAGAGGTGCACCAAAGAAAAGGTACAAGGACTGCCTAAAGAAATCTCTTGGTGCCTGCCACATTGACCACCGCCAGTGGGCTGATATTGCCTCAAACCGTGCATCTTGGCGCCTCACAGTTCGGCGGGCAGCAACCTCCTTTGAAGAAGAGCGCAGAGCCCACCTCACTGACAAAAGGCAAAGGAGGAAAAACCCAACACCCAACCCCAACCAACCAATTTTCCCCTGCAGCCGCTGCAACCGTGTCTGCCTGTCCCGCACCGGACTTGTCAGCCACAAACGAGCCTGCAGCTGACGTGGACTTTTACCCCCTCCATAAATCTTCGTCCGCGAAGCCAAGCCAAAGTGGGTTGATTTCTATCTTCATAGAACAAATTCTTAATTGCTTCTCTTTCACCATGTTTTAAATTATCCCATGGCGCAATGTCCATACAAGAGCGTGGAGTTATCACTGATATGCTTGAAAATATTTGTCCTTCAATCTCTAGCACAAAATTAGATGATCTGATTTTAGACATCAGAGTTATTGTCAGAGTACATGCATGACATCACATACAACACTGAGTACCTTTTTTCTTGTGGGCGTGGCAGAATTACCACTAATTAGTAGTGCAAAAAATAAACCATACACAGCATAAAATGTAAACAAACAAGAGCTATAAATGAACTGACTGTACAATACAGAGAGAACAAAAAGAAAATCAATAAAATGCACAAGTAAGAGTCCTCAAAAGAGTCTCTGATTGAGTTTGTCATTGAGGAGTCTGAGGGTGGAGGGGTAGCAGCTGTTCCTGAACCTGGTGGTGTGAGTCTTGTGGCACCTATACCTTTTTCCTGATGGCAGCAGTGAGAACAGAGTGTGTGCTGGACTGTGAGGTTCTTTGATGATTGTTGCTGCTGCTCTCCAATGGCAGAGCTCCCTGTGGATGTGCTCAATAGTTGGGAGGGTTTTGTCTGCGATGTCCTGGGCTACGTCTACTATCTTTTGGAGGGCTTTATGCTCAGGGGTATTGGTGTTTCGATATCAGACCCTGACCCTGATGCAGCTGGTCAACACACTTTCAAGCACATCTCCGTAGAAATTTGCCAGACCAACCTGCACAAACCCCTGAGGAAGTAGACGTGCTTTCTTCATGATGCAGTTGGTGTGTTGGGTCCAGGAACGATCCTCGAAGATAGTGACTTCCAAGAACTTAAATTTGCACACCCTCTCCACCTCTGACCCCCCCAAAGGTCACTGGATTATATATCTCTGGCTTTCCTTTCCTGAAGTCAACAATCAGGTCCTCAGTTTCGGTGACATGGAGTGAAGTGTTGTTGTTGGTGCACCCTGCGGCCAAGTTTTCATTCTCCCTCCTATATGCTGACTCACCTCCTTCCTTTATAAAACCCACAACCATGGTATCGTCAGCACATTTGTAGTGTTATTGTTGTACAGTCCCACACAGTGTAAAGTGAGTAGAGCAGGGGGCTAAGAACACAGCCTTGTGTTGCTACTAATGGAGATTGTGGAGGTGAAGTTCTTACCAATCTTCACTGATTGTGGTCTGGACGTGAGGAAATCCATGGGGTGTTAACTCCCAGGTCTTGGAGTTTGCTGATCAGTTTTGAGGGGATGATGGTGTTAAATGCTGAACTGTAGTTGATAAAGAGCATCCTGATGTCGGTATCTTTGCTGTCCAGGTGTTCTAGGGCTTTGTGTAGAGCCAGTGAGATGTCATCTGCCAATGTCCTGTTACTACGATAGGTGAATTGGAACATATCCATATCACTGCTCAGAAAGGAGCTGATCTGGTCAGCATTTGATGCTTATGAGAGTTTGCTATGCACAAGTTGACCATTGTATTTGCTATGTGGCAATAATGGACACACTTCAAACTAATGTAAAATGATTTGGGCTTTCCTGATGTTGTAAATACATCTTTTCTTTAAACATTTTATGCTGACATAGACAGAAAACAAATTTATTTAAATTAATAATTACCAGCTACTATTTAGACTCCCACGAACCACAGGAAAGGCACAATTTTTCATTTGGCAACACTTAATACTGAGATTGGTAACTAATTTACGGATCACCAGGAAGATCTACAAGGGCAACGTTACAAGCTCCACACCATTGTTAGGGATCAGTTCAACCATTTCAGATCAGAATTGCATATTTATCCACAGGAAGCAGTTATTATGCCTTCCTTTGATGTCTTCTTTGCTGTTACGCTGCCCTTTCTGCTTCTATTTTCCTCTGTTTATACTATAATTCTGATGGAGTAAAAGGATGTTGGAAACTGATAATCATACTGTGTAATGGTGACTGTCTGTTTGCCCAGAGGGCACTTTTATGAGTGCACTCAGTTTATGCAGACACTTAACAGTTAGATATTTATTCTGTTTTGTCTGCAAGCAGCATTGGGCAGAATGCAAAAGTAAAACACAGTTGCATTTAAAATAAATTTTAAACTGGATAATTTGCACAAAAATAGGATGTGATAAAAGGAAAAAATTCAAAGCAGCCATTCAATGCAGTAACTTTTTCAGAAAGTTATGTTATAATAAAACATGTAATTTGATGTTAAGATGGAAATAATTAATAGAATCTAAGTGTTTTTATTTCAATCTCTACCATACTAAGGGGCGTGAGAGACACGAGAGACTGCAAATGCTGGAATCTGGGGCAAAATACAATTTGCTGAAGAAACTTAGTTGGTCGAGCAGCATTAGTGGGAGAATTGACTTGATGAAGAAATTTGACCAAAAACATGAAGATTCTTTTGGTCCAGCTCATTGCTGCTCAATGCCCTGCATTGCACCAGCAGGCTTGGTTTCCATACTTAGGGCTATATTGTCTGAATTCGCATTACACTGGCTAATGTCCACAGCAGTTGGTTCAACAATTTCAGAATTCAGCAATTTGGAATACAAATCAAAACTCAACTGCTGAAATCTAAGATAAAAAGACACCAATAATTCAGGTCTGCATGTGTGTGTCTTTAATTATCCGAATCTTCCATTGTATGAAAAGTTTAAAATCTTATGCATATTCAAGGATCACCAGTGACAGGATGCCTAATGTTTACCCTGTCTCAGCAATTCTGCTGCAGTTATTGGATTTACAGGAGTTAATCACTTGGGAATATTTTGACAGTAAAACAATGGAAGTGGGAATCTATTCCTAGAAAACTCAATATCAAGTTATTATATCACACAAAGCCATGAATATATTCACATGGATCCAGTGTTGCGTTTATTAGCAGATTTTAGCTTTAAGATTGAGACTGACTATGTACCAAATTGATTTTTTGCATTTGTCCTTGGCTGTTTCTAATATATGTTTAGCTATTACATGGAAATCTGACTCAGTTTTAAGTATGAAAAGATGGCACAATGAATGAAAGCCTGTATTCCTTTAGAAAAGATTACATATAATTTAAGAGACAAAAACTTTTTCTTTACCAAAGTTTGGAGCCCTTATTTGAAAACTATTGGTGTTAGAATTTGATCACTGCTCCTGCATCCAAAAATATTTAAATGTTATTGCAGTAGGTGATGATCTCCTTTTTCCTTATTTGTAGGTGGGGATGGAAGGAGGGAGGGTATTAGTGGGGTGGTTGGAGAGGTGGGGGGGGGGTGTTAAATATATAAATGACTAATCACATTATGTCTGTATTAAAATGCAGTAATAATGTTATATTATGTGATTTTAAACTTTAAATAAAATATTTTAAAAATAGAAATACTGAAAGGCATGTTTATGTGTGTTTTTTTTATTTTAAGTTTACATTTTATTTTGTTTTAAATTTAGACATGCAGCATATTAACAGGTCCTTCCACCCCACAAGCCCAAAATACCTCAATTAAACTACAACCTCATCATTCTGTAAAGAGGAAAAAGCCAAGGGAAAGAAATGTCTTCCATTTAAATGCCACCTCTGGAATGACTCAGAGTCTCAACAGCTGCTGAATTATTTAGAAGGAGATACAGCATTGAATTTTTTCACAGCCAGCTCCCACAAATTTCTCATCATCTGTTGTATGTGTTGATTGAAGCATAAATGTTGGCAAGAGTCCTTCTTGTTCTTCAAATGGTGGTGTGGAACTATTTAAATTAACCCAGGAGATTATCTGATTGAAAACATTGGACTTTGAGCAGTGCAACAGACTCTCAGTACTGCTCAGAAATGTATATGTGATGTTTACTATATGTTCAGGCCTTCCAAATAGAGCTCTTGGATTAGATGTGAGAGCCCTAAATTTCAATCTTCACTTGGATACCACTAAGATGGTGAATTATATGTTGTTTTTGTGAATTATTCAATTGATCAAACTAATTAATGAAATTACTACTGTTAATTGACTATAATTTCCACCTAAACCATAGCTGCTTGATAGTCAAGGAAAGATCTGTACTTGATTCTTTATCCATCTTCCCACATATCATTCAGATTTACCCAATACATACTTTAAATGTTGTATATATTGATCATCTCTCCTTATGATGACCCAGGATATTTCCAAATGAAAACTGACATGAGGAATCCACCCAAATTATTTGTCACTTTCCAGTTTTCAATGGATCCTATCTAGCCAACTTACAAAACCATTTCCTTTCCTTTTAAATGAAGGTACAGAGTGAAGTTTCTTTCCACAAAAAAACATAACACTATTTCTCTGTCGCTAAATTGTTGATCATTATTTAATTAAGGGCAATATTTTCTCAGATCTATTCTTGAGAATTATTATTCTGTAATGTTCTTTTTTCTGTTTAACAGCCTTATAATATTCAAAATTCCAAATATTCACAAAAATGGAGATGCGTTAGCTGCAGAGAGATGCTAACTACCAAATACAGCATTTTCTTTGTTCCAACCAACTTGTGTCACGGCTTGTGATGGAAGATCTGTTAATCAATTCAATGAATGTTTAGATTTTTATCATTTTTTTGCCTGTTGCCTGATCTCCAGGATGTTGAAATCCCATCTGATTAATAGATTCCCTTGTCTCATCTCCTCCCCAGCCAGCTGCTTCCACATCCATTTTATGCTCCTGGTCTAAAAAAATACTGTTTAATTATTTTGTCTCTCATACATATACGAGGTTCCAGCAATGACCCATATATGTAAAGACCACATTTCAGTCAACAATAATTGCACATCTTCCGATAATCTGAAATTAAAATCTACATAGAAGCAGTTATCTGAGAGGCTAATCCTTTAGATGCTACTTATTCTGGGAATTAATGCATTGCAGAATGACCTCTTGTTGATTCATCTTTATCCCCCATGTTGCTCTGTCCATAATTGTTATTGTTCCAATATTCTTCCTTATTAATAATGCAACTCTTCCAGCTTTACGTGTAAGTTCAGTCCCGCAAATAATTTAATAGCAGCACCCAGTTTTAGTCATAGTTCACCTCCAGTTTCTGAAATGCCAAAATAATCAAAATTCACACTGATTGCATTCATTTGAACTTTAATTCTATTTCCTTTTGTTGATGTTCTTTTTAATATTTAATCTTTCGCATATGAATATCAACAGCTTTTTTTTTGTTTTATTTTCTAATTGTTTTCTCTTAATCTGCCCATCATCAGCACTGAAGGCCCTTTCCCGAATCACCTTCTCTACACCCCACCCTTCATTGGAAATTTGCTGCAATCAAAATAAACTAAGAATGCAAGAACTTGAAAACTTGAATCATAGAAGGAAGGTTCAATCATTTGAGATCATCCAATATCCATGTATGACCTGATTAATTCAATACCTGATCTTCATAGCCCTCTAGGATGTAGACTTCAAAAATCACTTTACTCATTTAAGAAACTTTCTATTTCAGTCCTTAAAAGCCAACTATTTGTCCTAAGACCTTTTCTTTATCATCAAACGTCATGCCAAGCTTCTTGACGATCTTACACTTTTCACTGAGATTATCTTCCATGGCTCATTACACCTCCTCCCTCACCAGCATCAGCGATGTAGGTGTCAGTTCTGGGAGTGGCAGTGATTTACGTGCACTTCCTCCAATTCATTCTGTTACATGCTGTGCTTGCAATGTGGCCTCCCCTACTTTAGTGAGACCAAGTGCAGACTGGGCAATTGCTTTACAGAGCACCTCTGCTCTGTCTGCAGCAGCAATTCTGAGCTTCTAGTTGCATAACATTTCAATTCCCTTTTCCATCGCAGTGCCAACTTGTCTGTATTCATCCTTCTCCACTGCTTGAGTGGTACCAAACAATGATTGGAGGAACAGCACCTTATGCTTTCCTTTGGTGACCTGGTGCCCGGCAGCATGAACATTGCATTTTCCAAAACCCTCTGTTTTCCTCTCTAACTTCTGTGAGTCTGCTGATGTTCTCTATCTCTTTTTGCATGTTTTCCATTACTCCACCTCCCCCCTTTTGTTCCCTCCCACTGGTTCTCTCTGTCCATTATCCATATGTCTGAGTTTCTTCTCTCATGGTTCACCCTTCCTATCCCCTCCCCCACCGAGATCTGTCCACCTGCCATCCTTCTCTTTCAGCCTCTCCCTTTCTTTTTTTCCCATTCTGCTTCACCTGCCCATCATCACCACCAACATCATACCCCCCCCCCCCACCCCATTGATTGACCTCTTGACTGCAAGGCTCTATCTCACCCTTCCCTCTCACTTCTGTTCTGAATCAGGTTTTCATGAACACCATTACAGTCCAAATATTGCTATAAATTACATTTCAAAACATAATGACAATACAAGAAAATTAGAGAAAGTGAGGTAGCGTCTGCGGTTCATTGATGATTCAGAAATCTGATGGCACAGTGGAAGAAGCTGTCCTTGTGCTGCTGAGTGCTAGGCTTCAGGCTCCTGCACCTGTTTCCCACTGCTAGCAGTGTGAAGAGGGCATTGCCTGTGTGGTAGAGGATTTTGAACATAGAGGCTGTTTTCTTAAGACACTGCCTCTTGTAGAAGTCCTCAATGAAGTGAAGACTGCAGTCTATGGTGTTGCTTGCTGAATGAACAACTCTGTGGAGTTTTTTTCTTCCACTGCATTCTCAGTCCTGATGCATTGTTTTGACTCAAAACACCAATCACCTCTTTGGTGTTCAGATGCTGCTCAACCATTTCTTTTAGGTTTCAGAGAAACCTAAAACAAATTACAGGATGCGACACGAGGAATCTGATGCGAGGTGTTCAGATTTTTTAAAAGTGGGAAGGCATATAATAAAAGCAATTTTCTGTGGAATGTATAGGTGTGAAGGCTGAAAGCTCTGCCAGTCTAGGGAGAGCAGAAGGCAGTTTATCTCATCACAGCATGAATGAAACTGGGAAACCAATGGCTCTTATAAGCATGCTCTACCATTTAATAAGATCATGTTTGATACAGTCTTGACCTCAGTGTCACTTTCTCCTCTTTCTCCCCATGCCCAGAGCTCTTGCTACTCCTTTAAGAGATTCATTTAAAACTTACCTCTTTGATCTATGGAGTTTAATTTTATTTGCTTGTATTCTTGAGAAGCCTATATTAAAGAGACAACACATTGAAATACAAGCTGTTGTTACAAAATAAGAGTAATTTGATTTGAAATTCAAGTCTGGACAAATTTGTGTATGTGCAATGGAGACTGTTGTGGATAGTTAAGTTTTGACTGGGTTGGCTACCCCTGTAGTTTTTAGACTTTAGAAGAATGTGAGGAAAATTTATGGAAACATTCAAGACTCTTCTAGCGTTAAACAAATTGAAAGCAGGGAGGACATTGACCCAGGCTGAGTGGTGTAGCCAGAGGATTGTGAATCTGTGGAATTTGTTGCCACAGGCAGTTGTGGAGTCAAAGTCATTGGGTGTATTTAAGACTACGCGACATCAGAGCAGAGATAGGCTATTCAGCCCATCACGTCTGTCTCACCATTTAATCATGAGCTGATCCATTTCCCCACTCAGCCCCACTGCCTGGCCTCTTTAACTAGTCAAGAACCTATTGATCTCTGACTTAAATACTCAATGACCTGGCCTCCACAACCTAACTTTAGCTTAGGATTCATTAAGACCTGAGTCAAAAGGTGCAGGTAATATTCAATCTACAGATTAAATGTATAAATGTTTATGGTGGAATACCTAGATGGGTGTTTGTCCTGTATCCCTTAAGTTTGATTATGTTAATCAAGGTTATGAAGTGATATGCTTCATATACAGGTTCATTGTCAAAGGTCACCAATTAAGTCACTAAATGGCAGATCAATCTCAACTTTGGCTCAATGGCCTGTTCATGTTTCTTTCTTCCTGACTCTGAAGTTATCTAGTTCAGCTTGGTTGAATAGTGATGGAAGCAATGAAATCAGAATTTATTGTCATGAACAAGTCACAAAATTTGGTGCTTTGCGGGAACAACACAGTGCAAATATTCATATTATGAACCGTCTTACAGCAATAATATATATTTTTCAAAAATACAAATAACAAAAGTAGTGCATGAAAATGAAAGTAATGTCTTTGGTTCATTGATTATTCAGGAATCTGATGGCAGTGGGAAAGAAGCTGTCCCTGAGCCGCTGAATGCTCGTCTTTAGGTTCCTGTACATCCTTCCTGATAGTAGCAGAGATAAGGGGGCATGGCCTGGGTGGTGGGGAGATAAAGGTTCTTTTCTTTTGTTTTAAGACACTGCCTCATGAAATGTCCTCAATGAAGTGAAGATTGGTTGGTGCCAGTGATATCACTGGCCAAGTAAACAACCTTCTGGAGTTTTTTTTGCCCTGAAAAATTCTTCACCCTCTCCACTACTGAGCCCCTTGATGAGGACTGGGTTGTGTTCCCTGGCTCCCTCCTGAATCATCTCCTTGGTTTTGCTAATGTTGAGCGCAGGGATGTTGATGTGACACCATTCAAAGAGCTGATCTATCTTCCTCCTATACTCTTCCTCACTGCCGTTTGTGATTCTGCTGACAACTGTGGTATCATCGGCAAATTTGTAGATAGCATTGGAATTGTGACTGCCCACACAGTCATGGGTGTATAATGACTAGAGCAGTCGGCTAAGCATGCATCCTGGGGAGTGCCTGTGTTGATAGTCAGTGAGGAGGAGATGTTGTTTCCAATTCATACTGACTGTGGTCTTCCAATGAGAAAGTCAAGGATCCAGTTGCAGAGGCCCAGAGTTTGTAGCTTCTTGACTAGCACTGAGCGAATAATGGTATTGAAGGCCAAGCTGTAGTCGATGAAGAGCAGCCGTATGTATGTATGCATGTATGAGTTGAAAAACCAACAGGACCATTACAGTACAACTTTAATTATCCAAAATTGGATTCTCCAAAATCCAAAACAAATCAGAAATCTTCATATATCCACTTTTTTTGTGGAGTCAAACTGACCACACAGATTTTAAAAAAAATCCACTCAACATGAAATTAGAATGAGAATTGTCCTCATTTCAGGTAACTCACTTCTCTCTCTCTCTCTCTTTCTTTCTATTTCTTCTTTACCTTCCCCTATTGAGTTTTCTTTCCAATTCTCTCCCTCTCAAACGGCGTGTCACTGTCTCCCAGCTGAAAGTGGTCAGAAGAATCCCTTTTCCTGGTGTCATCAAGGAGAGCAGCCTCCCAGCAGAAGCTGGGTAGTCGGGCTCCCGGCAGGAGTGGGGACCTCAAGCTCCTGGCAGGAGCAGGGCCTTAGTGGGAGTGTCGGTGATCAGTGGCAGCCAGCATTTTTTTGTGAGAATTAAACATTATTTTAATGCTTAAAAAGCCTTCCTTCATTGTTTGTTGTTGTCAAACACTGTTACAAGTGATGTGTTGTTGCTACTGGGCATTTATTTTTTAAAAAAATGACCAGTTATCTGAAATAGGCCCAGTCCCGACCATTTCGGATAATCGAAGTTGTACTGTATGGTCTTGCTAATATTTGACTGTAGAAACCCTTGTCTTTCTTCTTCTTCTTTGTCCATGTAAATAATCTTCCAGGTTGCCTCAAATTGAAAATCTGATGAAGAAACCTCACAGCAACATGTGATAGATACTTTTATAAGTACTGTAAGTTGATAGGTTTTTAGGGACAATTCACTCCAGCAGGGGGATCATATGAAGGTAGCTGTCTCAACATCTCCGCTCCACCCACCTATTCCAATTTTACTCCCTTGGACTATATTGCCCTCCATTCTCTCTGCACGATTCCCAACCTCTCTCTCAAACCCATGGACAAGAGAGATGCTGTTGTCATCTGGTGCACTGATCTCTACCTTGCTGAGGCCAAATGATAGCTTTCAGACATCTCCTCATACTTAATCCTTGAACAGGGCCCCAATGAGGAATATTAGGCCATCATCTCCCACGCCGTTACTGACCTCATCAGTTCTGGTAATCTAATTCCATTGTTTCCCAACCCTGCACTGCCCAGTCCTACCTCTTACCTAAGATTCACAAACCCAATTGCCCAAGTAGCCCATTGTTTCCAATGTGTTCCTGCCCCACCAAATTAGTTTCAAAATACTTCAACTACATTTCGTCCCGTTAGTCCAGTCTGCTCCCCCCTACATCAGAGACACCTTGCATGCCCTCTATTACTTCAACAAATTCCAGCTTACTGGGCTGGATCATCTCATTTTAATCAGGGTTGTCTAGTACTTCTACCCTTACCCCATAAAGAAGATATCAAGGCTCTCTGCTTTTTCTTAATAATAGACATAACCAGATCCCCTCCTTTACTTCCACGTCACCATCAATTACTTCACCTTGATGTCATCCTACTTTCTCCAAGTCAAAGGTGTGGCCATGGGTTCTCGCTTAAGTCCCAGTTTTTTCTGCCCTTTGTTGGATATCAGAATCAGAATTTATTGTCATGAACATGTCACAAAATTGGTTGTTATGTGGACATGTGGAGCAATCCATGCTGTGTCTATACAGGCAAGATTCCTCAAATCTTCCTCCACTACATAGATGACAACATTGGTGCTGCCTCCTGCACCCATGATGAGCTCGTCAACTTTATCCACTTAGCAGATAACTTTCACTTGGTACATCTCTGCCAACTCTCTCCACTTTTTGAAACCCTCTTTCTCCAACTTGAGAGACAATCTGTCTACAAACATCTTCTATAAACCCATTAACTTCCACAGTTACTGCAAAGACACCTTTTATCACCCTGTCCCCTGTAAGGCTTCTATTCCTTTCTCTTTGTTCTGCTCCCAGGGTAAGGCATCAGGCATAACAAGGACAGGGTTCCTCGTCCTTACCTACTACCCCACCAAACTCCACAACCACCATTTTATTATCCACAATTTCCACCACCAACAGTTGGATCCCAGCACTAGACACATCTTCCCCTCCCCTTCTCCTCTTTCCATAGGGTTCACTCCCTCTGTGACTCACTCATCCACTCATTCCTTCACAACAATTGCCCCCTTGGTGCCTAACCCTGTGGCTGCATGAAGTGCTGCATTTGCATTTACACCTCCTCTGTCACCATCATTCAGGCCCACAAACAATGCTTTTAAGTGAGGCTGCACTTCACTTGTGAAACTGCGGAGTCATTTGCTGCATCCAATGTTTCATATGCAGCCTTCTCTACTTCAGGGAGACTGAACATGACTGGGAGATTGTTTTGTTGAGTACCTTCATCTTGTCCACTGTAACAGTGAAGAACTCTCAGGTGTTAACCATTTTAATTCCACACACCACTGCCACACTGACATATTTGTCCATAGCCTCATGTACTGTAAAATTAACACTACCCGCAAATAGGAGGAACAACATCTTGGATTCCATCTCAGGAGTCTCTTACCAGATGGCAGAATTATTGACCTCCAATTTCTCTCTCTTATCTCTGACCAGCTCCCCAATCCCTTCCCTGCCTTTTCCTACTTTTCTTATTGCTCTGACCTCTCTCCATCACCTCAGCTCCTTTCTCTTCTACCCTCCTACCTGCCCTAACCTATTATCTCTTGCCTGTTAGCTTGTGCTCCTCCCCTTCCTCTTCCTCCCTCCTCTCCTTCTCCTCCCTCCCCTCTCCTCCTTCCTTTTTATTAAGATCTGTTTTTTTTTCCTGAAGCCTGCCGAAGGGCTTAGGCCTGAAACATTGATTACCCATGGGTGCTGCATGACCTCCTGAATATCTCCTGTGTATTTTTATCTATTGCAGCAACCATCTTTCAATTATACAATGGCAACACATATCTGGTACAGGAAGAAATTCTGTACTGTAAAATTGTCATGGATGAAACTGGAGTAATACACCACCAATACAAAGGCCCATCAAGGTACAAAGTGATTAATATCATAAAACAACTTCAGTCTCAACAAAAAAAAGTCAAATATATTTCTGCTGAAGCAAATGTAAATTAAAATTTGGTATCTTATACAGTCAACATGTAAATATGCATATATAAACAAAAATACTGACTTACTGAGCTGAATAATAGTTTTTGTTTTTCAATGATTGCATGTGTATCTCTCCACAAAGATTTTTAAGACTTCAACTTTTTATTCTACATTTGTGTTTAAAAGCAAACAGTTGCTCAATCATTTAGGGAAATGAATAAACACTTCAAGGCAAATAAACCTCTGAACAAATGGGAACTTTAATGTGAAAAACTAGGAGAAAATGGCTTGGTTCCATAGCATTTGGCTGCCAGCCGAAAGATTGCAAGCACCCAGCTGTCCGCATACCTTCATTGTGCTGCCACATCTCAGCTCCATACAGACATTGATGACTGTGGAGCTATCAGAAGTTGGCCTTTCTGCATACTTTAGAGATACATAAACTAAAGAACATAGAACAATCATCCTGCAGGCAAGCAACATCCAAAAGCAGAAAAATTTGGTAAAGATATCATATTACATCAATCCAGCTATTATTCTTTTCAAAAAGCATAATCCAGCAAAGAACAAAGGATGAAATGCAAGGACCTTACAGTGTTGTAATATAATCTTTGAGTTGAACTGACCTCAATAATGAATATGGATTTACAACTTAAAATTTGTCAGTTTTGAATTTTCATTACACAGTTTTATCCAACATTTTTACAAAATCAATAAAAATATATAGATCATTATTTTTAAAATTAAATAACTAGACTTCAAAATGTACAGGGGGTGTAGATTAATTGGCACAGATTCATGGGCCGAAAGGACCTGTTATTGTTCTGTCTGTCTAAAAAATGCTATTTTAACCTACTGCAAATTTGTCTTGTGAATCCTTTTGCTCACGTTGAACAGGTTAAAGATTTTTCAGCAATGTTAACTGGAAATGGAACTGACAACATGTGACATTCCAATTAGTTCTCATCAATGCTAAGAAATGGTGCTATGCAACAATAGGAGAGCCATTTTCCAGAATAAAACAGCATGGTTTCTTTGTCTTTATCAATCACCTTTTGTTTTCTTTCTCACTAGTAATTTCCAATTTTCTCTTTCCCTCCGTCATTATTATCAAGTTCAAGTTCAAATTTATTGTCAAAACACATACATGACATCACATACAACCCTGAGATTCTTTTTTCTTGCAGGCCCGGCTGAATTTCTGCTTATCGATAGTATAAACTGTATTCAAGGAAAAGATACATTTACAAAAGAGAGAAATTTAAAACAAACTGACTGTGTAAATACATTTTAAAAATTCAGTAATAAATAATGTGCAATGTAAAAATACTTAATTGAGTCACTGATTGTCTGTTGTTTAGGAGTCTGATGGGAGAGGGGTAGCAACTGTTTCTTAACCTGAAGGTATGAGTCTTGTAACACATACCTTCTTTGTGATGGCCATAGCAAGAACAGAGTGTCTGGTGTGATGTGGATCCTTGATGATTGCTGCTGCTCTCCGATGCCAGCATTCCAAGTAGATTTTCTCAATGGTGGGGAAAATTTTGCCTGTGATGCATTAGCCATGTCCACTATGTTTTGCAGGGCTTTCCGCTTTGAGGTATTGGAACTCCCAAACCAGGCCATGATGCAGCCAGTCAGCATACTTTCCACTACACGTTGATGTCATACCAAACCTTTGCAAACTCCTAAGGAAGTAAAGGTGCTCATGTGCTTTCTTGTATTTGCCCATTTTCTTGTTCCAAAGTAAGTGTTCCTTTTATCTTTCTTCTGAACAATATAAAGCATAATTTGACCTTAATCTCCTCTGCCAAATTGTTAATTATTTTCCAGGATTTATCTACAACAACTCAGTTTTCAGTCAATTTTTGATCATAATTTTTTGCACCTTTTTTTTAATGATTCAGCCTCCATTTTTATCTGAAATACTGAGAAACAATTTTTCATTAAAGGTATTATTTAAATGCATTTTATTGCTCTTTATCATGTTCTTGCATTCTGATTCTCTTTCGGTTTGTAACAATGAACAAATAGATATGTTTTTGAGGATCAAAGTTTCTAAATTAACAAGGAAACAAAATTAGGACATAAAACTCAAGTTAGCCCTGCAATTCATACAATCATGCATGATCTCCAAATTCACCTCCATGTTTCCGATGTCTCTCATTATCTTTTTCATTACTAAAAATGTAACTCCTGAAAAGATTTGGGAATTGAATTTTGCTGTATTCTGTGATGGAAAATTCCACACATTCACTGCATCCCATTTCTAAAAGCGACTGTAACTCTTTTTATTTTTGACATCCCAGCCATTGGAATCATCCTCCCTACATCCAGTCTATCCAGCCCTGTTGGGGTCTTATGTGTTGCACTGAGGTCCGCTCTCGTTTGTCTCATTCAACCCAATCACTCCTCATCCAACTATTCTGATATCCCAGGCCCTATTCTGGTGAACTTGCCCTCCACTCCTACTCTTGTAATTCTATGCTTTATTAGGAGACAAATGCAACACTCCACATGATATCAAGATGCTGTACAGTAAGTTTTTGTTCCTATACTTAAAATCTCTTGCACTAAAAGCTAAATTTATTTGCCTTCTCAACCATTTGCTACACATTTGTGTTTGCTTTCAGTGACAGGCTTCCGCTTTACATCAATATTTTTTTCAATCTATCTGCCTTTTTATTATCTTTACAAATGTGGCTGAATTTGCTTTTATTAACATTAGAGCACATATGTCATATATTTGTCAATTCAATGTCTAAATTTCCTAGAAGCTTCTTTTCATGTGTAGAGCTCGTCGAAAGAACCAAAGACTTGTTGATCCAAACCAAGACTTTTATTTGCAAAAGACAGGAGCTCTTCACAGGTGGCCGACCCATCCGGAATGATCCGACCTGGCTAGGGACACAACCCTTTAAGGCCCAGACAGTAGGTGTGGCTAAGCCAATCGCTGTAAGCACAGTCTAGATATTGTAACTATATACGGCATTTTTAAATTCACTTCTTCATTCATAATGTTGATTTGTCACACATTTTAAGGAAGCTCCCTATTCTAGCAAAGACAACTCATACTGGATTTTTTATTAATCTCCAAAATAAACTTCCAGAGAGTTTCTTGGTACAATTCCAAAGAAATAATATAATTCTCCTCATAAAAACTGTTGAGATTGGAAAGATTTGATATTTCATATTGTGTCAACTTACTACAGTGCTCTACCCACACCCCTTGAGATAACAATGTCAAACAGTCTGCCTCCAAAGGCATTCTTCGTGATTTCAGTAAAATTACCATAATTATTTCAATAGAATTATTCACTAAATCTTGTAAATTTTCCAAATTAGTTTCCTTTGGGGCTTTTTTGGATTTATTTTGATGATTATCAACTAAATTGGTAAAAATACCAAATACCAAAGGATATCCATTTAAGGTGAATGGAGGAAAGTTTAGGGGAAATGTCAGAACTATGTTTTTTTAAACAGAGAGAGGTGGGTGCCATGAATGCATTGCCAGTGTAGTGTGGAGGCTAGTACAATAGAAACATTCAAAAGACTCTTAGATAGGCACATGGATGGGAGTTAGGGAAGGATAAAATATTGCTGTGGAATAGTTTTATACATGTTGGCATAGCATCCTGGGCTGAAGAGCCTGTAATGGGCTGTCATGATCTATATTATAACATTCAAAATTATTACAGGACGGAGAAGGTAGATGCAGTTATTATAACCCTTGGATGGTCTTCATGAACTCAAAATAAGTCCTTGACATTTCACGACAGAGATGGGAGCAATTTCTTCACGCACAAAGTAAAATAGGTTTTGAGTTATCTCCCAAAGAGGTCTGTTGATACTCAAGTTGTTTTGCGTATTTAAGAATAAGAATTAATTGTCATGCACGTCAGGAGATTTGTTGTTTTGCAACAGCATCATCATAGTGCAATTACTGCTGTAATACCTAAGAAAGGCAGAGATTTGTTAAAAATTGAATTTTATAGGCCCATATCTTTGTTAAAAGCTGATTATAGAATTATGGATAATATTTAGGGAAATAGAGTGGCTAGACATCTACCAAATTTAATTCATATGGATCAAATGAGTTTTGATAAAAAGTGGCAATCAACCGGTAATATTGCTAGATTGATTAGTTTAATACAATTATCTCAAAAGAAGGATGATCCATCAGTGGCAGTAACTTTAGATGCTGAGAAGGTCTTTAATAGGTTAGAATGGAATTATTTATTTAAGGTATTATAAAAATTTGGTTTTGGATCTATATTTATTAATTGGGTGAAAAAAATTATATAAAAATCCCTCTGTTGAAATTGTATCTAATAGACAAATTTCTTCTGCTTTTCAATTATCTAGATCAAGTAGACAAAGATGTCCTTTATCACCACCTTTGTTTGTTTTAGCAATAGAACCTTTAGCAGAGTTGATAAGACAAAATTCTAAGATTAAAGGTATTAAGTTTAAATAGGAGGAATATAAGATTAATTTATTTCCAGATTATGTTTTGGTTTATATGACAGATGTAATAAATTCCTAGTCAATTATATATAAGATTGGAAGAATATGGTGAAAGATTGGATTATAAGATTAATTGTGACTAAAGTGAAATTATGCCCCTGGTTAAGGGTGATTATACTCAATGTAGAAAATTTGCTCAATTTAAGTGGCCAGAGGATAGAATTAAGTATTTTTGGATTAAGGTTGACAATGATCTAAATAACTTGTATAAATTGAATTATTCAATAGAATTATTCAATAGAATTAAAGATTTGAATAGGTGGAATAATTTGTATATAACTTTAGGAAGTAAAGATAATTGTATAAATATGAATATTTTTCTAAAGATTGAATATCTTTTTTTCAGTCAATTCCATTGTTTGATTACCCCAAAAAAATTTAAGGATTTATATTTGAGTATTTTTTTAGGTCAATTCCATTTTTTTATTCCCCCTCAAAAATTTGTAAGGGTTTATATTTGAGTATTAGGAAGCTTTTATGGCTAGAACTTCTTTGGAAAAATTAACAAAGATTTGCAACTTCACAATTTTAAGAATTATTAAAAGGCAGCTCAATTGAAATTTATTAATGTAATATTTTACGTAGATAAAACTTCAGCTTGGGTTAAAATAGAATTAAGCAAAATAGGATAAAACAGTGTGCAGGATTTTATTTTTAAATGGAATTCAGAATTGTTAGTAGGAATTAGAGATACATCTGTTCTGAAACATTTGAATGAACTATAGAGCAACTTACTTTACTTACTTTATACTTTGGCTTGGCTTCGCGGACGAAGATTTATGAAGGGTTATGTCCACGTCTGCTGCAAGCTCGTTGGTGACTGACAAGTCCGATGCGGGAAAGGCAGGCACGGTTGCAGCGGTTGCAATGGAAAATTGGTTGGTTGGGGTTGGGTGTTGGGTTTTTCCTCCTTTGTCTTTTGTCAGTGAGGTGGGCTCTGTGGTCTTCTTCAAAGGAGGTTGCTGCCCGCCGAACTGTAAGGTGCCAAGATGCACAGTTGGAGACAATATCAGCCCACTGGCGGTGGTCAATGTGGCAGGCACCAAGAGATTTCTTTAAGCAGTCCTTGTACCTCTTCTTTGGTGCACCTCTATCTCGGTGGCCAGTGGAGAGCTCAACATAGAACACGATCTTGGGAAGGCGATGGTCCTCCATTCTGGAGATGTGACCCACCCAGGGCCCATTCAGAGCCAGCTCTCCAGCGCATGACATCCTGTTTTGTGGAAACTGCCAAAATGTTTGGCCTGGAAGTCAGCCTGAAGAAAGCTGAGGTCCTCCATCAGCCAGCTCCCCACCATGACCACCAGCCCCCCCACATCTCCATCGGGCACACAGAACTCAAAACGGTCAACCAGTTTACCTACCTCGGCTGCACCATTTCATCTGATGCAAGGATCGACAAAGAGATAGACAACAGACTCGCCAAGGCAAATAGCACCTTTGGAAGACTACACAAAAGAGTCTGGAAAAACAATCACCTGAAGAAACACACAAAGGTCAGCGTGTACAGAGCCGTTGTCATACCTACGCACCTATTCGGCTCCGAATCATGGGTCCTCTACCGGCATCACCTATGGCTCCCAGAATGCTTCCATCAGCGCTGTCTCCGCTCCATCCTCAATATTCATTGGAATGACTTCATCACCAACATCGAAGTACTCGAGCTGGCAGAGTTCGCAAGCATCGAATCCATGCTGCTGAAGACCCAACTGCGCTGGGTGGGTCACTATAGAGTAAAATAGATTATGAAATAGGTGGATAATGCCTTTATATCAAAGTAGACTTCCATTTTTTCTGGATAATCAATTTTTGAGGATTAGGAGTAGAATGGATTTAAAGAAAATAGAAGATTGTTTTGAAGCTGGTAGATTTATTATGTTTGAATGAATGAAGAATAAATTTAATTTCCCAAATAATACCTTTTTTTGTTATTATCCTTTCTTGTTCGATAAATTAGGTCCTAATTTGATATTACCAAGAGAGAATGAATTAGAATTATTGATTGGTAATGGCACTCTGAACAAGTTTATTTCAGTGATGTATAAACTACTTCAAAAAGAAGCTCCTAAATTAGGAATGCATAAATTGAGATTAACCTGGGAAGTTGATTTAAATAGACAAATAGATGAAAATGATTGGATGCAATTATGTAAATAAAATATGATGAAAATTATTAATGTTAGGTATAGACTGGTTCAATATAATTTTTGGATCAATATACTTAACTCCTCAAAAATTTTATAAAAATGAAACCAACATTATCAGATTTATGTTTTAGATGTGGTCAGGAAATCAGCTTTTTTTTTTGCATTCTATTTGGAAGTGTCCAGGGTAAAATCTTTTGGTTAGAGGTAGGGAATCTTTTGGAGAAAATAATAGGGGTTAAACTCCCGCAGGAGCCAATGTTATCTTTGTTGGGTAATATTAAAGTGATGAGACCTAAATTGAGGTTAAATATGTATCAAATTGAATGTTTACAAGTTGTTTTAGCTGTTTCTAGGTAGTACATAGCTGTTATTTGGAAACTATATACAGATTTAGGAATGGGGAGATGGCATGCTGAACTATGTAGCTGTATTCCATTTGAGATAACTTACATAAATATCAATTTTTAAATAAAAGTATGGAGCCCATTTTCACAATATGCCGGTTTAAAAATTTAAAGGACTTTCTAAAAGCCCATCCTGAATATGTATAGATTGATGTGATTTTAAAATTTTGGAATAAAATATATTTTTTAAATCCTATGAACTGCATTTAAAAAAATAAATAAAATAATGTAATAAAAAGAAAAAGACAAAGTAAGGTAGTGTCTGTGGTTCACTGTTCATTCTGGAATCTGATGGCAGAGGTGAAGAAGTTGTCCTTGTACCACTGAATGCATGTCTTCAGGCTCCTGTACCTTATTCTGATGGTGGCAGAGTGAAGAGGGCATGGCCTGGGTGTTGAGGATCCTTGAGGCTAGAAGCTGCTTTCTTAAGACACTACCTCTTGTAGATGTCCTTAATGGAGTGAAGACTAGCTCTCATGATGTCGCAGGCTGAGCTAACAACCCACTGGAGTTTTTTCCTGTCCTGAGCATTGGCACCTCAATACCAGATAGTGATGCATCCTGTCAGAATGTTCTCCAAATCCCCTTAAGCTCCTAGCTAGCAAACCTTCTTCATGATTGAATTGACATGGAAGTTCCAGGTCAGATCTTCAGAGATGTTGATTCCCCAGAAGTTTGAAGTTCTTAATCCTCACCACTGCTGACCCCTCGATGAGGATTGGTTTGTGTTCTCTTGATTTCCTCCTAAAGTCCTCAGTCATCTTCTTGGCTTAGCTAACGTTGAGTGCAATATTGTTTGTTGTTGTTGTGACACCATTCAATTAGCTGATCTATCTCCCTCCTGTACACTCCCATGGGCATAGAAAATATGGGAACCCAAAATTAGGTTAATGCAAGGAAATGGCACTGATTTCAATCATATCATATTGAACAGTTGCAGGTATGTGGGCCCTAATGATTTCTTCTTGCTTCTATTTCTTTAATCTCATTCACACCCTCAATGTTACTTGCAAGATTGACAACTTTCTTTTGAAAAGTAAAGTGTATAGCATATCCTTCTATTACAATTAACATCACTTGACAAAGTAAATGTGTACTGCAATTTGCTACACTCACATGGCATGCTTGAGATACTGAAACATTCTCCTATGTGCTATTTCACACCCTGATTTGCTTCTGAAAGCTCATCAAAATGGCTGTGTTTTACATGTGAACCTTGCTTTGAATGCACATCCAACCAAGGAAGGCAGCACAGCCAAGTTCATTTATGTCTCACTCAGCAAACACCTTTCTGTAATAGTTCACTGCTCAGCAAGTGGAAGCGGTCCGAGCTGAGGGAGAGCAGAATGGCAACTCCCACTGCTGCAGTAATGATCAATTGATTTGGGTTAGACAAGGAAGTGAATCCTCAGTGTTCCTGCTCTGAATGACAAATGGAGACAGAAACTCTGAGTCATGAAGGCCAGCCTCAGCAATATGCACTTTAATGAGATTTGTGGTCATTCAGGTATCTTGGTTTTTATGGTAAATTGTTTTAATTTTTTTAACATCTTCTGTCACTCAATCTCCAGACACACACTGCAAAGATTGGTTGAAAAAAATAAGAAAGTATGTATTGTTTAGAAATGAACAAAGAGCTTGCCAGAGCTTGTCTGCACCATTGTCAGTTGTCTGCTCACTTAAAGAACCTTTCATAAACCATTGTGTTTGTATGCTCACTCTTCCAGCAAAATGGCCAACTACATTGAAGCAAATGAAACCAGCTGCCGCCTAAACTGCCCACAGAACATTAATACAGACTCAAAGTTAACTCTAAGTGGAACTGACAGCATTTGGCAAGTGTCCCAGCTGAGGTCAGCCATTATGGCACAGATAGGAACATAGGAAAAAGAGGTAGCAGAAGGTCAGTTGGACTGTCAAACTTGCTGATTCATTCTTGGTCTTACCTCTACTTTCCTGTTCCCTCCTTTCCCATTGCAGTTCAACTATTTGTCAATAGAACACAGAACAGCACAGCACAAGAAATGGTCCTTCAACCCATTATGTCTGTGCCTAATATAATGCCAAATTAAGTTGAAACTCTACTTCTCAATGTTTGTTTTAAATATTTTCAGTAATTTGACTTCCTCATTTCTCTATGGTAGAGAATTCAAAATAACCACAACCCCTGAGAGCAGAAGTTCTCAGAGAAGTTTCAGTCGATCAACTTCTTTATCTGAAAATGTTTCCTTCATTCCAGATATTTCCACTGGCGAAAATATCCACGCTGTATCTTCCCTGTCAACCCTCCAGAATCTCACTTGTTTCAATAAAAATCATTCTGTACACTAATGAGTATAGGTCCAACTTCTAAGTTTTCTTATGTCCTAACCTTTCATTCCCCCCCGCCCAAAAAAAGCTTAGAGAATCTTTACTACATTACTTCCAAAGCAATTATTTGTTCCCTAAATATGGAGTCTAAAACAGGATGCCATGCTCCAAATGTGATCTCAACAATACTTTTCAAAATTGCATCCAAACTTATATTCAGTGCTCCAAAACAAAGTACTCCAATATTTCCAATTATTTGCTGTACCCGCATGCCAGCCCATCCTATCGGATCCCCAGATCCCTTTGCACAGCTAAATTTGCCTGCTTCTTCATCATTTCTGCAAAGTGTTACTCAAGAAGAAGAAATAAACAAATATAATCTAATCAATTTGGACTTGCATTTACCATTGCTAACATTAAAATTTCAGTCCATATCATGATGAATTTGCCTGTCAGTTCTTTCTCAATTCTTGATTTATGCTTTTATTCTACAGGATACTAATTGATGCCAGGGCTATGGGCTAGTTTGTGTCTTCTTTAATCTTTAACTATTCTTAACTATGTACTGATTTTTAACTTTCAGTTGCAGAATTATAGTGACGTGTAGCATGGGTGCAGACTCATTAGCTCACTGGATTTCAAACATCAATTTTAATAACCTTCACTCAGTTTACCTTTTCACCCACTGCAGCCACTATACTTGCCACAACGCTACTGCGCAAGCGCGAGTCCCCACGAAGCACACTAGTTAAAAAAGGAGACGGAGCTTGGCTGGTGGTGGACGCCATTTCCAGGGGCTCCTGTTATACATTGTATTGTTGAATTTAACTGTAAAACAGAGGTTGCCACTTTGTGTTGCCTGGTTATTTGATGCATCAACAAGCACCTTATAAACTCCATCCCCTTACCCCCCTAAAGATTTTGTCACTCAATTATGCACTCAAAGAAAATCATAATGGCAATATATCCACCTATCACCACTTACCTGCTATCCTATTCTACTCCCCCTTCCCTTTCCTCCCTCCTCTCCTCACCTTCTCCCCACCACCCCTACCTTTTTATTCAGGTATCCGTGTGGTTTTTGCTCTCTGACACAGGGCTTAGAAATGTTACTTTCTATTAATTTACTTTCTATGGGTGCTGTGTAACCCGCGGAGTTTCTCCACCACATTTGTATATTACAATCGACCCCAGAAACTGCAGTATTTCTTGTTTAACTCTAACCTATCAACCTTCACATTTGAAATCTGAGTATGAACCAGAGCACCTGGAGGAAAGCCACACAGTCACAGGGAGGACTGGCAAACTCCACATAGACAACACCAAAAGATCAAGATTGAACTGGGTCACTGGAGCAATGAGGTAACTGTGCTGCTTTGCCTTATTGTGCTGAGATATTATCACTACTGCAGCAATCCCATCCAATGTTAACAGAATGATATCACTTCCTTATCCTTCCTGACTATTCTTCCAAAAGTAAAATATCCACTTTTGTCACCTTGCTTCTTTGTTTCTTTTGATGAGGACCTGGATGATGAGTTTCCTTGTGGGTAACTATGGGGAAATCTCTCCATAATTACTGCAATTGAATTTGTCTCCTCTCTTGAAAATGGTCCTGATTATACCATTCCCTCAGCATGGGCATCATGGTTGGTGTAGCAGTTAGCCCAATGCCTTTACAGCACCAATGATCGGAATCAGGGTTTGAATTCTACACTGTCTGTAAGGAGTTTGTATGCTCTCCCCATGTCTGTGTAAGTTTTCTCCAGGGCTCCGGTTTACTCCCACCATTCGACATTACCAAGGGTTGTAGGTCAATTGGATGTAAATTGGACAGCACAGACTCGAGGCCAAAATGGCCTGTTACCATGCTGTATATCTATTTTTTTTAAAAAGTCTTCCTCTTACCAGAAATTGGCAAGATTTGCAATTGCCAAGTTGTGATCATGTGATTGATGTTCTTCTCTGCCACATTTTAATACGTCAAAAAGAATAATGTCTGCTTCTGACACCAGATTGTTTCTCAATTGTCATATTGACTTCTTATCGATCAGGACTCTGTGAACATTTGGGAACTTTGCACACTCATGCAAGTGCGTGTGAATGTTGTTCTGGAGCTACTCCCTCAAAAAGGTAAAACAAAAGGAGAAAATGCTGGAGATACTCCGCAGGTCCAGTGGGATGTTTGGGCAGAGAAACAGAGTCAATGTGCCATGTAGGAAACAAAACAAGTTATTGAGAAACAGAATCAATATTTCAACACAGCATTGCAGGCATCTCCATTTTAGACGTTGACTCTGTTTCTCCACCCACAAATGCAGGCAGACTAGTGGAGTATTTCCTGCATTTTCTATTTTTGTTTTAGATTTTCATTTTTTTAACCCTATGAAAAATATTTCATCTAAAGAATTTCAGAACCCCTGTATTTTCCAAATTGATTCAATGAATCTCTGCACCTCTCTCACATTCGTTTATCCAGTGTTCTATCACTTTTTAGCCCTTCCTCAATCCCTCTGACCCCATCTTTTAAATATTTGCTGTCTCTCCTCCCCACTTCAGTCTTGATAAATGGTTCCAGCCCCAGAACATTGACTAAGCATTTCACTCCATGGATGCTGCCTGACCCACTGATTCCCTTCAGCTGCTCATGGTCTCATCAACTCTTTAAGGAGTCCAGCACTGAGCACCAGCTTCCTGAAATTTCCATGAATGTTTGCAAAGAAGAACAGCAAGTTTTAAGCCTCTCTTCAAAACAGTTAAGAAATATATTCAAATGTTTTGAAAAGTTTTCTTTTTGAGAATTCTAGTCATTAAAACCTCACAAAGATAAGCGTATACAGAGCCGTTGTCATACCCACACTCCTGTTCGGCTCCGAATCATGGGTCCTCTACCGGCATCACCTACGGCTCCTAGAACGCTTCCACCAGCATTGTCTCCGCTCCATCCTCAACATCCATTGGAGCGCTTTCATCCCTAACGTCGAAGTACTCGAGATGGCAGAGGTCGACAGCATCGAGTCCACGCTGCTGAAGATCCAGCTGCGCTGGATGGGTCACGTCTCCAGAATGGAGGACCATCGCCTTCCCAAGATCGTGTTATATGGCGAGCTCTCCACTGGCCACCGTGACAGAGGTGCACCAAAGAAAAGGTACAAGGACTGCCTAAAGAAATCTCTTGGTGCCTGCCACATTGACCACCGCCAGTGGGCTGATATCGCCTCAAACCGTGCATCTTGGCTCCTCACAGTTTGGCGGGCAGCAACCTCCTTTGAAGAAGACCGCAGAGCCCACCTCACTGACAAAAGGCAAAGGAGGAAAAACCCAACACCCAACCCCAACCAACCAATTTTCCCCTGCAGCCGCTGCAACCGTGTCTGCCTGTCCCGCATCGGACTTGTCAGCCACAAACGAGCCTGCAGCTGACGTGGACTTTTACCCCCTCCATAAATCTTCGTCCGCGAAGCCAAGCCAAAGAGTCATTAAGGGAATGATTTTGAAAGTTCTGATTCTTAAAGTTAATCCCATAAGGTTCATTCTTCCACTGATAATGTCATCAAAATCAGAGAAGTTAATGTACATACTTCTCACAAGCCCAGTACAGAGGGAAAATTCTTCTGATCTCTGCAGAAGCTTTAAAAGAAACTGTCAAGGAACCTCTCTTGAAATATTTTCAGTTTAAGTCACCACCATACCAAGAAACTCTTAATATTGAGCTGCATACATCTCCATTTTAGACTTCAGGCCCAAACGTTTCACAAAGAAAAAGTGACGGAAATTGGCCTATAAAGATATGTGATCAACAGGATTGCTCACCGTAATACTATTAAATGATATCTCAAATAATTGTCATATAATTCAATGGAATGTAAAATAATTGGAGATTGTGGAATAAAAATGAATACACATAAACTTTGCTTGTTTTTCTTCATGAATTATTCAGTTTTCATTAAAAAATGACTGATCGAAGTCGATAATAAAAAGGAACACAGAGACAATCATTCTCTGAGGAGATTTTGTATGAGCATCCATTATGAATTGTGGTTCTCAAATACTGTAAAGTAAGGTGCCATTGATGGTAACTGCTTAGTCAATATCATTTCATTTTGAAAAGGTGTTAGTGGATTAGTGTGTCCTCTTTCAGTAAGATAAATAGTCAGGCAAATAAACACTGTCGCATTTCTCATTCTTGAAAGACTTAAAGCCAATTGCAGGATTGAGACATTGGGTCCATTTATAGTAAATGAAATCAGAACAGTCTTATGTATCTTTTTTTTTGCCTCAGCTTTGCTGCCCTCGTGAGTTGGGGGTGAGTGAGGATTGTAGGTTGAAGGTGAGGATGGGAAAAGAAACTGGAAGGTTAGAACATTGTTTTTTTTTTCCTATTTCAAGTCATCCGCTTTCCCCAGTTTCTTTTTCTCTCTCCTTCCCATCCACCTTGGTCCTTTCACACACTCTTCTTTCCACCTCCACCCATCTCTTCCAGCACTTGTTACTCAGCTCCTTTCCACTAACCCCTTCAACAGTTCGTTTATTGACACTGAAGGTTCATGAAAGGGATTTTGGCCTGAAACTTAGATTGTTTATTGCCCTCAGTGGATCCAGCCTGATCTGTTGAGCGTGATTACAAAGGAGTTACTCAATCACATCTATGTTAGTTAGTTAGAGTTTTGTAACCAAAGAAATCAATTTAACCCTGTACCTGAAGAAGAAGGTAAGCAAAATCATATGAAAATACCAATGGCTCCTTGAACCTGCTTTCCCATTAATAAGATCATGGTTGATCTGACTGTAGTTTCCCTTAGTCAAAGAAGCAGCCTAATTAGGGTTTCTGTGCAATTTTGGTTTCCTCTGAAATCAGGTACATCTGAACTAAGATGTATTATGTATGTGCACTTTGGTCGAAAGAAACATTGTCTCATCTGGTTATATCTGTACAGTCAGATGATAATACTTGAACTTGAACTTAAAACATGCTGAAGATTACATATTTACTGGTTCCATATTTGTGGCCTGCAAACCACTGATTATAATAAATAGAGAGTATCATTGGAATGAATAATGCCTCTAGATATGGTGCTCTCCATAATATTTGGGATAAAGATGCTTTTTTTTTCCTTTAATAGGCCCTTAGCTCCACAATTTTACATTTGCAATCAAACAATTCAAGTGTAATGAAAGTGCACATTCTAGATTTTATTCACAGTAATTCAAGGTAATACATGTTGGCTTGACCATATAGAAATTACAGCACATTTTACACATAGTTCCTCCATTTCAGGGCACAATAATGTTTGGGACATTTTGCTTCATAGGTGTTTGTTATACCTCGGGTATGTTTAATTGCTTCATTAGTGCAAGAATAAGAGAGATCTGGTTGCTTCCAAACTCTTGATCAGCTTTGGAGTCTGGAGTTGCCATTTTTCATGAGGACAGAGTTGTGCCAATTAAAGTCCAAGAAGCCATTATGAGACTGAAAAACAAGAATAAAATAGTAAGAGACATCACCCAAACCTTACGATTACCACAATCAACAGTATGAAACATCATTACGAAGAAAGAGTGACTGGTGAACTCATTAATTGCAAAAAGACTAGTATTCCAAGAAAGACTTCCACAGCTGATGACAAAAGAATTCTCATCATAATGAAGAAAACTCCCCAAACTTTATGTCCAACAAATCAGAAACCCTCTCCAGATGCTGATGTCTTCAGGAGACTTAATGAACAGAAATACAGAGGCTGCACTGCAAGATGCTAACCACTAGTTAGCCACAGAAAGAATGGCCAGATTACAGTTTGCCAAGAAGTATTTAAAAGAGCCTTCAGAATTCTGGATTTAAAAGTCTTGTAGACATATGAGGCCAAGATTAACCTGTGTCAGAATGATGGCAAGAGCAAAGTGTGGAGGAGAAAAGGAACTGCCCAAGATCCAAAGCATTCCACCTTTGCCATGGTTTGCATTTACAGGGTAGCTCTGAATTTATTTTCATTAAAAGACTCCTGAAGATAGTAGTCATTGACATATCCACATCTAATTAGTCAGATGTACATTTATGGATTTTTCTTCATTATGATGAGAATTCTTCTGTCATTAACGATGGAGGTCTTCCTTGGAATATCAGTCCCATTGCGATTACTGAGCTCACCATAAAGCTCTTTTTTCTTAATGATGTTCCAAGCTGTTAATTTTGGGAATACTAAGGTTTGGGCGATATCTCTCACAGTTTTATTCTTGTTTTTCAGCCTCATAATGATTTCTTTGATTTTCATTGGTACATCTCTGGTCCTCATGTTGAAAAATGGCAACTATAGACTCCAAAGGAAATCAAAAGTCAAACTCTCTTTTACCTGCTCCAATGGAACAATTAAACATACCTGAGTAATGATGAACTCCTGTAAAGCCAAATATCCCAAACATTATGGGGGATTTGGCTTTATACTATGTATAAAAAGGCTGTAACTTCTACATGGTCTACCTTAAATTAAAATCTGAAATATGCACTTTAATTACTTGTGAATTGTTTATTACAAATTTAAAACTGTGCAGCACAGGTGAAAATAAAGGAAAAAAAAAATGTCTTTCTCCCAAACATCATGGAGGGTACAGTAGTAGACAGACGGCAGGATGTACTTTATGTTCCCCCACCATCCACTGCTTTTCACTCTTTTTCCCATGACTCTTGTTGATTTTCTATTGAACAACGTTGTCCACAACCAAATGCTGTATACAGTAAGGAGAGGGACACTCTGAAGCTCCATGCATCCACTGCAACAATTCCATGGAGAAATTCCAAAGCATGGGTTCCTCCCCTGTGAAAAGGTTTGATGCTATGCCATGAATAAACAAACTTTCAAAATCATAGCTGATGGATTGCTTGTTTTTTTTTTAAATTAATTCAATTTTAGCATAATGTAAATGTATGAAAATATAATGCTATACCAGGTGCAGTGACAGCTGAATGTTCAACACTGGTGCAAAAGTTGAAAATGTACAATTTCCACAAGGATCAGTCGTACATCACTCATAATGCAAAGCAGTACAATAGAAATCAAGTACTATTGAAGCAGAGCTGCATGTAGAGGAGGGGCAGTGCTGGGAACTTGGGTGAACATGTCAGTGCATCACCTTTGCAAACTGTCCACTTTTATGGGTGAAAGGTCTTCCATGCTGAAATTCAGATTCATGCATTCTTATCATGCAAAACTATGCATAAGGAGTTCCATCTTGCAAAATGGATTCTTTAGCCTGAATACGCTACTTAAAAGGCATCAATTTTACTCTTTATCTATACATGTACAATTTATATAATGTTCATCAAATAACAACCAGGAGCCAAAGGTAGGCGGAATTATTTCCTTTGCCACTGTAGTTATATTCATTCCTCAAGTAGTTTACACTTTCATTCAGTCTTAAAGTCCAAACCTAAACTAACCATATCTGTGATATAACTCATTTGATTTTGGGCTTATCGCCCATAGGCAATCACAGCAAGGTGTGGTTATTACTTAGCTTTCACTCTTCACAAGGGACTGACAAATAGCAGTTGGGATCCTGTCACTTTTCTCTCCTCTTCATTTCAGTTTCAATGGACAATTAATCGACTTTAACTATCATTAATTCTGATCAATTTACTGGAATAAATTTTTGACATGTACTCTACATGACTGCTATATTTAAACATATTGTATGTGGTTTGACAGGAAGGAAATCTTAATGTTAGCAATTGGCTTAAGCATTCAAGCATTCCACATTCACTTTTTAAAATCTATTTTCACAACTACTTTGTGTAAATGACTTTAAATGAAAACTCCAGTCTTTGCAGGGAGCAGAGCCAAGAAAAATGTAACCCACCCTGTGAAAACAATTGGTCAGTTCTGTTAGTTCTGTTTCAGTAAATCCACTTCCAAACCAGTGCCTGGTTGACCCATTGCCCCCCTTGTACTTGAGACCAAATACAATTCAGTCAATGTAAAATTGTTTTTATAACAAGAATTAAACCCGCTTTCCTTTCATACTGAGAAATATTGTAGTCATTATCAAAATTGTTTGCTTTTTCATAATCCTGTGAACCTGCTTCTCGTTCCAACAACGTGGTTTGGGCATCAGAAACATGATTTCACACAGGTTACTGGACTACTTATTGTTCTACAGTTCTGTGAGGATTTTCAAAGTACTTGGAAAGGATTAAATGGGATAATGAACAAAAGTAATTAAAATAAATCCTCTTGGTGGTTTTTTTTTTGACTGCTTAAAATAAAGAGATCCAAAGTTCTTTGCAAAAGTTACCAACTTACACCTTTGTGGAATCAGAAACCTTTGATAGAAATAAATTTTATCATAATCTAATGAAAGATCACCCTCTCATAAATGTGGGCTTTGGTCAGTAATTGGATCCAGCTGCCTGACACAAACATCAACAGTGCAGCTGAGGGTGGTAAAGTTAGTGTAGTGGTTAGCGCAATGTTGTTACAATGCCAGTGATCCAGGTTTGAAACTGGCATTGACTGTAAGGAGTTAAACAAGAAAATCTGCAGATTCTGGGGTCGAGTGCAGTACACAAAAGAGCTGGGAACATCCAGCAGGTCATGCAGCATCCATAGGAATTAAAATGCAGTCAACATTTCAGGCCTGAGCATTTTATCAGGAATCTAGAAAAACAGCTAAATTGCTGAATATTAAAGTGGGAGAGGGGGAGTGTAGAACTATCATTTAGACCCAACAGACCAGAAGTCAAGATTAATAGGCTTCAATTGCTATAAATTTACAGTCTCTGATCATTAGGAAAACACAGTGGCTGACCTGCACAAACAGCAGGTCTCTCTTATCAACCTCTTCCCAAATTTTGTGTCACCTCGTAAAGGTGTTCAGGCAGTTCAGCCACTGGTTGAATTTTACGGAGACGCCTGGATCCTTAGGATCAGTGTCCAGCTTCTCCACATGAATAGCCTTGTCCATGGCACTTAGGTATAGCGATTAAATTGTAGCACCATCAATTAGACACAACATACCAGAAGTCGAGATTAATAGGCTTTATTTGCTATAAACTTACAGGCATCTCTTGCATGCTGCTGGCCCGATTCCAAGGCTGTGCTGAGGGAGGGGATTGGGTGGTATTGCCTTTATTAGGAATCCTGGAGGGGAAGAGTTACAGTTCAGAGATGGGCCAAGCAATGCAGGGAGGTAAGAAGAGGGTGGAGTAAGGGGAAGGGGGAGGAGCACAGGGTAATAGGTAAGAGGTAATAGGTGGATAAAGGTAGGAAGGTAGAAGAGAAAAATGCTGAGAAGAGATAGGAGAGAGGGAAAAGAAGAATAGCTCTCTAATAGGGATAGGAGGGAAGGGATTGAGGAGATGGAGGAAAGGAGACAGAGGGAAAGGGAAAGAAAGAGACCAGAGATGGGAATTAATGTAAACTGGTGAAATCAACATTGATACTGTCTGGTTGGATATTGTCAAGACATAATATCAGGTGTTGCACCTCCATTTTGCAGATGGCCTCAATTTTGCAGTACATGAGACCATGGACAGGCATATTGGATCAAAAAAGTGCTGGCCAATGGAAAGTCCTGCTATTGCAGTGGACAGAGAGAACAAAATGATCTCCCAGTCCATGTCCAGTCTCATTGATATAGAGGAGACTATGTTGGGAGCACTGGATGCAGTAAATAATCCCTAAAGATTCACAAGGTATGTGTTGGTTCCCTTGGAGGGACTTTTTTGGGCTCTAAATGGTCATTGTATGAGGACGTGTACATACAAGCAGTCTGTAAGGAGTTTGTACATTCTCCCTGTGACCTACGTGGGTTTTTATCTGGGTGCATCAGTTTCCTTCCACTCTCCAAAATGTACGGGGTTGATAGGTTAATTGGACCCAAATGGGTGGCATGGAGCTAGAATGATCTTCTACTGTGCTATATTGTTATATTGTTAAAATTAAAAGAAAATAAATGTGTGGGAAACAGGCAGCTTCTCTATCAAGTCTGGAGTAGGCAGGGTTACCCATTATTCCTTGTTTAGTTGAATTTATCTGGAAAGATGTGCGCATGAGAGGACAATTATGCCACACCATGGAGATATTCAGATCAAAGCCTCCCTGTGCATGGACGCTGACACTGTCTTTCGGTCAGATCCACGATGGGTCCACAAATTGATCAGTATCTGTGGCCAGTTTGAAGCAAGAGGGGCCAGAGTCAACAAAGGAAGGAGATGAAGATTTGTTTTGGAGGGGCCAGCTGCGTAACAAAATTATGCTGGAGCAGTCAGGATAGGTTAAGTAACTAATGAGACCAGGAGAGTTGTGGTTCCTCTCAATAAATGGTAATCATCAAGTGTGAGGTGCTTTCAGTAGTACTACATTTGGTGCAGGTGTGGCCTTTTCACAGTTACTCTGTCCTGTCAGTTACCTGATCCTCTGAGGATCCAAGATGAAATGAGTCCAATGAGTCTCTGTGCAGTTCCTGGGACAAGGAGGCATAAACAACATTGTCCTCATACTAATTATGCATGGCTACATCAAAGTATACAGGTAAACATATAGCTAGGTATTGAGGTTCTACCTGTCCCCGGTGTTACAGAGATTAGGCCTGGCTTAATTACAGCACCATGTCCTGTCAGTTGTTATACCACCCATCCTGCATAGAAAAGTTATTTCAGACTAACAGCTTACCACAAGCCCATTGGCAGTGATCAGTACGGAACATCCTTTAGATACTATGGGACAAAGACATGATGGTGCTTATGGGTAAGTCCCTGAGCAGATTGTCTAAATCATCTGGCAAGATGTCCTCTCACCATAACTCATCAACAAGCCCCAAGAGATTGTATGGCTAGGAGTAATCAAGGCCTGCCCTTGCAGATCCATCCTGTGCAATTGGAATCTCACTCCTAATACACAATGGCTTCTGGACACCAGCGATGAGAACATGCCAGTCACCAGTTTTTTGCAGACTGTTTAGTCAAAAGAAAGATCTAGGGAAGGATGTAAAATACAAAAGTGTGCAAACACTATGATTGAAATAAAAACACAATTGTGGGGAAACTCAGCAGGCCAAACAGTGTCCTTTATAGAGCAAAGATAAGGATACATAACCAATATTTTGGGCTTGAGCCCTTCATCATGAGTAGCTGAATGACAGAGGTCTCACTTAACTATGGGCAGTTCCCCTGGTTGCACAAAAAGATAACTATCAACTCAGTGAAAGGCATTCTTTGGTCTACCTGAAATTTGTTGGTCTTCTAGATCAATGACCATAAGGGAATGCTACTGAATGGCATATTCCAGGGTTCAGGAGTACCTGCTGAAGGATGCCATTCGATGCAATCAATGGCAATGCTTTGTGGGGAAGGACCTCATTCTTGGGTGCTCCTGCCACAGAGTTGGTGCCAGAACAAGTCAGCAGGGGCATTAGGGTAATTGTGGGAGGCACAATCTGACATTCTAAAACTCACTCAGTAGGTGGGGGGAGTGGTGCTGCCTACCTGCTTACCATGAACCTCCTCTGTGAGCTGCCCTCTCCCTTCGATGTAACAGACAAACGCACTGCTTATACTGGGGACTAGTGATGCTGGATGGTAGTGATTAGGGAATTAATGGACATTAGGCTGGAGTTAGGGGGCAATTGCTGCAAGCAGATGGGGTAGGTCACAATACCTCATTTGGCAGGGTCAATGCCCATGAATGGTGCCGGCCCTGTACTGCCACCAACCATTGAGGGGCTAAGACCATTGTTGGAGCCTCTCAAATACTTAAAGTTTGCATTAATCCAGGAGGCCACATGAGAAGCAATGGTGTTATGTACACAAAATATGTACCAGATGTGCTGTTTAATTTTGACTTCCCCGTTGACAACAGTAAGTGCAATAAAATAGAATATCAAATTCCTGAAAGATGTTGGAAATTTGAAGCAAAAACAAAGTGCTGGAAATATTCATGAAGTGGGGCAATGACTGATGAGAGAGATGCAAAGTTAAAGTATAATGTCAATAACAATAACAGAAAAAGAAGTTGAGATGAACTAGCAGCAAGTCATTCACAATCCCAAGGGACTGCCTGAGAACATGGCAGCTGTCAATAGATACAAATAAATTGGTACATCACCTGAAAGGAAAATTTGGAGCCCTGCACATTGAAGAAGGGGTAAAATACAGTGGTTTGCAAAGGTGGATATTGAAAGGACAATGGGTTTTGAGGGGGATGAAGGATAGGATGAACACCCTGGAGGAAATGTGCACCCAAAACAAACATTCAGCATGTTCTCAAGGAAAATGTTTCCAATGTACGTGATCATTGGATGTACCTGTAAATTCATGTTCTGACAAGCCTGTGTCTCAGTAGTTTTGGCATAATGTTTGTTATTGGTGCACATAATAGAGCTGTTTATCTGTTGAGCTTTTGGTTGTCCTTATTTGCTTTTAATAAGCTGTTCTTCAGATTTTTTTTTAGCAAAATTTAGGGCTTCTATGATTGGATGGATAGCTCAATCATGTTAAATGTATATATAGGGCAATACACAAAAGGGCTGGAGAAAGTAAAGGGGCACCATTGTTTCAGGCCTGAGGCCTTTGAGAAATAAACAGGCAAGTTCCTGAATAAAAAGGCGGGGACAGGAGAGGATGGAGGAAGGGGCAGGGGGAGCACAGGCTAATAGTTGAGAGGTCTTAGATGAAAATGGGTGGGAAAATATAAGACAAAAAAAGTTGTGAAATTATCGAGGGACAGGATAGCTCTCTGAATGGAGTGGGAAGGGAAGGAGGGGAAATGCAGGAAAAGAGAGGGATAGAGAAAGGGAGAGACTCAGCGAAGGATTTTAATGTAAAATGGACAGGTCGATGTTAATGCCATCTGGTTGGAGAGTGCCCAGATGAAATGTAAGGCGTTGTGTGCCAATTGGAGGGTCTGAAAATTTGGTTATCCCTCACTTCCTATAGATGCTGCATGACCTGCTGAGTTTCTCCAGTACATTTGTGTAATGCATGCTGAGTGTTCAGTTTGGCTCATTTATCCTGAAAAGTAGGGTTGGATCAGATAGAGTGGAGAGGTTAAAGCAAGATATAACAAAAATTGCAATGAAAGGGCAAAAAAAAAATAGTGGGAGGTATCAAATGACAGCTTAGGTTTTGTGTTGCAGAGAAATGTTCCCAAGACTATGAATTTAGGTTGTCACCTAAAGGTCAAGTGCCAAACATCAATATCAAAACTGGCCTTTCACTCGTCACCAGTGTAGAACTGGAGCCAGATAGATGTTGAAATCATTTATTCATTCAGGAAAGTACATTCAGAAAAGGAAAATCAGTGTTTTTGTTTTAAATTCTTTTATGTTGATTCTCATGATGGAATATGGAAATGCAGAGTGGCATTCCACTAGAGGAGATCACTTACAATATAAGAAAGAATTATGACACATCTGTTAAAATATGGAATCCTTATTTAATTTATATTGGCACCCAGTTTGATTTATTCCCCCTACTTGCAAAGAAGACGGTGCAGACATCGTGTGTGTGTGTGTGTGTGTGTGTGTGTGTGTGTGTGTGTGTGTGTGTGTGTGTGTGTGTGTGTGTGTGTGTGTGTGTGTGTGTGTGTGTGTGTGTGTGTGTGTGTGTGTGTGTGTGTAAATTTGATTTGTTTATGGTTTGTTGAGTATGTAAAAAAATCAAAAAATAAAATATTCACAAACCAAAGGAAAACCATGAGATATACAATCCAGTGATCACTGGGGGATCAGAGGTGGAGAGGGTGAGCAAATTTGCGTTCTTGGGAGTCACTATCTCGAGGATCTTTCCTGGACCCAAAACACCAATGGCATCGTAAAGAAAACAAGCCAGCACATTTACTTCCTTAGGAGTTTGTGGAGTATGACACCAGAAAACCTGGCAAATTTCTACAGAGGTGTGTTGGAAAGTGTGCTGACTGGCTGCATCATGGTCTGGTATGGGACACCAATACCCTTGAGCGTAAAACCCTCTCCACTATTGAGTACATCTACAGGGAACGCTGCCGTCGGAGAGTGGCAGCAATCATCAAAGACACATACTACCCAGTACACATGCTGATCTCGCTGCTGCCATCAGGAAAGAGGTACAGATGCAAGATTTGCACCACCAGGTTCAGCAACAACTGCTACCCCTCAACCATCAGACTCAATGATAAATTCATTCAGAGACTCATTTAAGGACTCTTACTTGTGCAATTTTCTTTTATTCTCTCTGTATGGCCCAGTTTGTTTACATTCATTATCTGTTTAATGTTCTTTTATTTGTTTACATGTTTACACTGCATACAGTTTATTTTTTGCACTATCATTTAAGGATAATTCTGCCTCACCTGCAGGAAAAAAGGAATCTCAGGGTTGTATGTTATGTCATGTATGTACTCTGACAATAAATCTGAAATCAGTCCTACTAATCCATGAGGAAATTTCTCTGGGTCTGGAAACAGAAAGCATTGAGGTGATGTTTTACAGACTGTCAGTTCAAATCTAAGGGAGTTGAGAAAAGGAAAATATTTGTTTATTTTGAAGTCTCCTGAATGAGAAGTTAAAGGCTCTGACGTTAATGAAAGTAGTTTGCCTTTGACATTCAGGGACTGTTTACACAGAGCACTAATGAACAATTGGGTTTTGTTAGTGTCCTGTCTGTCTCTTATTTTACTGGGCTGATTTTGAAACTGATTATATCCTGTTGTCACATGATTCACTAACCTTTGCAGATTTCAGGCTGCCCTGTATATAACCAGGAAGTAACTTTGCACAATGAAAATTGATACATTTGCTGAATCCAATCGTTTAAAAAGCAGTGAAACTGAGAAATATGAATTTTAGTTGTTGAATTCCTGCCAGCAAAGGAAAGTAATTGTTTCTGATATTATCAATTCAACCTCATTGCTTTAATCTTTATACTATGTTCCAGAAGCAACATTTGAAATTTACAATTAGGATGTTCAAAATCCAATGCACTCTGCAACACTGAGTTGTACAGATCCTAAGGTTCACAATGTTTATCTTGGAACTTTTATGAGATCATTGACCTCAGTGGGACGAAGGAATGAAACACAAAAGTCTGCAGGTTCTATGATTGTAGTAAAAACAGAGAAATGGTGGAGGAACTCAGCAGATCTTGCAGCATCCATAAGAGGTAAAGATACATAACTAAGCTTTGGGACTGAGCCCTTCTTCGAGGTATGAGTGAAAACCAGGCAGGTGCCTGAATTGGGGAGAAGGAAAAATAAAGGAAGAGGGAGGAGCATAGACCAACAGGCAAAAGATGTTAATTGGCCATAGATAGGAAGGCAGCGGATGGGAAAGGTAAAAATTGAAAGCTAAACACCCTCCCCCTGTGTTTAGCTCTGTAAATACAGATCTGGGGAAAGGAGACAGAGGGAAAAGGGGAGAGAGAGTGAGAGTCAGAGACAGAGACATAGCTAGAGGAATGAAGACATAGGGATAGGATAGGGGGGAGGGTTAATGAAAACAGCAGAAATTGATGTTGATGCCATCTGGTTGGAAGTGCCGGATGGAATATGAGGTGTTGTTCCTCCAATTTTCAGGTGGCCACAGTCTGACAGTGCATGAAACCGTGGTTAGACATTTCAGCAAGGGAATGGAGTGGGGAATAGAAATGGGTGTCCTTTGGGAGATCCCTGCTATTATGGCAGACAGAGCCGAGATGATCAATGAAGCAATCTCCGAGTTTGCATCCAGTCTCTCTAATGCTGAGGAGACCACAACAGGAGAATTGGATGGAGTAGGTAACCTCATGCAGACTCACAAGTGAAGTTTTGCTTCACTTGGAAGGATAGTTTTGGGTCCTGAATGGTGGTGAAGGAGGAGGTGTGGGTGCAGATCGAGCACCTCCTACGGTCATAGGTGTCGCTGCAAAGGGAATGATTGGTGGGAAGGGAGAAGAGGAAAGGGAGGTGAGGGTGAAGTTGATGGTAGTGGAGGGGAAACCATAATTTTGAAGAAGGAGGACATGAAATAACTTGTCCTGGGAGCAGATGTGATGGAGACGATCGAATTGAGATAAAGGAATTTAGGGTCAGAAGAGGCACAGTTGAGGTAGCTGTGGGTGCTGGTGGGTTTGTAGAAGATGTCAGATGAGAGTTTGTCTCCTGTGATGGAGACAAAGAGATTGAGAATGGGGAGAGTGTTGTTAGAGATGGACCAAGTAAATCTAAAGTTGAGGTAGAAGTTGGCAGCAAAGTGGATAAAGTCGGCAAGCTCATCATGAGGCAGTACTAAAATAGTCATTGATGCGGCAGAGGAAGAATTGAGGGGCCTTGCCTGTATAGGCTTGTAGCATGTAACTGGGACCCATGCTATCCCTTTGATTTGGGGGAAGTGGGATGAATCAAAGGAGGTTATTGAGGGTGAGGATATTCTGCCAGCCAGAGGAGAGTGATGGTAGAGGGGAACTGGGTTGAGTCTGCTGCCAAAATAAATAAGGGTTTTGAGGCCTTCGGTATGGGGATGGAGATGATAGTTATCAGATGTCCATGGTAAAGATGATAGGGTTGAGTTCAGGGAATTGGAAGTTGTCAAAGTGATGGATAGCATCTGAAGTATCCCAGATGGAAGTGGGGAAAAAAAACAAGTCAAGATAAGCAGATACCAGTTCCGTGGGGCAGGAGTACGCGGATCTGCCGGGATAATTGTGTTTGTGAAAGTTGGGTGAATATTTGGAAACAATTAGGTTGGAAACTGCGAGAGGGAGATAACTGGAAGTGATGGTTCAGAGGCAGTGGTTTGAAGAGTTTTAGTGAGTTTTAGTGGGATCCTATCGGAGAGGCCACATAAAAGTCAGTGCACCAGACCAAAACAGTGCTACCCTTGTCTGAGGGTTTGATAGAGAGGTTGGAATTGGTGTGGACAGAGCGGAGGGCCGGGCATTCCAAGAGGGTGAGATTGGAATGAGTGAGGGGAGTGATGGTCAAGATGGTTGATATCTTGGTGGTAGATGGAACTATAAAAGTCCAGAGCAGGCAGAAGGCTGGAGCGAGGTGTCCAGAAGGAGGAAGTAAGTTTCAGGTGGGAGAAAGGGTCTGTAGTGGGAGGTAGAGAATTCTGGTGGTGGAAATGAACATGGAGAGAGGGCCATTGGAAGATGAGTTTGCCATCATGGGATATGCAGAACTTGTTGAGGTGTGGGCAAATGGGAATGTAGGTGAAGTCTCTAATGAGGACAGAGCATTCCATCTCCAAGAGGGCAAGGTCAGGGGGAATGATGAAGACCAGGCAAGGGTTGGAGGGGTTTCATTGGAGTGGAGGATGTCGGGGTGGAGAGGAAGAAATGGTGCATCAGGAAGAGGGTAGGAAGGATCCAAGGGAGATAGGGAAGGAATGGGAAAGTCAGAAGGGAGAACTAAACAAACCAGCTTTCAGATCCCTGTGATGCAAGTTTAGAAAGAGCAGAATGAGATAACAATACACCCCTCCATTTTGTTTTATCACTGACTAAATTATTTCTCATCTGGAGCTGTCTTCATTAAAAAAAAAATGCTGCAAAATAGCCACTTTGTTGGAAAAAAAAATTGGGAAAATATAAAACAGAACAAGAGCAAATCTGAGAAAAATTCCTGTTCTGGTCATGGTGTTATTTAAGCTTCGATAGATCTGTGCTGATAATAATTTCAGGCTGAAGATTGAAATTTTATACAGGAGGGAGAACATTATTTATATTTATCATCTGACCCCAAAGTTTTCATACCTTGAAGTCCTGGTTAGAAAGTTCATGGACTTACACAAGATTTTCCATTCAAAGCAGCTGGTGAAATTCAGCTTGAGTCATGATTCAGGGTCCCTTTGCATGAAACTTGCAGCAAGAGTGAAAATTTCAAAAAAACCCTTCAGATATAATGTAGAACTGAGAGGCCTGATTTTAAGATTATTTTTCCTTTCTCTGGATTCTTAATTTCTCTATGTCTACCCCAGAAAAGATTTTGATTGGCAGATTGTATGGGTTGGAACAAATTGCATGCTTTGGTTTTTAATCTGATGACTTTATTTCCTGTTTGCTTTTCTCTGACTATAATATTTGATTGCATAAAATGAGGTGAGCAGGCAGTTGCAGGCAGAAGGGCCAGCTCTTGTTGGATCCCAGCTGATATTGTATAATAATTTAGCAATTTGTGCTTGGAAGCTTTTCAGCTCTGAGAACCTGTCTATTTCCGAGGTTTAATTGTGTGCAATGCCCAAACAAGCCGACACATTTTTCCCATAGTCTGTACTAACCTGAAATGGATGCATGGATCCAATTGTTCTTAGTGCCATGATTACAGATTTGGGTAGAAGAGTACAACAAGATCCCAGCAGAGACTAGGCCTCAACTGATATACAGAATAGCAAGAAGTCCAGGAGCAAAAACTGCAATTCAGGATTGAAAGTCCCAACCTAAAACACTGTCTGACTCTTTCTATCCATGGACACTGCCTGGTGCGTTGAGTCACTCCAGTTCTCATTGTTTCGCTCAAGTGACACACCATGGATGAGGAAGGAGCCCTTCGTCCTATCAAATTCTTTGAGACTTATTTTTTAAAACTTATTAAAGCTTTGATAAAGAAATGTAAAACATTTAGAAAACCAAAATACTTGAATTTATCTTTTTTTTTCTTCCTAATTGTCAGATCAGAGAGTAACTGGAGATATTGATCTGCACTAGGTGTGCTTGGTGTAGGATCACAGAGGTAAATTTCCTGGCATAATTTCCGGATGGAAATAAGCGACAGAATGGTGTCTTGGCATTTGTTGTTCAGGTTTTCCTCAACTCGCACAGGGCCATTACCAATCCCAGATACACTTACCAGTGAGCAGCTGAACTTTGATAGTTCTCTTGAGCCAGAGCCAAATCATTCAGCTGAAACTGCTGTAAAGCAAATAGGAACATTATTATTCAAGCAAAATCTCCTGTACTTCCTTAATTTCTTCCTAATGCAAGTACGTCAATAATTATCAAATTGGTTGGAGGTGTCAAAAAGTGTTGCTTGTAATATAGGTACACGATCTTTTATCCAGAACCCTTGGGGAACAGTGTGTTCAGAATTTTGGATTTTTCTGGTCTTCAGAAAGCCAGATTTAAGCCCACCCGAATTGTGCTGCCGTATTCCTTCCCCTCCCCCCCCCCACCTCCAAGCCTGCCTGACTCGCGCTGCCGGTCTCCCAGCCATCCAACTCGCGCTGCCGGTCTCCCCCCCATTGCTCACCCGACTCGCGCTGCCAGTCTCCCGGCTGCCGGTCTTTCGTCCACCGACTTGCACTGCCAGTCGCCCCCCCCCCCCCCCACCTTGCCCGCCCGACTCGTGCTGCTGCTTCTCTCCCCACTTGCCGGATTTTGGAGCTTTCCGGATTTTAGATGTCTGGATAAAGGATCGTGTAACTGTATAAGTATTTTTTTAATTAAAAAAGGTTATTTAAGGGAAAAATTGGAATGATTCTGCTATTTTGTTTTAATATTGAATTGTCATTTAAGATAAATAACAAAATGTATTAATGAAATCATGTTCAAGATGTTGTTGCTTTTTATATATTAGGAAAGAAAAATTTCAATCAGAAAAATAGTTGAGAGTGTTTTTCACCAAATCCTTAAAGAAGGAAAAGTAAGCCTTTTATGGGCTTTGATCATGGAACTATAGAGCACTACAGCACAGAACCAGGCCAAACTATATTTCAGCCTACTCCCACTTATGTGCACCATACCCTTTCTTGTCCATATACCTATCCAGATTTTTCTTAGATGTCTAAATTGAGCCTGCATCTGCCAATTCAGCTGACTGCTACTTCCACACTTCCACCAATCTCTGTGTGAAGAAGTTCCCACTAATGTTCCCTTTATTCTTTTCCCATTTCACCCTTAACCCATGCCCTCTAGTTCTTGTCTGACCTAAAAGCAGTGGTAGAAGTCTGCTTGCATTTACTTAACCCATCATAATTTTAAATACCTCTATCAAATCTCCTCTCATTTCTTCTGCACTCCAGGGAATAAAGTCCTAACCTGTTTAACATTTCCCTAGAATGCAGTTCTTCAAGTCATGACATCATCCTTGTAAATCTGTTCTGCTCTCTTATTCTTATTATCATGAACATGTCACAAAATTTGTTGCTTTGGAGCACCATTACAGTGCATTTATTGCTATAAATTGCATATCAAAAATAAATAAGTTAGTGTAAAAGAAAAGAAAGTGAGGTTGTGTCTGTGGTTCATTGTCCATTCAGAAATCTGATGGAAGAGGCCAAGAAGCTGTTTTTGTGCTGTTGGGTGTTCGTCTGCAGGCTCCTGTACCTCCTTCCTGATGATAGATTTCAGATTTCAGATTTATTGTCAGAATACATACATGACATCACATACAACCCTGAGATTCTTCTTTTTTTTCTGTGGGTGAGGCATTTATTGGTAGTTCAAAAAATAAACTACACAGTTTATACATGCAAACAAATAATGAACTGTAAACAAATAACGGATGTAAACAAACTGATTATGCAATACAGAGAGAAAAAAATCATTAAAGTGCACAAGTAAGAGTCGTTAAATGAGTCCCTGATCGAGTTTGTTGTTGAGGATCTGATGGTGGAAGGGTATCAGCAGCTGCTCCTCAACCTGATGGTGCGAGTCTGTGGTAAGAGAGCATGGCCAAGGTGGTGAGAGTCCTTGAGGATAGACGCTGCTTTCTTACAACATCGTCTCTTGTAGATTTCCTCGATGGAGTGAAGACTTATGCCCATGATGGCACTGGCTGAGTTTTTAATTCTCTGTAGTATTTTCATGTCCTGTGCATTGGCACCTCCATACCAGACAATGATGTAGCCCGTCAGAATCCTCTCCATGGTTCACCTGTAGAAATTTGCAAGAGTCTGTGGTGACATACCAAATCTATTCAAGCTCCTCATGAAATTTAGCTGCTAATTAGCCTTCTTCATTATTGCATCGACATGGAGACCCCAGGACATAGGTTCAGAGATGCTAAACTAGGAATTTGAAGTTCTTAACCCTTCCACTGCACACCCTTGATGAGGACTGATTTGTGTTCTCTTGATTCCCACTCCTAAAGTCCACTATCAGCTCCTTAGTTTTGCTAACGTAAAGTGCAAGGTTCTTGTTGTGACTCCACTCAACCAGCTGATTTATATCTTTCCTCTATGCTTCCTCATTGCTGTCTGTGATTCTGCAACAACTGTGGTGTCATCAGCAAATTTGTAGGTGGCATTTAAATTGTGCCTGACTATGAGTACAGACTATGAGAGAGTAGAGAAGTGAGCTAAGCACCTGTGTTGATTAACAGTGAGAATGAGATATTGTTTCCAATTTGTACTGACTGTGGTCTTCCAATGAAGAAATCAACGATCCAGTTGCAGAGACCCAGGTTTTGGAGCTTATTAACCAGTACTGAGGGTAGGATTGTGTTGAAAGCTGAGTTGTAGTTGACGAAAAGCATTCTGATATATGTGTTGCTGTTGTCTTGGTGATCCAGAGCTGAGTGGAGAGCCAGTGATATTGCATCAGCTATAGAGCGATTATGACAGTGGGCAAATTGCAATGAGTCCATATCTTTACTTAGATATGAGTAAATTCTGGCGATGACCAATCTTGCAAAGCATTTCATCCCAGTAGGTGTTAGTACTACGGGGTGATAGTCATTGAGGCAACTCACTTTCCTCTTCTAGGGTATGATTGATGCCCTTTTGAAGCAGGTAGCTACCTCTGAGTGCAGATGTCCATGAACATTCTGGCTAGTTGGTTGGCATAGATTTCAGTACCCTGCCAGATACGCCGACAGGGCATGACCCTTGCAATTTGCAATGTTTCACCCTCTTGAAGGATGTTTTGAAGTTGGCCTCTAAGACAGATATCACAGGGTTGTCAGCTTCTGCAGGTACCATTGAGTTTTCTTTTGCAAAGTGAGAATTAAAGGTGTTCAGTTCATTAGGTAGTGAAGCATCGGCCTTGTCTTGTAGGATGTAAGGGTCTGTGATCTCTGCCATAGCTGGCGCGTATCTAGCCTTCCTCAGAATTGGCTCTTTGCTACTGAGATGGTCCTTCATACATCGTACCTGGACTTCCTGTAAAGATCTGGATCTCAGTCTTAAACACAATCGATCTCACCCTCAACAGGTTGCAAATCTTTTGAATCATCCACCGCTTCTGGTTAGGATACTCATGATATGTGCATGTGGGCACATTCAAGTTTGAGGATGAATCCTTGAATGTGGTCCAGTCCAGCAATTCAGAGCAGTCCTGTATGCACTTCTCTGCCTCCCTTGATCATATTTTCACCACTGGTGCTGAAGTCCCCAATCTCTGCTTTTACGCCGGGAATGAAAGTACAGCCAGATTATCATACTTAGCGGAGTGCAGTCATGGGATGGCTCAGTAGGCATTTTTCATGGTGGTGTAGCAGTGGTCAAGTGTGCTGGCTCCTCTGTTTTGTCAGGTAAAGTGTTGATAATTCATTAGAGATTTCTTGTAGCTTTGTCACCAAAACTGCCCATGATACTCCAATTTTGGCCTCACTAATGTCTTATACAATTTCACCATTACATCTCAACTACAGTATGCAGTGCTATGATTATGAAGGCCAATGTCCAAAAAAAATTCTCTTTTTATCACCCTGTCTACCTAAGATGCTACTCTCAGGGAATAATGTGTCTGTATTCCCAGATCCTTCAGTTCTAATGTGCTGCTCAGTGCCCTACCATTTAAAATGTATGTCCTACCTTGGCTTGTCCTTCCAAAATGGATTTGTCTGCATTAAATTCCATCAGCCATTCGTAGCCCTATTTTCCAGGCAAATCTTGAAAGTGTTCATCACTGTCCACAACATTTCCAATATTTGTGTCATCTTCTTTACTTCATTATAGTGTTCTTATGGTTCTATGATTGAAGTCCAAAAGCTAATTATATCTTTATTCTGATTGCAATCACAGTTATAATAGAGACAATGCAATAGAATTTTAATTTTCTTTCTGAACAACGCCTTGCTTATTTGGATGCAACTGCAGAACTTTGCTACCTCTACAAATTCACGAGTTATATGGCAGGTCTCTGTGCTGTCCTGGACCGAACACACCAATTCTTTGGCTTGGCTTCGTGGACGAAGATTTATGGAGGGGTATGTCCACGTCTGCTGCAGGCTCGTTGGTTACTGACAAATCCGATGCGGGACAGGCAGACACGGTTGCAGCGGCTGCAGGGGAAAATTGGTTGGTTGGGGTTGGGTGTTGGGTTTTTCCTCCTTTGTCTTTTGTCAGTGAGGTGGGCTCTGCAGTCTTCTTCAAAGGAGGTTGCTGCCCACCAAACTGTGAGGTGCCAAGATGCACGGTTGGAACCGATATCAGCCCACTGGCGGTGGTCAATGTGGCAGGCACCAAGAGATTTCTTTAAGCAGTCGTTGTACCTCTTCTTTGGTGCACCTCTGTCTCGGTGGCCAGTGGAGAGCTCACCATATAACATGATCTTGGGAAGGCAATGGTCCTCCATTCTGGAGACGTGACCCACCCAGCACAGTTGGGTCTTCAGCAGCGTGGATTCGATGCTTGTGGACTCTGCCAGCTCAAGTACTTCGATGTTGGTGATGAAGTCATTCCAATGAATGTTGAGGATGGAGCGGAGACAGCACTGATGGAAGCGTTCTAGGAGCCGTAGGTGATGCCGGTAGAGGACCCATGATTCGGAGCTGAACAGGAGCATGGATATGACAATGGCTCTGTACATGCTGATCTTCATGTGTTTCTTCAGGTGGTTGTTTTTCCAGACCCTTTTGTGTAGTCTTCCAAAGGTGCTATTTGCCTTGGCGAGTCTGTTGTCTATCTCTTTGTCGATCCTTGCATCAGATGAAAAGGTGCAGCCGAGGTAGGTAAACTGGTTGACCGTTTTGAGTTCAGTGTGCCTGATGGAGATGTGGGGGGGCTGGTGGTTATGGTGGGGAGCTGGCTGATGGAGGACCTCAGTTTTCTTCAGGCTGACTTCCAGGCCAAATATTTTGGCAGTTTCCGCAAAACAGTACGTCATGCACTGGAGAGCTGGCTCTGAATGGGCATCATCTGCAAAGAGTAGTTCACGGACAAGTTGCTCTTGTGTCTTGGTGTGAGCTTGCAGGCGCCTCAGATTGAAGAGACTGCCATCCGTGCGGTACCAGATGTAAACACCATCTTCATTGTTTTTTTAAAATTTTATTTAAGATTTTATAACATGAATAACATATAGGATTACATTTTAAAAAAATTAAGAATAAAATAATAAAATTGCAATACAATATCAGTAATCTAAATAAACTATACCCTCCCCAATAATTATTACACATTAATAACCCAACTCAAATTAGTCCAACCCCCCCTTTCCCACCCCAAAATAAAGAGTGAAGAATTAATAAAGTTAATAATATATGTGAGAGAAAAAAACCCACTTACAAAAAAAAACAAAAATATAACCGATTAAAATACTAACAAAAAGAAAAGTAATTAATACTAAAATATCAGACTTAAAAAACATTTAAATCAAACACCATCTTCATTGTTGAGGTCTTTATTGACTTGTTTCAGCATCATGCTGAAGAAGATAGTAAAGAGGGTTGGTGCAGCCTTGCTTCACGCCATTGTCAATGGAGAAGGGTTCGGAGAGCTCATTGCTGTATTTGACCCGACCTTGTTGGTTTTCATGCAGTTGGATAACTATGTTGAGGGACTTGGGGGGGCATCTGAGGCGCTCTAGTATTTGCCAAAGCCCTTTCCTGCTCACGGTGTCGAAGGCTTTGGTGAGGTCAACAAAGGCATCATGAAGAAAGCACATCAGCACTCCGACTTCTTCAGGAGTTTGTGAAGGTTTGGTATGACATCAGAAACCCTGTAAAATTTCTAGAGATGTGTGGTGGAAAGTGGTGGAAAGTGGCTCCATTACAATCTGGAATGGGAACACCAACACCCCTAAGTATAAAGTCCTCCAAAAGGCGGTGAATACCACCCAGGACATTATAGGCAAAACCCTCTCCAGTATTGAGTACATCAACAGGGAATGCTGTAGTCAGAGAGCAGTAGCAATCATCAAAGACCCAGCACATGCCATCAAGAAAGAGGTATAGGTGCCACAAGACTCACACCACTAAGTTCAGGATCAGCTGCTACCCCTCCACCATCAGACCCCTCAAGAACAAATTCAATCACGGACTAATTTAAGGACTCTTGCTAGTGCGCTTTATTGATTTTCTTTGCTCTCTCTGTATTGCACAGTCAGTTTGTTTGCATTCATTATCTGTTTACAGTTCCTTTGATTGATTTCATGTTCACGCTGTGTGCAGTTAAATTTTGCATTACCAATTAATGATAATTCTGCCGCACCAGCAGGAAAAAGGAATCTCAGAGTTGTATGTGATGTCGTGTATCTACACTGACAATATATCTGAAATCTGAATCTGCCTTGCAATGCATGCTGATGAACAGGCTCTTTGACACACTGTGCTGCATCTAGCACATTGCCAAATTAAGTGTTCCTTTTGCGACCAACATGTTTCATATCCCTTCATTCCCTCCCTGTTTGTGTGTCTGTCCAATGCTTCTTAAAGGTTGTTACTGTATCAGCTTCTGCCACCTCCTTGACAGTGAGTTCCAGGCTTCTACTATTCTTTGTAAAAGACATCCCATGTAGACCTCTTTTAATCTTTCTTCTTACCTTAAACCTAAATCCTATCATATCTGATATTTTCACCCTAGAAAAAAAAAAGCTCTGCCTATCTACCATCTCTATGCCTTTCATAATTGATATATTTCTATGTGGTTGCCCCTCAGCCTTCAATACTCCACAGAAAACAAGCAAAGTTTGTCCAACCTCCACTTAAACTAATATATTCCAAACCAGGTAGCTTCTCCATAGAGCTATACAACATGGAATAGGCCCTTCAGCCCAATTTGTCCATTCCAATCAAGTTGGCATTCTGGGGAAGTCCCATTTGCCTTCATTAGGTCCATATCCTTCTATCCAAGCACCATGTGAATGTCAGACTTGGGATTTCTCCACAGTAAAAACTGATGAGAGATATTTCATTTAAATCTCACCAATCTCCTGCAGTTCCACAAAAAGACAGCCACGTTGATCTTTAATGCGACCATTTTCTCTCTAGCCACACTTTCACTCTTTCGATTCTCTTGGAATTTTCCTTTATACCGCTTGCCAGCTTTATCTCTGCCAAAAAAAAATTACTGAGGACTTTAGTAATTAAATCCTTAAAAGGTTGATCATGTTCAAACTAAATGACAAATGTCTAAAAATGCTCAGCTGGGTTACTTAAAACCTTTCAATCATCTGTAATAATGTTAACTTTATTGTGTTGACTGAGTGTTGACTGAAAATATTGACCAACAATTCCTCAACAACATTTATTGACTTCATTTGAATTAGTTTAGTAAAGTTGGGTAACCTTTGAATTAATGTTTTGTTGACTTTGGAAGATAAATTTCCTTTAAGTTCTTCCCAACTTGGACAAACAATTATGTAATATGTTAGCATAATCTCTCTATGATATGAAAGGGAAAATCACAAAGCAATGCATGGTCCAGCAGATAAAGGAAGGAAATTAAAATTCATAAATCATTTTCTTTGTCTGTTCAGTGTATAAACAAGTTAATAATAATTTACCTTCCTTTTTAGTTTTTCTTTGAATTGAAATGTTTATTTTCATGTGCATCAATATTCTGTGAAAAGCTTTGTTTTGCATGTTCACCTGGCAAGTCAGTAGTTCATGGAATAATGAAGCAAAAGTACTGGTGTAATGTTACAGTAAGTCAAAAAGAGTAGTGGATGGTGTTACAAGGATAAAGTGCAACATAAAGAAAAAAATAGGGAATAAGTGTAGGGTCATCATTTTTTTTACAGATGGAAGGTCCATTCAAGAGTTTGATTACAGCATGAAAGAAACTGTCCTTGAATGGAAGATCCATGTTTTTAAACATCTCTTTCTTCTGTCTGTCAGAAGAAGAGGGTGTGGATGGTGTGGGATAGGTCATTTAATGTACCGACAACTTTTAGAGGCTGCAGGAAGGATAGATGGTACCTCTGGTTACTTCTACCATTTACTTTCAGAGTTTTTACTAACATATGTAAATCCTTTTATGCCCTCAATCTCTGTAATAATACATCAAAATAATATCAAGAATTAATGGAAACAAAACTCATAGCTTTGTAGAAGGAGTTTCACTGAACAGTTACATATTTCATGATCCTATAGAGTCTTACGGCATGGAAGGAGATCTACAGGTCTATCTTGTCCATGCTGAAAAATGTACCCTCTTGCTTTAGTCCCACTTACCCTCATTAGGTCCATACACCTGCAATCCCCTTCCATCCATGTCATTATCCATGAAGCTAACATGCCTGTTTTGACCACTTTGTTTGGAAGCTCGTTCTGTATGCCCACCACCCTCTCAGTGAATAACAGTCCCCTCATGTCTCTCCTAAATCCCATCATTCTCAGCTTGTTGTTATGCTTTTTCATGTTGGTTGCTCCAACTTTACCTTTGACAATTCTGAAATATTTCTCTGGCTTGTATTACTTTCAAATTATGTAAAGCACATTGTAAGCTGCTCCATTGTTAAGACCCTACCCAATTGTGCCTAAGTAGAGGAAAAGTTAAATTGCAGAAATTTAATATTTACATTTAATTATTGTAGTAGTCTCTGATTTATTTCTGTGAGAAGCAATTAAACCTGGCAGGAATATTTTGTGTCATAATCTGTACAGGTGAGGTGCCAGAAGATGGACATCACTAATGTTGTGCCTTAATGTTAAAACAGCTGGAAGAACAAGCCAGGGAACTACAAGGCTGATGATCTTAGCATAAGTTATGGATAAGTTAATGGAGGGGATTCTGAGATGTTGGGTCTACATGTACCATATTTGATGGATTAGTGATGGTCAGCATGGCTTTGGGCATTGAAAATTGTGTCTCACAAATTTGAGTGAGAATTTTGAAGAGGTGACCAAGACAATTGATGAGGGAAAGGAGGTAGACATTGTTAGACATCAGGCCTTTGATGAGCGTTCACATGGAAAGCATAATAGACCAGGAAGAACACTTTTAAGAAAGAGTGATGCAGTTTCAAGGTGGGAATTCTAAAATTTATGGTCCAGCAGGTAAGGCTGTTGTTGTGGCAGGGGAAATAAAACAGAATAACCAGAACTGGAGTCATATAATGATAATGAAAACTAATTTATTGTTCTTAGAGGGTTTTGAGTCTAGAGTAAGTGATAAAGTTAGGGACATAAGTCTAGTGCATAATTCCCTGAAAGTTGAGTCACATGTAGATAAGGTAGTGTAGAAATTATTTGGTATGTTGGCCTTCATAAATCAGAATATTGAATACAGGAGATGAGATGTCATGTTGAAGCTGTACAAGGCATTGGTGAGGCCAAATTTGGTCATCGAATTATAGATATAAACAAAATAGAAAGAGTGCAGAGGATATTTACAATAATCTTGCATGGGTTTCAGAGTTTGAGTTACAGGGAAAGGTTGAGCAGGCTAGGACTTTATTCCCTGGAGTGTAGAAGACATTAAAAATTATGATGGGGACAGATAGAGTCCATGTGGATTGGCTTTTTCCATTGAGAGCAGGGGAGATTCAAGCAAGAGGACATAGATTGATATTTTGAAGGGGGAAAAGTTTAGGGAATACATGAGGGGGAATTTCTTCATTCAGAGGGTGGTGGGATAGTGAAATGAACTTCTGGCAGAAGTGATAAATGTGGATTTGATTTTCTTCCTGGTCTATTATGCTTCCCATGTGGACGCTCATCAAAGGCCTGTCTAACAATGATTTTAATATTTAAGGAAAAGTTGGATAGGTATATGGACAAGAGAGGTGTGGAGGGTTATGAGCTGGGTGTGGGTCAATGGGACTAGGTGGGAGTAGGAGTTAGGCATGGTTGAGAAGGGTCAAACTGGCCTGTTTCTCTGTTGTAATTATTATATGGGACTAGATGGGCTAAGCCTGCCTGCTTCTGTGCTGTAATTATATGGTTTTATGGAGGGGTGAGGCCATGATAAAATCTGAAGGGAGACAAATTAAAAGCATGGCTTTACCTGGAATTAATTTAAATCAGCAAAGACATGAGGCCTTTGAAGATAGTTTGGTACCTATTTATTTCTGGGGTGATGTGCAGACTGTACTGAAAGTGAGGCAAATTATATTGGTTGTTTAGATTGTTGTATGCTCTTTCCACAGTTTGTGCTTGGATCCTCCATGCCCCCATCTGAGATATTGACCAGTGCAATCGCAGATCCTTTGCAACAAGCATGAGCAGTCTTGGCATGAGAAGTTGAGGCATTACGTGTTTTCAAGAAGATTTTCTCTGCCAATCTGAATTCATTTGCCATGATGGAAGTCATTCTCAGGTGCTTGGTTTGAAAGTCTAATGTCAGGCATGTGGGCAATGTGACCCATCTATTGAAGCTGGTTGAGATTGACTTAGCTGAGTACGTGGACCTGTCAGAAGACAGTGACATTGAATCACTCATCCTGCCAATGGATTTGAAGGATTTTGGGGAAGTAGCAATCTCATATAAGGAGGAAGAGATTTTGTGGGGTTATAAGAAACCTTTGTCACTTTCTTCAACTGAATAATGACAGTTTTTTTTGTGATATGCATAAGTACGAAGTACACATGCAATAAAATTATTTTGGCTGCAGTCAAACAGCAATATAAGACACACCTACGACAAAAGTATACTTTCAGTTACCACAGTACATATAAAAGGATAGATTGATAACATTTATAGTTGCAGTTAGTGTGCAAATAAAAAAGCGATGCTTCAGTAGCGGATACAGGTATTTTTGTTGTCCTGGAGTAATGTATAGATAGGATCGTAAGGGAAGGTTCAAGACCCTGGTAGCTGTTGGATAAAAACTGTTCTTGAATCGAGAAGTGCTGGAATTCAGGTTTCTGTACCTCGAGTGTCTGGAATGCCCTGCCTGAGAGAGTGGTTGAAACTGCTTCACTCAGAGTATTTAAGAAGGGCCTGGATGAGTAAATAAAATGCTTAGTTATAAGGCACTTTCAGGTAGACCAAACACATGTTTGTAAAGGTGGAAGTTAATCGCCCTTACAGCTAAAGATGTACCTTCCTGAATGTGCCATGGCTGCTCCGAGGCGCCGATTCCAACACTTCTCAGGAAGGATAAGCATTGGAGTGCTGCGCTCCTTAGCCGGATCTGAATGTACAGCCGCTGAAAGCAGCTGGTTAGGGCCAGGCTGATGATGCTGTCAGCCCACGACCCATCTCCCCACTCACCTCTCTCCCTCCAAGGCAGGGGCAGCGGGGCAGCAGGAGCCCTCGGGGCAGTGGGGACTGTTGGGGCAGCAGGAGCTGTCAGCAGGGGCCGGTGGGGCAGCGGGACCCATCAGAGGTGGCAGGAACCATCAGGGGGCAGCCGGTGCAGGATGAGATGGTCACACCGGCCTTTGGGACTGCTCTCTGTGGCTCAAAGCACAGCAAAGCAATGGCCGTCTTCCCTACCCATAATCCCCCTCGCAGCTGGAGCTGTTCTGGGAAACACAGAGTGGATCCAGCTGCCTGGGAAATTATGGGTAGGGAAAATGGCCATTGCTCTGCCAAGTTTTTATGACAGGTGGTGCTATGGCACCAGTCACCCCGCCTCCATTGGATCTGGATGGCGCTACGAGGCACCTCTGGATATGAATGGGATGCTGAAGCAGCCTTTTAGGGCTCCTGTTTGAAAGGTAAGTTCTTAGTTTTCCTTCCACTCCTGTAGCCAGCCTCAAGACGAAGGCCTGACATGAAATGGCCAATAGATGGCTGTTGACTGTCAGCTGAGAGGCAGGATTACTACAGAAGGATGCCCATGAACGAGTGAGATAAATGGACTTTGAAGACAAAATTCAAACAAAATGTGATGAAAATCTTGTTAAGAGACTCTCATCTAAAATTGGTTGATAAACTTATAAGCAGTTTTCTCATTAACATTCAGATCTTGTTCCAAAAAGTTGGAGTTGCTGATGAGTAAACAGAACTGGAGGCAAGGCATAAAACAATGATCTTGTTCTTGGAATTGGAAGAAGCTGAGCTCATCCAATTCAGAAATAGTTTCTAAATTGAAAACATGTCAGCAAAGTATCAGCCATAATCGATTATTAATTATTTTTCACTTGCAATAGAGTAAAATTAAAAGAGGGAGAAGGTTCATTCAGGAATCTATGCCTGAGAGGGAGAGGTAATGACTGACCCTGTTTAATGTCACTGCCTCATTTAATTCCCTTTACATATTATCGACCATAAGCCAGACAGCCTGAAATATTACATTGACCATTATTTGCATATGTTTGAATCCTTTGTTGTGTAGAGGATTTTTTTTTCCATTTTAGCAGAAATAAATAGCTTTCAGATGGGTATGCAATGCGGATGCCAATTTTACTCAATGAATAACACCTGATAGAGGACATTAGTGTTTTTAAGACAGCAAAGTCGGTGGGGGGATTTATCATAAATTAACATAATTAATCACCTTGTGGTTGTTTACACTGCACGCCTTACCTGTACGCGTTAGTCCCAGTGCTTTTATGTGGAGCAATGGGGCTTGCGTCGTCAGCTGGATGTTGAATTCATGAGGTAAGTTTTGTGGTGCGATTTAGACTGCAGGCTTCCCCCAAAATGTAGTAGGGGTCCTTAAGAATGAATCGCGGTGCAGGAATTGACTAAAAATTCCTGCACATTCCTTTTTAGCCTGCCCATGTAACGGCAAATTTGATTGTGCCGTTGCACTCTAAAAAACCGTATTAATTCCTGCATTTGACAGTTTAGTTCTGTAAAAAGACATTATTTTAAAAGTTATTCTTTTGCACCACACTCAGAGCTTTATAGTGTTTTCTTTGACATTCAAGATCCCTTTTATTGTCACATATTAATACACAAAATGTAATAATACACAAAATTCATCAACATTTGTCTGCCATAAAGGCAGAACGAGAGGCACCACTAGCATAGTCTGGTGACCCAACTATCAGAGAAAGAGAAGAAAGAGTCCGTACAGACACTGAGTACCCGTGGATTCTTATCCACCCCTCCTGTAGCCTCTGGAGCTACACGGCCTCCTGGTCAATCCATTGGCAAACCCAAGGTTCCAGATCCAAACTTCTGATATGCTCATCACCTGAAGTCCTTTCAAGAGCCCTACTTACCCTCAGCACCTTCTTGAATCCCAGTCCCGAAAACTGGTTCCCATGAGCCAGTTTCTAGCAGCCCAGACCCATTATGCATCCTTCAGCCTCTGAGCACCTTGCTGGTCTGCTGCTGGGGTCTCCTTCACTGTGGGGTCATCTCCCAGGCTTCTCTTCCTCAGTGGTGGGTGATCTCCGGCTTCTGATGCCCTGCACTTGTCCAATGATCTCTGGAGTCCACAACCTTTGTGATCCATTCACAAGTATGAGGGACACCATTTCGGGCACAAATCTCTGTGGGATTCCAAGATGTTTAAAGGCAGTATGGGGCCGTGGATTTCTCCCTGCAAAGGAGTGATGTGTCTCTTCTACCTGATCTCCCGGGTTCACACCAGAGGCAGTCCTCTCATTACAGCAGCTCTAGCAACAAATATCACTGCATTATTTTCCAATTTGGTCTTTTCAAGGCCTTCATAAGATTATAAAATCTGAAAAATAATAAAAGTGTGCTTGATTTAGTAAAGAGGAGTGGCTGTAATTCTTGGATTGGAAAATAGCTGAGAGACAAGGTTCATGAAAAAAAAAGATTGCCCTTCCAACCTTACAGTCAAAATATCACTATTGTAGTACAGGAAATGAAATGGCATATTTATTTACAGCAGGCTGTTCATATTTTATATCACCTAATGACATAGAAGTAGCCCATTTAGCACCTCTAAACTCTGCTGATCCACAGAGAAATCCCATTCCCCGATGTTTGATTGATGTTTGCCAGTGTTGATAGATCAAAGGGCCTGTTTCCTCCAAGTTTCAAATGTTCCCCTGTTACCTGTTCTCCCCATATAGTCAACAACCTCCCCAGATTATACCATGGCACTCTACAGTTTTGAAACCCTCTTTGAAAATATGTGAAATGGAGACACCAAGAACAAACAGAGGAAAGGGCATCAAGAATCCAGCCAACCCACCACATTTGCTGCTCCTCTGATAGAATCCACATTGTTCTGTCTCATCGTCAACTCAGAGTATGTCAAACTATTCTCATTTGGATCGCAAGAATAAGGATAAGAAGTCTCATGTCCTTATTGATTGAAATTAATGATAAAAGAGAGTTGAAGAAATGTATAACATCCAGCAGGTCTGAGTTGGAGAGCAGCAAAACTGAGAGTTGTATAGATTACAGTGATAGGGATAACATACCCCATCATATGTGAACTTCCATTTTATTGCAGTTCCAGCCCCAACTCGGTTTGACTGACTAAGTATATCATGAGTACTCATGTGCAGTGCATGGAAGACATTAGCATAGTGGATTGAAATTTGCCACCAGAACTTGGATTTTCCAAAGGAGATCAGGAGATCCCTCTCACCTATTATTGGTGATATAAAGACTTCTAATGTTAAATCTGCCACCACTGTGTGTGAAAAATATCAGTAGGACATCAGGCAATTGCTTTAGGGGAATATGAGTGTATATTTAACTGCAAAATGTGGGGTGGATTTAGTAATGTAAATGGACAGTGAGAGAATGGATATTTTCTCATGAGTTGAGCCATAGGATCATTAAATGTAAAGCTATCAAAAATAATTACATTCCAGTTTATGCTGGCAATCCCGCAGGAATGTGATATCATAGAATGAAATTTATTATCTGAACAATGTATTAATATTTGTGTAACTTTTCAGAAATTAATTTCACAATTTTACAAATCACATGATCATCCTTCGCATTGTAGCTCAAATCTATCCTAAAATTAAATATAGAGGAATTTAACAGTTGGGCCGTGTGATAGTACAGATTCTTTCACCAGTGTGTATATGTACATATGTACAGATGGTAGTGTAGGATGACTGTGATTGGCTGAGAGTGTAGCCACACCTACTGGCAGGTCTTAAAGGATTGCTCCTAGCCAGACCAGGTCATTCTGGACTGGTCGACCTACTTGAGATATGCTCCAGTCTTTTAGTTAATAAAAGCCTTTGTTTGGATTAACAAGTCTTTGGTTCTTTCGACATGCATTACAGGCTATTAGTTAGCTTTATCTTGAATATATGGTCTGAACTGTTCTTCAGACCACAGGCTCCATACAGGCTACAGGCTGAATACTTAACCACATTTCTTTGGCTCCAAGTCTGTTCAAGTATCAGTGATAGCATAAAATCGAAATGAATATATAAGTTTGCTTAGTCATATAATAGCTCAGCAATTAAATTGACGCACATCATATGTTCAGGAAAGGGACCCAACCTGTAAAGTTGCCTGACCATTTGTCCATGGATAAATGGCCTTCTCTACATCAGAGAAACCCGTCGCAGATTGTGAGATCACTTCACACAGCACGTCTTCTCCATCCGCAACAACAGTGACCTCCCAGTAGCCAAACATTTCAATTATGAATCACACTCCCAAGCTCACATGTCTGTCCCTGACCACCCACAGATTGGAGGAACAATACCTTATTTTCCGACTGGGCACTCTCCAGCCAGATGGCCATAACATTGACTTCTCTGCTTCCTGCTAAACTTGCTCACCTTTCTTTCCCGTCCCCCTACCCAGTATAGCCATATAACCATATAACATTTACAGCATGGAAACAGACCGTCATTGCCCTTCTTGTCGGTGCCAAAATACTTGTGCTCTCCTAGTGCCACTGATCTGCATTCTACCCATAACCCTCCATACCTTTTACATCCATATACTTATCCAAATTTTTCTTAAAAGATAATATTGTACCTGCCTCCACCACCTCCACCGGAAGCTCATTCCACACAGACACCACTTTCAGTATTTCCAGTTCTCCCCTCCCTTCCCCCTTACCCACCCAGCCATCTCTCTCATTGCTGCTGTGTCCTGCCTCCTCTCTCAACCTATCATCTCTTGCCTTTGCCACCCCCCCCCACCTCTTTGTTCAGATGCCTGCTGGCATTCTCTCATACCTTGATGAAGGCCTCAAGTCTGAAACATCAGTTATGTATTTTGACCTTTACTACATAATGAACACTGTTGACCTGCTGAGCTTCTAAGCATTGTGTTTTTACTTCAACCACGGTGTCTACAGATTTTTGTGATTACATTTATCCCATGGATGCTACTTAACCTGTTTTATACGAACAGCAGCTCATTGTTTGTGTGAGGAAAATACTTGATATCAATGGCTCAGCAGGTAAATGACCAATAGGAGGTGCGACACCATCAAAGACTTCCCTTTAAGTTCTGCCCAATGCTAGTTGCACAGATCTCAGCTGAATGAACAATGAAGTCCCATATACTGTATATATAGATCAACAATCGGTTCTGGCGAGTATCAGATGACCATTTCACTGATTAACTCCCCAGTCAAGTGTCACTACATTAGGATTCTCATATTTCTGAGTTTCAATGAAGCTGTAATACACAGTACAGCAAACACGTCTGCACCAAATATGATACTGAATTAAACTAAAAATCTGTTGCTTACACATGATACATATCTCTCTATTCCCTGCAGATTTATGTGTCTATCTAGAAGCCTCTTAAATGCTACTCTCATATCTGCCTTCACTATCATCCATGGTAGCAGATTCCAGATACCTATCACAACCTGTGTAAAAATAACTGTCCTGCAGATCTCCTTTAAACTCCCACATCCCTGTTTCCACACAATTTAAATCTATGTCCTGTAGATTGTGATTTAAAAAAAAACTCTAGTCATACGTCTTCTTTACCACCTTTTCTACTTGGGGGGCGAAATTCAAGGATGGATGGGCCTGGACTACCAGATCCCTTTGCACATTACTGCTGCTAAGATTCTTGCTATTCCTCTTATATTTGACTTCTCAAGTGCAGCTCATCGCACTTGTCCAGATGAAACTCCATTTGCCACATCTCTGCCAATATCTATAACTGATCTATGCCTTTTAGTATTATTTGATAACCCTCTATGCTGGCCAAGGATCCTCCAATCTTAGTGTCACCTGCAAACTTTCTTACCCACCCACCTATTTTTCTCTTCCAAAGTATTTCTATGTATCACAAACAAAAGGTATCCCAGCACTGATCCACGCGGAACACCACTGGTCATGGGCCTGCAGGCAGGATAACATCCTCTCACCACTACCCTCTTTCTTCTGTATACCAGCCAATTCCAAATCCAAATTTTCAATTTATCATGGATCCCATACATCTTTGCCTTCTCAATCAGCTTATCATGAGGGATGTTTTTAAATGGCTTAATAAATTTCATGGAGGCAACACCCTACCCTCATTTACTATTTCAGACATCTATGGGGAAAAAAAATCATCCAGATTTGTTAAAGCTGACCTGCCTGCACAAAGCCATATTGATTGTATCTATCTGACACTGCCTTTCCAAAGGCATGCAAAACCTATCACAAAATATCCTCTCCAATAACTTCCTGAGCACTGATTTTGAGGCCCATTGGTCTATAATTTCCTGGATTTCCCTATTTCCTTTCTTGAACAAAGGAACAACATTTTCCACTCTCATTTGGATAGGTAACTACACTGCTACAAGCATACCAGCCTTTCACACACATAGCAAACCAATTTTCCATTCTCTACCAGAATTGCTATTGCATTTTTTTTATTCCAAAGCTAGACTTTATTCACAATAAATTATTTACAAAAAGCAAAACTGTTCAACGTCTCTTTACATCGCTAATGTCATGTGCATACATTCTTATCATTGTACATTGTTACATGCACTTTCTATTTACACTATTGCCATCACAATAGCTCCTTGTTGTTACTCTCTCTCTGTTGTTTGAGGGGCTTTCCCTCAATCTCAGCCCCTCAATGCCCATTGATGGAAGGACTTTGGACTTGGTCCTTCCCCACAGCGTTCTCACATTGGCCACACCAAGCCTCATGTCTCTCAGCATGTACTTCTGCAGCCTGGAATGGCCAAATGGCAGCATTCCCTCTTCAACAAATCCATGTGCTGAAAGACGAATAAGTTTTGGGCAGACCGAAAGGTGGCATTCACCTGGTTGATGCCTTTCTTTGTGTGTGTTCCTGGAAACAGTCTACAAATCAGAGAGTCCTTCATCATGCTGCTGTTGAGGATAAACCATGACAAGGGCCCTTGCATCCTTCTCCACACAATCATTCAGCAAAGAGGTGGGCAATTGTCTCCACTCCACCATAGTCATCTTGGGGACAGCATGCATTGTGGGTCAGGTTCCGATTGTACAGGAAGGATCTCTCCAGGAGGGCCCCTCTCATGACCAGCCAGGCCAAGTCATGGTTCATACTTGTTCATGAGCATTGGTGATGAAGCATTCCCCCAGATGACCTGGACAGTCTGCTCATGGAACCACCCCACTGTGTCTATCAAGTCTTCCACTCTCTGTGTCATCAGGACATTCCATGCTGATCTCTGACTTGTGTTCAATAACATTTATCTGGAAGAAAAAAAAACTTTTCCACAAAGAATAGATGGTGTGACAAAGTCCAGCTAACTGGGACACTGCATGCCAATGGGTCAAGGCTCATCCTTTGCAACTTCGAGGACAGGTAGAACATAGTGGTACTTGGCCCCCACGCACAGCCTGATGCAGCCAGAAGGTGGTCATCAGGTTGAGGGACACATTGAATGCATCCTTACCCCCATTGACTCGTGACTTGTACATGGTGACCCTTTTCATCATGGTTCCCCATATGACTGAAGACTGTTCTGGAAACCACCAGGCGGAGTTGCGGGGGATGGACAACCTATGCCATGTACAATAGTACCGAGTGCACCTCACACTTGATGACCAGGTACTTTCCTACTATTGAGAAGGAGCCCTCTGCTCACAGACCCAATTTCTGGTGGATCTTTACAAACTGACCAATTTTTGTTGCATGCCTTGGCCCCTCCAAACCAGGTACAATGTGCCTTGTGGCGATGATCCTGTCATAAGCATTGTGTAAACAAGTTTAGATTTGGGGAACACACAATTTATTGGGATTCATTGGGATACAGAAGCATTCATTTTCAGATCCATGAATAAATGTTTTTTTTTTGTTTAAACTGAAAGAATAATCTGTATTGTCTTGCTGAAGGCCAAGTTAGAAAGCAATGATGTCACCAGGAATGAAAAGTTAATTATGCAAAGACTGAAGGAGGATTGAAGGGGGAACATTTCCACAATTGATTAGGACTTCTTCAATGGCATTCATGACTTTCCAGTGAGCAGCTCCTTGTCTGCCATTGTCATTTTGCTCTTCTCACTGTCACCCACCTGATGCCACTTCAAACTTATTACCACCTTGTTCTATGTGTGTAGCCGTTCTGCTCTTTGTGACATTCAGTAAAATGGGTTTAGGCAGCTGTCAGTTTATATTGTATTCTTGCCAACAGTGGAGCTGACAGAGTGTACCTTCAGGGCAATAATAACAAAACAAGGACATGTGATAGCATACAGATAGAAGGTCATATCTTTATACAGTGCTTCTGTTACATGGCACGAACTGTGGGTGATCTTTATGTGTTTACAGATTTGGCTGCTTTACAAAAGTGAGTAGCAAGAGGTAAACAGAATTTAGAAATAAATGTTACTTCATCTTACATAGGAGAGTTTTACGAACCTCCTCTATGAATGAAATATAACTCGCTTTGATTTGGAGCCTACTTGCAACTTGAATCTGTGTCATATTCTCTGTCATTTTGACTTACAAGTACCAGGCAAAATATTAGCATGTGTTCAATACAACATTAGTTGTGTTCTAATAATTTTATGTATTAAACATAGTGTATATAGATATACATACAGACAAATGATACATATACATAAAAAGTATATTCATGTCTTATATACATATGTTAAAAATAAATATTATTAGCAAATATTACAGTCATGGGGAGTTGTTTTAGCCATTCAGCAGTCATTCCGCAGTCTCACTGCCTTAGAGAAAAAGCTGTTCCTCAACCTCATGAATCTTGCTCTTAAACTTTTGTATCTCTTTCCCGACAGGAGTAGATGGAAGATGTGCGAAAGGTGGTAGATATTCTTACACATTTTGCAAGCTCTCATTAAACAATAATCTCAGTAAACCACATTGATTGGGGTGGGGGGAGGGGAAGACTTCAGTAATCCGCTCTGCCGCTTTTATGGTCCTGTGGATTGACTTCTGATCGGATGCTCTTGATAGAGTACCTGTAGAAACGGACAGAATGGTGCTGAGGTGGAGCTGGCTGAGGCCTTCATATTGTCAGCAGTAAATATCACCATATTCAACGACATGCTAATTCACCTCAGCACCTCAGTAGGTTTGCCTACTTCACGGTTGCCTCAATGTTCTGATCTAAGGAGAAGCTATTAACCTCTCTACCACTGTTCCATCGATGAAGACTGGTGCATTTTTCTTCCTAAATGCAACAATCAGTTCTTTGGTCTTGCTAACATTAAGAACAAGATTGTCGTCCTGGCACCACACAACCAGATTTAGATCACCATCCTGGTGATATAATTTGCAAATTTGTAGATTTTGTTGGAACTTCTCTGTTCAGATAGGTTCATCTGCCAAGGGAAATCAGTGATTTGGTCCTTTAATGGTAAGTGATAAATTATGAAGTACTCTGAAACACCAGAGATTAGTCCATCTCATTCAGAACAATAATGAAGAGGGGAGGTGAAGCACCACAAAAGGGATGTTTTGCCATTCTTGGGCAAATGGCCATTGAAATTAGTCACTGGAGTCATGCAGTAGACTGCAGATATCTCACAAAGAGTCCCAACTCAAATGTGGCCTGTCTATTTCTCTCCATGGATGCTACCTGATCCATTGAGTTTCTCCAGCTCGTTTTTTTTCCTTGCAACTGAGCTTCAAGATTTGTGGCGCCTGATTATTATTAGTGATCACTGGAGAAAATGGACTTCAGTTGAGTATGGTGCACTTCATCTAATTTGCTCTCATGGTTGATAGCCTGTCAACACTCGAGGGTAGGTTGTCCTACATTGCTTTGTTGACAAGGTGTCTTGCCTAACAGGATTGTAAACTTGGGGGTTGCTGTTTGAAAATTAGCTGTAATGTTTTCCTACAAAGCAATATCTACAAGTGAATTCAAATCCATTTCATTAGCTGTGAACTGAAAAGTTATTTCTTTTGATAACATATTGTTTAGTATTCCATTGAGTGAAGCCATTGCTGGCTTACTTATGGGAGACATGGTTTGTTTAAGTATCTTAAAAGCAACAAAATGCAAAATTGAATATCTACAAGCCTAACATGACTTCGTCAATTTACTAGTAAGTCATCATTACGTATATATTTAAAACTAATTAAATGCCACTTATTCAGGATTAAACAGGATATAATATTCAAGCAAATAATCAAGATTTATTTTCCTTTTTGGCTGTTGAAATGGCTGTTTAAGAAATACCAGCTGTAGCTTTTTTTTCCTTTTTGTTATATTAGGTGTTGGAGCAAATGGGTTTAGCCAAGAGACAGCAATAAAGTTGAATCTGTCACTAAAATGACATTAGTGGTTGCTGAGTGGAGAAATGGCCTGGTGAAATTCTGTTATGGTATCAATAGGTCAAATTTCCTAAACTTCCTGTTCTCTGACACTCAAAGAAAGGATTTATTAATCATCCAGTGGTTATGCTGCTAAGTACTGGAGAAACTCAGCAGATCATGCGGCATCCATAGAAAATAAAAGGCAGTGGACATTTTGGGGCCTGGGTTCTTCTTCAGGATTTACTTCTTATGGCTACTGCAGGATGTGCTGAGTTCCTGCAGATCCCAGCATCTGGAGATTTTTGTGTTTACCTCTTTATGGTGTGAAGTTCACTTTTCTCAGACTAAAGTGGCCTTCAGTTTGAAACTAGATAGAAATATAGGTAAGCCAGAGATAGAATAACTAAACCTCACTGATGAGTGAAGCTCAATAGAAACCTCAAAAACCTTTTCACCATGTAAACTCTGGGCATTTGGTATGCCATCAAAAACTTTAAAGCAAAGTATACATACTTGAGGGACTGAAAATGACTTGTTTGAATTAAGGATGATTCATTGCTTTAATTATTGACTACAGACTTGTGTTCCTAGGTAAGCCCTTCCATTTTTTTTAAAGTGTTGCGTCATTGATAATTTCACTCCTTGTAAGAAAAGTTGCCTGAACACAGCTTTTATCTTCAAGTGATATGGAACAAATATTACATCTCAAAATTTGAGCAGAATAAAACTAGTTATTTACTAATTTCTCTATTAAGTCAAGGCTCTGTGCAATTCTCTGTGTTGAGAAGACTCGTTAATGGTGACATGCTCCAGAACTAAACAGCTGACTTATTTAATGAGGTCAAAGTGTACACGTTTCACAAGTGCAAGCCATTAATGCAGAACAAATGCTGCTCTAGTAAACACTGCTTAATGCAGCATTGTAAACAGAAGGCCTGCTGCAGTCACAACCCCATCTAAAGACACTATGTTGTTAATTAATAGAATTCTTTACATTTACAACAGATATTGACATTGATCTGGATTTTTTCCTCAGAGTTGGGTCTGATAAGAAATTTTCCCTACTGTTGTTTTCTCATCTTAACACCAGGAAGTAAACAGAAATTTTTATTTCCATTTTGAGGGAAAAAAAATGCGTTATGAAGGTGCTGACTGCTTATCATGAATCATGATGGCAGCAACTAATTTAAAATTAAGGAAAAGTTTCAGTGCAAAGTGGAAGCTAGTATAACTGGATTGAAACCCCTTCAACCTCCATTATTCACCTGTGATAATTAATGTAATATTCATTTAAATTGCTTTCAGCCCGAGGCTTCAAATAATTAAATGGATGATTAACTCAATATTTAATGCATGGAAACCAAACATTTGTGGTGAGGAACCACACGATTAATTAATATTACTGTAAGACATTATTGATCACATCCTCATTTAAAAATCTTGAACTGTGGACAAACCAAGTCTTAGAAGAATGGGCTATGTCACATTCCCTTGTTCACTTTCCTTCCATTGTAGTTGGTATTCTGAATACCCTGCACCATTTTATACACGTACAAGCTCAATGTGAATATTCTGCCCAATGCACATACACAGAGGAATGCTTTCATTACAGAGTTTATGTCAAAAGAGAAAAGCATATTAACGTGGAATAAAGACAAGCTGAGGAGCCTCTGAATTATGATAATCAAAATGAGTTTACTGTCATATACATCTTCAACAAAATTTTTACTTACTATAGCCAAAAGATACTTCATCTATAAAACAATTACATTAACATACATAATTGAATTAACAAAATTTATTGCCTCTTTTAAATTCAATTACATTTGCTATTGCAGCTGGTTTCTTTAATGAAGTATCTGTTCAGCTAGAGCTAATAACATATGAATCTCCCCGGCTAATCAAAAACAATGCATTTGACCTGAACTAAGGTATCAGTGTCAAACTGAAGAAACACAAAAGTTCAAAATCAAGTCAAGTTCAAACTGCAGGTGCTGAAATCTTGAGAGGGCAAGGGGAAGATGGAGGGATTCAGTGGGTCAGGCAGAATTCATGGATAGAAATAGTCAGTCAAAGTTTGGGTGGAGGCCCTAAGTCAAATCTCTTGACCGATAAAAAAAATTTCCGTATGCCTTTCAAACTATGTCATCTACTTGTGTTGCCACGTTCAAGGATCTATGGATCTGTGAAGTCCTTCTGTTCCTCAGAACCCCCAAAGACCTTACCATTCATAGCATATGTCCTACCCTAATTAGTGTTCCAAAAATGCATCACTTTACAATTATCTGGATTAAACTCTATCAGCTATTATTCAGCCATTTCACCAAATATCAATATCTATCTGCAGCCTACAATTACCTTCTGTGCAATCAACAACTCCACCAACCCTTTGTGTCATTGGTAAACTTACTGATCCTGCCTCCCACATCCATACCCAAATAATTCATATAGATTACAAACAACAAGGGTCCCAGCCCCAATCCTTGTTGGACATTATTTGTCATAGATATCCAATCATAAAGCCAACACTGTCTCTTATTGCCAAGCCTATTTTGGATCGAGTTCACCAACTCAGTCTGGGTCACCTGGGACCTAACCTTTGGCATCTGTCTTCCATTTGGGACTTTATTAAATAAAGTCTTTTCCAAAGTCCATATAAATGAACTCATCAATACACTTTTTATATCCTCTTAAAATAATTCAGTCCAATTAATCTGCCATCATGGCTGTCTCAGATCAGTCCATTCCTTTCCAAGCAATTAGTAATCCTCTTCCTCAGATTTTTTTCCCATAACTTCCCTACCTCTGATGTTGGGCTCACCAGACTTTCCCTGCTTCCCATCTTGAAAAGTGGGACCACATTTGCTGACCTCCAAATATCCAATGATTTACTTGTGGCTAACAAAAAATAAAATCCCAGCCAGAGTCCCTGATCACGTTGGAGGTTTGGATTTAGACCTCGGATTGCCGATGAATCAAACAAGGTCTGTGCGGCTGTAGCGACAGTGGGATGGCTGGAGGTGAATGTGCGGACACTCAGTGTCTCTGAGGGAACTCTCTTTTGCTTCTCTTTCTCGTGTTGTTGTGAGGGCTCGGGCTATACTCATGGCAACTCTTTCTTTGCCTTACAGGAGACAAAAGTTAACGTATATCATGTATGTCACATGTTTAATGTATTATTTCATGACAGTAAAAAAAAATGAAACCTTGCACAATCTCTTCTCTTGTCTTCTATAGCAACCTGAGATTTTTTTTAAAAAAAACCTTTCCAGTCCTGGGCATTTATCCACATTTAAACTTAAAAAATACTAGCATCTATTCTTTCACTGAATCCTCCATCTTCAAAGTCTGTGAATACTGAAGAGAAGTATTCATTCAGGCCCTCTTCTGACTCTATGTGCAGATTGCCCCTGTTGTCTTTAATGAGACCAAATTTTACTTGGTTAGTTTTTTGCCCATAATATGATTGTAGAATGTCTTTGGATTTATTTTAATCTTGTCTGCTGAAGATTTCTCATGAACCTTCTTATCTTTTTTTTTAAGTCCCTTGATTGCTAGGATGTAGTGTTTTAAAATACAGAGGTCTTGCTGCAATTGTAGAGTGTATTGACGAAGCTACATGTAAAGTAACTATATGTAGATTTGTTTCACTTTAAATGCAGTGTTCAACTGAACCCTGTATTCTTTCTTGGGTTGAAAGGACCACAGTGCAGCATCCTTCCATTACTGGGCATTGACGGGCTGAGTCTGAGGAAAGACTCCTCAAACAATAGAAGGGGGAAGTAATGACAAGGTGCACAGTGGTGGTGTAAATAGGGAGAGTATGTAAAAATGCAACAATGATGGGAATGTATGGACTTGACACTCAGAATGATTTTCTTTTTGTAAATTATTTATTAAGAATAAAGTCTTTTTTGGGGTGATTTCAAATATATCAAGACACTATTCTGAAAAAGATTATAAGCATTCTGGTACCTTGACCAATATTTATCCCCTCTCGACATTTAAAAAATGATATTATTTGGTCATTGCCTCTTTATGGATTATGGATGGTTATGCATATATTGGATTATCTGCATGACAAAAGAAGTTTCTAATTGGACATAAAGTGGGTTAGGATAAGATGAATGGTGCAATAGAACATAGCAATCGTTACCGGCAAGAATTGTCCTCCCTCAAAATCCTCATGTTATTTTTATCAAAAATTAACTGAATAGTGACCAGGATAGGATATTAAACCTACTATCATTTCTGTTAATACTGTAAGTTCTTGCTTGGATCTGATATTTAAACTCAATTAGGGAACATATACTTCAATAAACATGGCAGTCAAATGCAGCACTGGTATTCTGCTACTCTATTCTTTCTCTTTTTACCTTATTGGCTATGGATCTTATTGATCAAATTAAATATCTGACATTAATAAAGCCACACAATTTAAAAAAAACACAAGTTGGTTGGCAAATGTGGTGCTCAACTTGAAATTGAGACAATTGAATTGCATACTTTAGTGTTGGTAGAAAGACAATTTACTGGATGAAGCTTCATGAATATTGAAACAATCAAATATTACTACTTTCAACATTATTAATATGCCTAAAAATAGGTTGTTATTTCTTTTGCAGGATCAAATAGAAATAAAGGGCTTTTATCATGGCACTCAGTAAAAGTGATTAACACTTAAATTTATAAGGTTCAAACTATTTATTTTGTGACATCAAAATATAAAATAAAATTGTTGATCCCTCTAGTGAGGAAGTGCGTAAAGAAGCAAATTGACTGGCCATATTCCCTTAGTTTCTTTAACACTTAAAAGTCTTTAGACTAACAGCTTAATTTGATGATTTTTTTTTAATTTGAAAGTGGCACTCGGAAATCAATCTTCAAAATGGTACTGGGATTTACCAACTGAATCAAACATCCCAATTAAGTTCATATAATACAGAGGTTTTAGGCTAATTCAAGACGGGTTAACAATTGAACATATCTCATCTAGATAAGTAAACTTTACTGAGTGTGTCTCACTTTCTGACTCAAACTGAAATATTAAAGATGTTAGTAAAAACACAATACTGGAGAAGCTCAGCATGTCAAACTTTATATAGCAAAGCTTAATACATAACTAATGTTTTAGGCTTGAGTCCTTCATCGAGGTATGGAAAATGTCAGCAGGCATCTGAACAAAATGGTGGGGGAGGGGCATGGGGAGGAGCACGGTACCAAAGACAGGTAATAGGTGGATAAGGGATGGAGGGCACATCAGCAAGCAATGGGAGGAAGGATGGCTCTGTGAATGGAAAGGGAAGGGGGTGGAGAGCTGGAGGAAAGAAGACAAAGGGAAAAGGAAGGGAGGGTGAATGGAGAGAAGGCTAAAAGAAATCAGAGAGGTCGATGTTACATTTACCACAAGACTCAGATGGAAAATCAAGTGTTGTTCCTCCAATTTATAGGTGGTCTTGGCAGGATTGTACATGAGGCCATGGACAGATATAAATATGGGAGTGAGTCGCAGGATTAAAATGGTTGGCCACTGCAGGGTTCGTATTACCATGAGCCCATCTAGGGCACATACCTTAGAGGGGCACTGTTGAAGAGAGAAAATTGTGTCCCACAGTTCAGGTAGGCCGAGGGGAGAGCTCGGAGTCAGCATCAGGAGCTCTGGTGTGTGCCTGTAGGCCAACTGCTGAGGGGAGGGTTTGGAATCAGGCATTGGGAGCTCTGGTCACCAGAGCCAGGAGCTCCTGATGCCCAATTCTGAACCCTCCCCTTTGCCTACAGCCTACACCAGAGCTCCCAATGCCAAAGTCCTAACGCAGAACCCTCCTCTGGCCCCCTCGGCCTACCGCACATGCACACCAGAGTCTGTGTGCGGTAGTAGGCTGATGGGAGTGTTTTGAGTTGGCTTCAGGAGCTCTGGTGTGTGTCTGTAGGCTGACTGGCGAAGGGAGTCTTATGTAAACCTAAATGTCTACTTATTGTTTGAACAAGTGGCATATTTACATTTATTGCTCCAATAGTTCTAGCGTTGTTTTGAGCAGTTTATTAACATTTCATCAAGAAAAGTCAGTCATTCCCTGATTATCCTCTTTTTAGAGGATCATAATTCAGGAGAAGAGGAACCAAGTAAATTTGAGACCAAGATGGTCCAGGGTAACTCTTGTGGTAAGGATAGATCAGGACAGGTACGAGCTGGTTTCTAATAGCAGAATAACTATCAATATTCATAGATGAGAGATAAAATATATATAAATTCTTAAAAGAAATTGACTCAGCAATTAGTCCATACTATTTTTTGTTATTATATTAATGATTTTGTTCATCGTAGTTATCAAAGTTTCCCAAAAGGAGATCTTCAAAAGACAGACTAAACGAAAAACATTCTTGAATTTCCATGTGTAAAGGCTAAAATTATATGGTTAGATTTTGCTCCAGGTTATCCATCAATGTATTGCAAGTTCTCGCAATTGTATAATATGGAGATACTATCCTTCCAGGCAGTTCTTAAAGAGAACACGCAGTCAGCTTTATTATTGCTACAGTTGATGCTGTTCACTGTCTGCGTCAATTTCCTCTTGAATTTCAAAGATGTGGGCAGGTTGATTATTGGCCATTGCTGTAGTGTGCAAGTGAGTTGTAGAATCTGGGGGGAAATGATAGAAATGTGGGAAAATAAAAAAAAGGGAATAGCATAGATTTATAAAAACTGGGGCCCAAAATTGCGGTAAGGGAGGACACGTTGGTGCACATGTGGCACTGGGGACATTGCCGGGGGGTGTGATGGGTGAGGATGGGTCTTCAAATCAGCCTCAATTACATTAACAAGTAGTTTTTTGAAGATGAACCAAGAAAGAAAAATGGCAGTTCTGCCAGAGCAGCTGCTGGTGCGGTCCCACGGAAAGTGGCGAGATGAAACATAGCAATCCTCCGCAGGGTTCCACCATTCAGCCCAACTACCAATGGCTTCATGCAGCCTTTAGATCTAGATTTCAAATAGGTTATCAGAGTAAATATATGACGTCACATTCAACCCTGAGATTCTTTGTACTACAGGCAAGGCAGAATTAGTACAAAAATAAAAATCTACTCAACATGTAAACAAATAAAGAAATGTAAACAAACTAGCTGTCCAAAACAGAGAGAGAAAAAAGCTCAGAGTGGTGGCTGAGTAGAATGACCTCCTGGAAGAGATAGTTGCACCAAAGTCAACTTTGTCATTTAAGGATTGGAGGGGATTGGAGGGTTATGGGCAAAATGCAGGTAGGTGGTACTAGATCATTTAGATCGTTATGGACTAGAGGGGCTGAGATGGCCTGTTTCCGTACTGTAATTGTTATATGGTTTATATGCTTAAATTAAGTGCAAAAGTAAGGGTCCTTAAATGAGTCTCATGGTGGAGGGTTAGCAGCTGTTCCTCAACCTGGTGATGTGAGTCTTGTGGTAAATGTACCTCTTCCCTGATAGTAACAGTGAAAACAGAGCATGTCCTGGGTGGTGTGGATCCTTGATATGTGCTGATGCTTACTGATGGCAGTGTTCTCTGTGGAAGTGTTCAAAGGTGGGGAGGGATTTGCCTGTGATGTCCTGGCCTATGTCCATAACCTTTTGCAGGGCTTTCCACTCAAGATTATTGGTGTCCCCATACCAGTCTGTGATGCATCTAGTCAGCACACATTCCACAGATATCTGTAGAAATTTGCTGGGGTTTCAGATGTCATACCAAACCTCCGCAAACTCCCTCCTGTACGCTAACTCATCATCTCTTTTTTATACCATCCACTACTGTGGTATCATCAGTGAATTTGTATATTGTGTTGTTGTCATATAAGAACACAGCCATGATGCATCAATACTGATGGACATTATGAAGGAGATGTCCTTGCCAATCCTCACTGATTGTTGTCTGGAGGTGAGTAAATCCACAATCCAATTATGCAGTTGGGTGTCGAGTCCCAGATCTTGAGGTTTGTTGATCAATTTTGAGGGGATTATGGTGTAAAATACTGAACTGTAGTTGATAAACAGTATCAATATATGCATCTTTGCTGTCCCACTGTTCCAGGGCCTTGTGTAGAACAGATGAGATGAAATTCGCCATAGACCTGTTACTACAATAGGCAAATTGGAATGGATCCATGTTGTCACTCAGACAGGAGCTGATGTGCTTCAGCACGAGCAGTTCAAAACACTTCATCATTGTTGATGTCAGTGGTACTGATCGATAGTCATTTAGTTAGGTTACCACACTCTTTCTGGGTGCTGTCTGACACCTGTTTGAAACAGGTGGGTACCATGCCCTGCCAGAGTGAGATGTTGAAGATATCCGTAAATACATTGGCAATGTGTGAATACATAAATGGCCTGTTAAAAGAGCCGATAGTGGTTTATTTTAAAATCCTGTGATCACAGCGTCTTGTCCCAAGAGGACAACACCTGTGCTTGGCTGCAGCCTTGAGGGGTTGTGTAATGATATGGATTGTATATAGTCATTCGCTGGTAAAGGCATGGGCTGGCCCACCCCCTGATGACACTCTCTCCTGGACTCCTCCCCTGTGGCCTAGGCCATAAAGGTCGAGCCACCTCTCCCTTCCCTAGCTTGGATCCGGACCAGCTCAAGTCTTCTGTACATTAAAGCCTATCATTCCCCTCAGTCTTTATCCTTGTGGTTATTGGGGCAACTGGTAGTGCCCATCAGTTTAAAGACTCCGGGGGAGTGGAGGACTGGCACAGGGTTAGTGGCGTATCTAGGATAATAGCTCCAATGGCATGCACGAAGATTGTGCCCCCCATTGAAAAAAAAAACAAATAAAGTTGCCAGTGGGCGATTTCCATGCACAATTTGGCAAGTTTTGAAGATTGGCCACTGGAAATTCTGAGCACTCATGAGTTGGGGGTTTGGGCGACTTTTAAGGGTATATGCACTTTTAGGGTATATGTACTCCTTGATGAAACTATGATGTCGCTGAACAGAACCACGAGCCTGCTGATTTAAAAAGGAATCTATATCCTTGATGGGGTTTAATTCCAGGAGGGGGTGGGGAGCATGCATTTAATCTTAGACACCAATCACCCAGCACCTGAGGAGTGAGGAGAGAGGGGGAAAGAGGTAAGGAGAGAAGGAAGAGGGGGAAAGAGGTAGGGAGAGAAGGGAGGGGGGAAAGAGGTAGGGAGAGAAGGGAGAGGGGGAAAGAGAGGGAGATAGGAGGGAGAGAGGAGTGAGGGGTGATTGAAGGGGAGAGAGAGGGAAGAGAGAGGGGGGAGAGAGGGGGAGGGGACAAGAGGGAAGGGGAGAGGAGAAAAGTGGGAGAAATGGGGAAAGGGGTGATTGAAGGGGAGAGAGAAGGAAGAGAGAGGGGAGAGAGAGGGGGAGGGGACAAGAGGGAAGGGGAAAGGAGAACAGTGGGAGAAATGGGGAAAGGGGTGAAAAAGAGGGATGAGAGAGGTCAGGGGAGAGGGGAGAGAGAGGGACAGGAGGGAAAAAGAGTGCATGCTGCACGCCAGGATGGACAGACCGGCTGTGCAAAATGTTGCAATCGGCTCACTCGTACTTGTCTGTCCTTCACTGTAAGATCTGCTCCTGGGATCTTTTCAACCCCCACTTCCTGGCCACAGCCCTCCCCTGTCTCCAAACCCTCCATCCCCATCCAATAGCCCCCAACATATCCACCAGGATGAAATCCAAGAGCGAAGGAGACATTTTTCAAAAAGTCTGGGTAAACATTTCTTGAACTTCTGAAATGTTGATTTCTCTGGATTTTCTGGGTGGTGCAGCAGGAGCAGGAACCTCAGACTCTCAGCAGCAGATGGAACATCGGGCTCCCAGCAGACGAAGAAGAAGAGGAGACTGCGATGGACCAGTGAGAGTCTCTGCAGCTGAAGAATACTCATGTGGTGGGGCTGTTGGTGACTCAAGGTGTGGAACCCATGCAGGTTGTTGGCTGCTGGCAAGTGCTGTCAAAGGACTTACACTAGGCTCCAAACTTCTGGAGAGTGGCTTGAGAATGGCTGAAGGGTACCAGGTATCAGAGCAGAGATGCGAGAGGGTGGCGAGGGCGCTGAAGGCTTCCTGATCATGTCGGAGGTTTGGATCTGGAGCTCGAGTTGCCAATGAATTGGATTGAAGTCTGTACAGCTGCAGAAGCTGCAGGAGCACTGGAGGAAAATCCACGGCAATTCAGTGACTCTGTGGTGACTCTCCTTTGCTTCACTTTCTCTGACTGTAAAGAGTGCCAGACAATTTCTGCTGATGGCGATTCTTTGTCTATCTTACATCAGACTAAAGTCAAATTTGTGTAATATTACACCTGCTTTATTACATGATAATAAATTAATCTTGCTCCTTGAAAATGTAAGAGCCCAGATAGAGTCTTGCCTGAATGTTCACTCATTAAGTCTGTGATTTTTCAGATTGGCAGAGTCAACTTTTATCTCAGTCTCTTCAGTCATCAAAGCTTGAGCTCATCTGCAGAAAGAATGGGATGGATTTTACAAACTGAGAAAACTTCTGCACTGGATAATGATCTCACTTTCTATTTGAACAAAATACCATGGGAACTTGTCTGATCTGCACTTTCAATGAGCAAGACACTGTGTTAAAGACATAAATATGAGGTAAATCCCCACATTGACTTAACTCAGACATGAAGATTGACCATTTCATAAGAAACCAATGCCTAATTGGTAACCTAATGAGCTCAGAATAAAGAAAACAAAAAAGGTTCTCCACTTCTTATACATTTAATGGATATTTTCCTTATAAACTACAGCCAAATTAGTAGTAAATGAAGAATTTACTGCATATGCTTTTCATGTTGTATCATTTTTATTTTATTTTACCTAGCCTTTCTCTCAGCAGTAAATGATTTATTTCTTTTGTATGGTTCCTCACTGCACCCAGACATTTCATTGTGGTCCTGGCCACAAATCTGCCTCTGCATTGTTAAACAATCTTTAGCTTCCTGTGAAAATGAAATTCAGTAACTTTTCCTTGAGATAAATATTGTGCAAAAGTGTGAAATCCATGCTTTGTTTCCCTTATTCAAAGTAAATTCAGTCCACACATAAGTTTAGGAACTAGCTCTGAAGGAGTCTAAGCCAGTTATGTTGGTTATTTTATTTCACTGTAATCCACAAGCCAGAATCTCTCTCTCTTTCTCTCCCCCCCCCCCCCACTGACTTTCTTTCTTGTTCCCTTTATCTCTTTCCCCATTCCCCCCTCTCTCTCCCTCATGTGCTCTTTTGTTTTTGATTCTCTCAGGGCATTCTGGAATAGCACACTTTAGCTCATTTTCTGAGTAGATGTGTCGCCAATCAGCCCTGTTAATGTAGATCAAACAGTGAGAAACTGGAGAGTCTAATTGGGTCAGGCAGCAACCATAGAGAGAAATGGACAGTCAATGTTTGGACTGGTACATTTTACATGACTAAGATGGGAAGGGGAAATAGCAAGCATGAAATGGAAGTGAAAGGACTTGGGAGGGTCAAGATGTAATAGGATTCAGGACAGATGAAGGTGGGAGAAGTGAGACAGACAGGGGAAGATGGGTTGAGACTACAGTGGGGAGTAGGGTGGTTGAATGGTTTAAGAGAATGGGAATGGATGGACAGATGGAAACAGTATATCAGGCTGGGGGGGGGGGGGGGGGGGTTACCTGAAATTGGAAAATGCAATCTTTTACTTGTGGGAAAAAGTCATACTTGTGTTGGTTCAGGAAGAGTGTGAGCCTTTACCATTATGATGTTATGTCTTAAATGCCATGCTAGTTTTATAGTTATGCTACTGTACATATGCCCATTCTTGAGTGCAACTTAATTATGGTTATTTTGATTTACCTGAGGCTGTCAGGTGTTATCAGGTTTAAAAGGCATTGGATCCAAAATCTTTTATTGCTGCATCTTTTCTTAATCTTGAGATAATTGGAAATCAAAGTTTTTTTTTATATCTAATATACTGAAGTTGATAAAGATTCTGAGTTTATTGTCATATGCATTGTACTACGTACATATGCACCAAAATTCTTTGTTCAACCAGAGCTCACCCCTTGTGTTGATTTTTTCAATCATTTAGCGAGGATCATTTAAGATCACTGCATTTTCAGCCACAACTGTGGTATGAGAAGTGTCTACCTGTCTGTGTTGCAGACAGGGACTGCTTCACTGGTTTTGAAAGGAACTGTGATATCTATTAATCGTAATTTTTAACACAAGTGATAAGAGAACAATTTATTCTGCTTATGCGTCAGTTCTACTCAGTGGCTATGTGCATTAACATTCACAGACAGTGCACTTACAATTTTCTGACGCAAAGTCTGCTGGGCAGGCCTCAGTGGTGGTCATTCTCGTCATTTGCATTTTCTACCTTTTATCAAAATATAAATCTACATGTAAAATAATAAATTTAAGGGATAGTCTTGACCCCAACCACATCACACTCTCTCCCTACCCCCACCAACACATGGAGTTGCAAGCAGAGTCACAGACTCTGAACACTCCCAGGGTCTCGTACAGTCAATTACTCAGCAATCCAAGTGAACTGCAAAGACAAAACCCAGTCTGGATCCCTGCCAGTAGAGGTCTGCTGCCATCAGAAAGGCCAGATTTCTTGCTATGATATATACACATAATTATATCATTTTTACTATTCTCTTGCCTTTTCAACATTTTCACAGCCTTTCATTCCTGAAATTTTGCAGTGTATGAGCGGAACATATTTCATGACGGCCCAATGGCATTTGTAGCCCCAATCATTGGAGCATTATTTTTATGAGTTGGAGCTTTATAGTTGTGGAGAGTTGAGGTTGAATCTGTTCTCATCCACTGTCCATGTAGATTTCAAGCCTTCTGTTCCAATATCCAAATTTTCCCCACCTTTCTTCCAGAGACTCCGAAGTGATGATAGCCTACTCCAGCAACAGTAGTGAACCAGAGACAGATGGGGAGAGATTTGTTTGAAGCGTTTTAAGTGGACCAAGGTCCACGCAGTGCACTTGACAAAAGGCTCAATTTAAAAATCTGGCATCAACGGTTTGGCTGTCCAATCTAAAACATGCCCAGCATTCTTTTTTTTTTGGAATATTTTATTTACAAATTTTAAACCACAATAATAATTACAATTCACTAAATTCAAATATTATACATGTGGTATATAAGAATAAAAACCCCTTTCCCCCCCCACCCATCTACCTCCCCTCCCCTCAAAACACCTAGAAAGAAAAAAAACAAGCAAAAAAAAAGAGATTAAAGAAAGAAGGACCAGAAAATGCCAAGGGAATGAAGCATTTATATCATAAAGTCTATCACTGGAGGTTAGCAAGAAGTGAGCTCTTCAAAGAGTCTATCAAACATATAAGCCCAGCTTTCCTAGATGAGGAAGAACATTGTGGACAATAGATTCACTCCTGTCTGTTTTACATCCTTCTAGAATTGGATATTAGTATCATTAAGACCACTCGTTAATTCACCCCCCCCATCCCCATCACGTGCTCAACTCCAAACACCCCATTAACCCACTATCAATGTTCAAGTTGATTTACCCCTTCTCTAATTTACATCCGGCTCTAAAGGTTGTCATACCCAAAGGGTGGTAATGGATGAAACTCCTTCAGCTATACAAATGCTCTTTATGGCATGTATCTCCAATAGCCTCTGACAACCAAGTCCAACTCCTGGCCTTCATGTGTTACATAGTTTTTATGCCCAGCAGGGCTGTTCTCACTGACAGGAGAAGGGGCAAAGGCGGGCCCCTGGCACCTTGAAACCAGTTGCTCTGGGCAAATGGGCTCATTAACCACAATGGTAATTCATCTAGGAGAGAGGGCACTCCAATTTCAAACCTCCGCTGTCTTGTAGCTATGCCCACTCATGGGAAAGGCTTTGGGAGTAAGCCCCATGGAAAAATATAGAGCCGAAGTCAACTCCTGCAATACTGCTGGCACCAAACTGTTCTTCCTTTGGACCTGTTGTTAGCATGGAGAGAGGGGTCCCACTGCATGGGCAACAGTCAGATCTCCATATCAACTCTACCCTGGCTTGTGCCCTGGAGAGGCCACTATACCAGATACCCACGGTCGACCATGACCATCAGAGGCCACGACTTTACATCCATGAACACAGTATACCTGTCTCGATGTGAATGAGGGCTTCTTTTAAAAATAGTTCCAGGAAGAATCAGAGAAGTGCAGGTAAAGCAAAAAAAAAAGTAAATAAATGTGAACAAAATGATGATGTTTTCCACCAAGACTGAACCAGTTTGAAATCAAATAGCAAATTATGACAGAGGTTATATTCTAATGCAGGGTTTCCCAACCATGGGTGCGAGATAGCATTCCAGGGGGTGCGACATAGCATTTCAGTTTTTTAAATAAATCCATACTCCTTCAACTTGGATAATATGTCGGATGATGAAGAGCTGAAGGAAGATCTTATTGAACTGCGCACAAATCGTCTTCTTGAAATGCAGTTTGAAAGCAAAATTTTGGAACAATATTGGTGTTCGGCAATGGACATGTTTTCAAGACTTTGTGAAAAAGCACTAAATGTGCTCAACCCATTCTGCGAGTCTGGATTTAGTGCCCTTTTGTCAATCAAGACAAAACCTAGAAATCGCTTGAGTGCACAGGCAAACATGTGGATTGCCATCAGCAACAAAGCGCCACGTTTTGAAAAACTCTTCAGCAATAAACAGGATCAAAATAGTCACTAAATTTAAATTGGCTTATGAACACTTGAACATTAGTTCTTTAATTTTTTTAAGAAATTTCGTGCATGGATGAAAATTTAATTTTTTTTGTAGGGTTTATGCAACTTTTAATTTGTTGAAATATTTTTTTTATTTTCCATATGTTTCATTTTTGTTTATATATTATTTAAAAATTGATTATACAGATTTGTTTTGGTCACCTTCACCTTTATTCTTAAATAAATTACTACTTTAAGGGGTGCAAGAACATATTAAATATTTTTAGGGGTTCTAATGCAAGCAAGCAATCAGTTCATGTTGAGCAACATTATTATCAGGCCAATTGATCCATTAGATATCTTTTAGCAACACAAAATAATAGCTCAGTGAGCAGAAGCCTTCTGCTTCACTGGTCAGACTATCTTCAAATTCAGAGGTATTTTGACTAAATTACTCAAAAGCGCTCATGGCTGACTCCAGAAAGGAGCTTGAACACAAATTCTGGATTTATAGGAACCTGGTCGACTTCTCTGAAATGGTATTTCAGAGGAAAATGTGGTGCTCTCCTTGTTTTAAATGTAAATTAGAATCTCAGCACAGTAACAGGCCCGTCTGGCCCACGAACCCATGCCGCCCAAATACACCAATTACAATTATATTGACAAATACAACCCCCATATGTTTTGAAGGGAGGGAAGAAATTAGAGCACCCAGGGAAAACACTGCAGACCTGAGGAGGACGTACAAATTCCTTACAGACAGTGCCCTATTCGAACCTGAGTTGCTGGCGCTGTAACAGTGTTGTGCTGACTGCTACGGTAGCCTTGCCGCCCTATCTTTCATTAAAAGTGGTGAGCTTCTCAAATGCAGAATAAATTGATATGCCTTGGGGTTAGTTTTTAGTATAACATGGATACAACTGAAAATTTTTGTTTTGAATAGCCAAGCAGCAACAACAGCCATTTAATATAGCAAAATTTTTCAAGGCGCCTGACAAGTACATTATCAAACATAATATGTGGTGAACCAGAAAAGGAGATTTTTGTGAAAATAGTAGATTTTAAGAAAATAGAAGGCAGAACTTAAGGCTTTGGTAACAGAAAGCATGGGAGGGTCAAATGTGGATTGATTGCACTTAAGAATGAGAGAAGCTCGGAATTAGAAGGTCACAGATACCTTAGAAGATTATAGTACTGAAGGCGATTACAGAGGCAAGATCATGGAAGGATTTGAAACATGGCTTAGACTTTATATCAAGATGTGTCGAACTGGGAACAAATACAAATTAGAGATCACAGAGGAAATGGATGAATGGGATTTGATCAGCAGAAGTCTGAGTCACCTCAAGTTTACTGAGAAAATAAGGTCCATCATGAATGTCTCAGAGTCAGATGTAAAGATCACAGAGGCATGAGTGAGTATTTCAGTTACAGATGAGCAGAATCAGGCAATGTTATAGAGATAAGCATACAGTAGAGAGTCCAAAAATCTGGATGCCAGAAATTCAAACCATCTGAGAATCCAGATTTTTAGAAAACTCGATTTTTAAAAAAAAATAGTGGGCTTTTGTGTGCGTGTACGCAGGCAGAAGCATCACAGATGCTCAGCAGCACTTTTCTTTTTCTTTAAAACTGCTTGTTTTGATAAATGAAGCATGCTGTAAATGTTAATGAATAAAGGATCAGCATTTACCTGTACATTTCTTCTTTATTCCTCCTAAAATTTGAGTTTTAAAAGTACTGTCCAAGAATCTGGAAAATCTAAAAAATCCAAACCGTCCCGATCCCCCAAGCAGGTCCAGATTTTCGGACTTCCACTGCACTATTTTAGTGATGACAAGATTATCCAGTCCAAAGCTCATTTCAAGTCAAATATGACTTGGCAGTTTGGTTTGTGTTCAGACAGTTAATAGAAAGAGGGAATCTGATTTTTTTTTTACATTTATACGTTAAAAAAATTCCTGTGGGGGTCGACATGGCCTGTTTCCATGCCGTAAACAGTTATATGGTTATATGGAAGCAAGAAGTGAAGGAAGGTATCCACAACTCCACAGCCCAGTCATTTAAATCCTCATCGTTTCTGCTCCCCCATTGCTACTGCAACTACTTTCAGAATTCACACTCAGGATATTGCTCAAAGCAACTTGCCCAAGGACAGCACATGTGAAAGTGTAACAGATACGAGCAGCTTATGCAATGATTACTTGTTTTGTCATCTGACTGATGCCTTACAACTTAGGAGCATACTATTGTTGGCACTTCTGATTATGGATCAGGAAACAATGTTATCATAGCTTCTACCTCTGACATTCTTAAATCATAACAAGGCCACCCTAACAAGGAAGATCTTGGAGTTATTTTGATATGTGTATATAGATTTGTAATGATACTATTCTCAGTGGCAATCGTGGTGTAGCAGTTAGGGTCTTCAAGATTCAATTGTCTGCTTTAAATGAACAAACAAACAAATGATTTAGGAGCTGGAGTAGACCATCATTTTAAAAAAAATCAGGGTTGATCTGATTGTATCCTCTGATCAGCATTCCCATTTATCTTTGCTGATGAACTACCTATTTAGTTCTGCATTCAAAAACATCAAAGATTCTGTTTCAACCAACAGCCCTATAAAGAATGGAATGACAAAAACACACTCTCCAGGGAAAAAAAAGTAACCAGTCCTTGGGCAAGTTGCTTTTATACCAGCACTACCTGATTGTTAAGCTGTGACCTCAAACCCACAGCCTGGTCTGAGATACTCCCACAAGAAGAAACATCCTCTCCACATCCACTCTGTCAAGAAATTTCAAAATATATTTTAAAAAAATTTAATGATACAGCATGATAGAAGGCTCTTCCGGTCCATGAAAACAATGATGACCAATTATACCCAATTTATCTACCATGTTTCATTCATCCTTTCTCACTATTCTAAGCTCCATGGATATAAAACTATCCTGTTAAATCTTTCCTCATAAGACAACCTGCCTAATTCATACTCAGGTAAACTTTCTCCAAACTATGTCCAATGCATTCATATACTTCCTGAAATAAAGAGAAGCATTTCTTAACTTCAAATTTGGTCTCACCAATGTTCCACGTAACCGAAGCATAATCTCACTACATTTGTCCTCAATTCCCTCAGTACTAAATGAAACATTCTGTTATATTTCCTAATTATATTGTGCATTGCATACTAGCTTTTTTGCAAAATATGCTCTTGGCACCTCAGTCCCTCTGTATCTAAGACACTATGCTTATCAGTATCCAGCTAAAAATAGTCTCTTTTCCCGATCAGAGTGGACATTTTCACATTTTTCACACATTTGATTCTATTTGCTAGATCTCTGACCCTCCAGCTTTGAAGCTTCCATCTGCCCTCTTCTCCCAAGACCAACATTTTAGCTCCACAATGACCTTCGATGTGGCCCTTGACTTTGTGCATCAAGGAAATGAATAATGGCTGTCTTCTGACAGATCTCTGTTAGAAACTGTAAGACAAACTTTTCCTGGTAGTCCTTCTGATTATCAGGCGTAAAATTGACAGGACATCAGAAAAAAAAAACGCAGCAAATATGAACATTGAAGAACAGATAAACACCATTCTGCTCATCTGCCAAATATCTCTAATGGCTTGAAGATCAAATATATCAATCTAACAGCTGAAATAGTGTAAAAGAGTTTTTTTTTTTCGCTGTTTCTCTGAAGTTCCCACATCCTCCAGCAGAAGGTCTTAGGATATTTACCACTTTAAAGACACAAAGCAAATATTAGAGGTTGTTGACAGTTAAGACCATGGCATTGAGGATGGAATCAGAAAAGAATTGGAATTAGTTATAATTAGCTCCAGAGATTTACTGTCACCTGAATAATAATTAAGGTATTTCTAGAATAGGCATCTGAGGATGATCATCATTTGTTGAACTGCGTACAAGAGAGGGCGTAATCCTTCTAATGGGAGAGAATGCAAATAACATGAAAATAAAAACAAGTGAAGAAAATGAGAAGCAAACTGGGTAAGATGAAATCCAGCGATGGTGATCTGAAACTGGTCCCACCTATCAGCACAATGAATGCAGTGAACTCATTATGACGGCGCACTGAGTCAAGGCCACAAATTGTAAATAAGACAGATAATTTCAAAAGAACTTGATCTGAACTGAAAACAAAAACTTGAGATGCTAAAGCATTGGCAAGGGAATTCACACACAAAAAATATTTTATCAGCAGAAGGAAAACAGAAATTATTCAGGTACATTTCTCGTCCTATTAGCTGCTAGTGTATTAATGTAGTGTGTACAAACAAAACAAAAATTACATTCTGTTTCCATGGTTATTGTGTCCTTGTAGTGTGCTCTGTAGCAGCGCAGAACTTTGAGCAGTTTTTTTTTTAAATTCTTGCAAGCAAGACACTACAAATGTCACTGAGGATAACATCAACTTTTACTACATTAGAACAGTCAACAACTTGATTCAAATAGGCTAAGGGAAAAGCCATATCTGAGAAGATGGTTAAACTGTATAGGCAGACCTTCCAATGAACAACATTCAGATTTAAGTATTCAGTACAGGAATAAACCATTTTGTTTTCTACACAGGTGTTCTTTATTAGATGTGTAAATCTTTATTTATACTGTATTTGATATTTCAATATGTTACTCTCAGAGAATTAAAGCTGCTTTGCAAATGTAAGTTCTTTCTTGGTTACATTGAACATCTGCAGACAAAATTTACATTTTTGGACTGACTTAAATTTGGATAATGTAATGCAGGCCAGCGATCAAATCGGGGACTTTCTGGAGGTAATACATTAGCATTCTTCATTCTTTGGCTTATGCAATTGTATAAATTTGGTCACTTGTTCTTCTTATGTCTAATTTGAAGGGGACAGGAATTACCAAAGTTAATTTCGTCCAACCCATTAGCCATGATTTATAAGAAACCTAGAAAACCTAGAAAACCTAGAAAACCTATCCTGATTTTCAAGTTCAATATATTTCCCAAGCTTTTGTGCTTTGTTCTACAGCAAGTGAGAATGTACTTCACAACTTATGATTCTGGCTGATTTTTGTGTACTCCAATTTCAATGTTTTCAATTCTGCTAACACCATTTTGGCATCATTAAAATTAATGTTGTTTTAACATAGCATCTTTAAAATATTTAATGTTAAAGTTACCAGATAAATTTGAAGTCAGGTTCATATTGATGTGTTCAATGATACGTAAACAAATGTGATGGGACATTTTAAAAAAAACTTGGCCTCACATTCAATGTCACCAAAGCAAAGGAAATGATTATTGACTTCGGGAAGGGAAAACTAGAGATATAAAATCCAGTGATCGTTGGAGGAGAGGTAGTGAGGGTAAGCAGAATGTTCTTGAGAGTCACTATCTCAGAGGATCTTTCCTGCACCCAACACAAAAATGGCATCATGAGGAAATCAAATCAATGCCCCTACTTCCTCAGGAGTTTGAAGAGGTTTGGTATGATATCTACAGATGTGTGGGGGAAAGCATGCTGGCCATTTGGATCACGGTCTTGTATGGGGTCACCAGTACCTCTGAGGGGAAAGCTCTCCAAAAGGTAGTGGACACAGCCCAGGATATTAAAGGCAAAACTCTCCCCACCATCGAGAACATCTGCAGGGAACACTGCCATTGGAGAGCAGCAGCAATTATCAAGGATCCACACGATCCAGCAGACCTCTGTTCATGCTGCTATCCTTAGTAAAGAGGAATATGTACCACAAGACTCACACCACTAGACAACTCTTCAACAACAAACTCAATCAGAGACTCATTTGCAGATTTTACTTTTGAGTTTTATTGATTTTTTTTTTCTCTGTATATTACAGTCAGTTTGTTTACATTTTTTTGTTTGGTTACATTTATACGTGTCTTTTTTTACTAGTTTTTCGCTCTACCAGTAAGTGATAATTCTGCCTTGTGATGTATGCATTCTGACAATAAATCTGAACTTTGAACTTTTACCTTCTAACTTTGTGTAATGTTTCATCATAAATTCTTGTACATTTTAATAATTGAAACCTATGCAATCAACTTAGAACCATAGAACAGTGCAGCACAGAAACAGGCTCCTTTGGCCTTTCTAGTCTGTGCTGAACCTTTTTTTTACCTAGTCCCACTGACCTGAACCTAATCCATAGCCCTTTCCCATCTATGTAGCTGTCCAAATTCTTCTTAAGTATTAAAATTGAGCCTGCATTCACCACTTCATCTGGAAGCTAGTTCCACACTCCCACCACTGTGTGAAGAAGATCCCCCTCATGTTCCCCTTAAAAGCTTCCTCTTTCACTCTTACTCCATGGCCTCTGGTTCGTATCACACCAACCCTCAGTGGGAAAAACCTATCTACTTTTAGTCTGCTTATCCTCATAAGTTTAAATACCTCTGTCAAATCTGCCCCCTCCCCCACTGTTCTTCTACACTCCAAGGAATAAAGTCCTAACCTGTTGAATCATTCCCTGTAACTCAGTTCATGAACTCTGGGCAACATCCTAGTAATTCTTCTCTGTACTCTTTCTATCTTTCTTGTAGTTAGGTGATCAAAACTGCACACAGTACTCCAAACGTGGCCTCACTAATGCCTCATACAGCTTTACCAGAACATCCCAACTCCTGTACTCAATACTTTGGTTTATGAAGGCCAATATGCCAAAAGCACTCTTTACAACCCTATCCACTTGTGACGCCACTTTCAGAGAATTATGTATCTGTATTCCCAGATCCCTCTGTTCTGCCACACTCCTCAGTGCCCTATATATGTCCTTTCTTGTTTTGTCCTTCAAAAATGCAACATCTCACACTTATCTGCATTAAATTCCATCTGCCATTTTTCAACCCATTTCTCCAGCTGGTCCAGATCTCTCTTCGAGCTTTGAAGACCTTCTTCGCTGCCCACAATGCCTCCAATCTTAGTGTCATCAGCAAACTTGCTGATCCAATTTACCACATCCAGATTATTGATATGGATATCAAACAATAATGGTCCCAGCACTGATTCCTGAGGCACACCACTGGTCACAGGCCTCCAGTCCGAGAAGCAATCAACCACCACTATTCTCTGGCTTCTCCCATCCAGCCATTGTTGAATCCAATTCACTACTTCACCATGAATACTGAGGGTCTGAACTTTCCTGACTAACTTCCCATGTGGGACCTTGTCAAAGATCTTACCAAAGTTCACCCATAGCCTTTCCTTCATCAACTTTCCTGGTAGCCTCCTCGAAAAACCCTATAGGAATGGTTAAACACAACCTTCCATGCACAAAGCCATGTTGACTGTCCCTAATCAGTTTCTGCCTATCCAAATCCTTGTATATCCAAACTCTGAAAATACCTTCCAATAAATTACTTATTATTGACATGAGGCTCACAATAAATCTGAACTTTGAACTTACACCTTCTAACTTTATTTAATGTTTCATCATAAATTATTGTACATTTTAATAATTGAAAACCTATGCAATTAACTTAGAACCAGAGAACACAGAAACAGGCCCCTTTGGCCTTTCTAGTCTGTGCCAAACCTTTTTTTTTGCCTAGTCCCACTGACCTCCACCTAATCATAGGTCTATAATTTCAGGGTTACTTTAGACCTATGTTCAAACAATGAAACAACAAGAGCTACCCTCCAATCCTCCGCCATCATACTCTTGGCTAAGTGTAGCGTGCTGGATGTGGGCGAGTGAACAGACTGGAGACACAAACTGTGAGCTCTGAGGTCTCAGCAGGAATGTTTATTTAAACTTTGCACACTTGCTTTTCAGCTGTGCAGCCAGACCAAGCATACACTCTTCCGCTTGCGTCACACTGACACAAGTGCTCACGCCAACTTCCATCATGGAGCAGAAGAAATGGGAATGTGTCATCATCTCTGCCGCGACTGCCCCACTGACTGCACGTAACAAGTGGGGCCGGTTCGTCACGGCAGATTTGTGCATCGCCACATAAGGACATTTTAAATATTTCTGCCAGAGCCCCTGCAATTTCTACACTAGCCTCCCTCAAGGTCTGAGTGAATATCTTGTCAGGCCTGGGGATTTATCAACTTTTATTTGCTTTAAGACAGCAAGCATTTCCTCCTCTTTAATCTGTATAGGTTCCTTACTTACCTATCATGCAGAAATAATACAACTTCAGTAATGGTACTGCAAAGACCATGGAGGTCCGTGCCCAAGATGGTGCCACCCATGCTTGGCAGTCCAGATATCAAGAGTTGCAATTCTGGGAGAGCAGCAGAGCAGCACAGGACAGAAGATTGGAAGAAAACACATTCCTGTTACCCCATTAAGAAAGGGAAGCCCAGGAGGGGTCCCTTAAGGTAAGGGACCACAGCACTAGACCAGTATGAGCTCAACAGCCAAAAGCATCACCTCATGCTACATCTTGCTGAAGACTAGCTCATGGAAACCAAGCAGTGAAACCTGGATTTGTGAAGGTGCTGATGGTGAACAGAGCTCCCTAAGGTCCTTGGGTGCTGATATCTTCCTGATCGGTTCAGGGGTTTGGTCCAAGGGCCCAAAGAGGGAGAATTAGATGCCCCAATCTCAGGTTCACCACTAGAATTGAGAGGAAGCTGTGTGGCTTCATAGGCTACAGAAGGAAGAAGCTGAGTATCACTATAAAAGTGAGGATCCGTATAGCAGAGCAGTCATTGTCGGAGTGGTCTGAGTCAAAGTGGTAAGACTTTGGCTCAACAGGCTTCAGCAAAAACAGTAAGAGGCAAGGGTTATAGTGTTCATAAGTAAATTGTGCATTATTTATTAAACTGTTTACAGACTATGCAATATATGTGTAGGGCTACTGCTCTGTGGTGAATGTCAGATGTGGATCCCTGGTAAACTCCAAGCCTCCCTGATGTCTACATCTGTGCCAGGTGTAATGAGATGCAGCTCCTTAGGGACTGTGTTAATGAACAAGAGCTGCAGCTCATAAGGGAGACTGACTGAAGAGATAATAAACAGGAGCCACAGGGAGTTAGTAGAGAGCACCTCTGAGGCCATCCTGGTTCATATTGCTGAGGATGACCTGACAGAGGACAACCATGTTGACCTGGTCTCCAGCAATGAGTCTGGCACTGTGACACAGAAGGTGAAAGAATATACCATTGTGATCAGCAATTCTATTGTAAGGAGGATGGAAAATAGATACTGAGGACCTGATAAAGATACCCAGATGGTGTGTTGTCTCCCAGGTGCACAGGTACAGGATGGCTCTAATCAGGTCCAAAATATTCTGAGGATTCATGTTGGTATCAATGACATTGAAAAGATCAGTATGGATGTCCTGAAGGGAGAATACAAGGAATTGGGAAGGAACCTGAGGAGTAGGACCTCCAGCATGGTAATCTCAGGATTACTGCCTGTGCCTCATGCTAGTGATGGCAAGAATAGCAAGATCAGGCAAATAAATGAGTGGCTGAGAACTTGGTGCATAGGGCAGGACTTTAGATACTTGGATCACTGGGATCTCTTTTGGGAAAAGTACAACCAATACAAAAAAGGATGGAACATACCTAAACCCAAAGGGGTCCAATATCCTGGCAGGCAGGTTTAACATGGCTGTTAAGGAAGATTTAAACTAATTGTGCAGGGGAATGGGAACCAGCATGTCAAAGCTGATGAAGGGTGAAATAGAAATAAACCAAAGCAGCAAGTATGCAACAAGAAGGACAAGCAGGTGAGAGGTCAAAATTGCATCTGGAGGGATGATAGAGACACAGTGAATACAAAAACTGGTCTAAAAGTATTATTACTTAAATGCACAATGCATTAGAAAAAAGGTGGATGATCTTGCAGTACAGTTACAGATTGGAGGGTACAATGTTGTGGCCATTCCTGAGTTGTCGCTAAAGTATGGGTGTCATTGGGAGCTGAATAACCAAGGATACATGGTCTATCAGGAGGATAGGCAGGGAGGTCGAGGAGTTGATGTGGCTCTGCTGGTAAACAACAATATAAAATATTTGGAAAGAAGTGACATAGGAGTAGAAGAGGTAGAATTATTATGGGTTGAGTTAAGGAATGGTAAAGGTAAAGGCCCCTAATGGTAGTTGTTTACAGGCCTCCAAACAACAGCTGGGATGTGGATTATAAAATACAACTGGAAATAGATAAGGGGAACATTACAATAATCATGGGTGATTTTAAGATTGGGAAAGTCAGATCAGAATGGGATCCCAGGAGGGAGAGTTTGTAGAATGCCTACAGGATAGCTTCTTGGAGGAGTTTGTGGATGACCCCACCAGGGGATCGGCTGTTCTGGACTGGGTGCTGTATAATGATTAGAGATCTTAAGGTAAAGGAACTCTTAGGAGGCAGCGATCACAATATGATGAGTTCACTGTGAAATTTGAAAAGGAGAGGCTAAAGTCCAATGTATCTATATTTCAGTGGAGTAAAGGAAATTATAGTCGCCTGAGGGGAGAATCTGGCCAAAGTCAATTGGAAAAGCACATTAATGGGGAACACAGCAGATTAGCAATGGCTGGAATTTCTGCAAAAAAATAAGGAAAGTGCAAGTTAGGTGCATACCAAAATGAAAGAAAGTTGTGAATGAAAAAATCAGACAATTATTGCTGTCGAAGGAAGTTAAAGCCAAAGTAAAAGCAAAAGAGAGGGCATAGAAGGAAGCAAAAATTAGTGGGAAGATAGAGGACTAGAAAACTTTTTAAAAACTTAGAGAAGGTAACCAAAAAGGTGATTAGGAAGGAAAAGAGAAACATTAGAGGATTCTAAAAGCATTTTTTTTTTCGTATACAGAGACCAAAAGAGTAAAAGAGAGACAAGAGTAGACATAGGACTGTTAGAAAATGATGCTGGAGAGATTGTAATGGGAAACAAGGAGATGGCAGAGGAAGTGAATGAATATTTTGGATCAGTCTTTACAGTAGAAGACATTAGTATTTTACTGGACCCTCAATTGTTTCTGGGAAGTGCTGTCAAGATCATGAGAGAGAAGGTACTTGGGAAGCTAAATGGTCTAAGGATAGATAAGTCTCTCAGACCAGAAGGAATGCACCCTCGAGTTCTGAAGGAAGTCGCTGCAGAGATTGTGGGATTGGTAATGATCTTCCAGGGATCAATGGATTCTGGGATAATTCCAGAGGACTGAAGAATCATGAATATCACTCCACTGTTCAAGAAGGGAAGGAGGCAGCAGAAAGGCAACTATAGACATAATAGTCTGATGTCGGTGGTTGGGAAGATGTTGGAATCAATCGTCAAATATGAGTACCGAGAGGAGCATCACAAGATGATTCCATGTCAGCATGGTTTCCTCAAAGGAAAATCATGCCTGAAAAACCTACTACAATTCTTTGAGGAGATAACACACAGGATTGACAGGGGAGAAGCAGTGGTTGTTGGGTACTTGGACCTTCAAAAACCTTTGACAAGGTGCCACATATAAGGGTGCTTAACAGGATGAGAGCTCATGGAATTACAGGAAGGATACGAGCATAGGTAGAGCATTGGTTAATAGGCAGGACACAGCGTAGGAATAAGGGAATCCTATTAGGGTTAGTTGTCTGTTATTAGTGGTGTTCTGCAGGGGTCAGTGTTGGCGCCGCTTCTTTTTATGTTGTCCATAAATGACTTCAATAATGGAATAGAGAGCTTTGTGGCTAAATTTGTGGATGACAGCAAAATGGGAGTAGATCTGTTGGTGCTGAAGATATAGAAAAGCTCCAGAGACTTGGATAGATAAGGAGAATAGGCAAAGGGATGGCAGATGAGAAATAATGTTGGAAAGAGTACAGTCATACCTCCAGGTTGAGTCAGCAGTGAAGAAATCAAATGTAATGTTAGCATTCATTTCCAGAGGAATAGCCTACAAGAGAAGAGATGTAATGATGAGACTCTATAGGCACTGGTGAGACCTCACTTGGAGTACTGTGTACAGTTTTGGGTGCCATATTTGAGAAAAGATGTGCTGGCATCAGAGAAGATTTACTAGAATGATACCAGGAATGAAAGTATTAGCCTATGAGGAACATTTGTTGGATGTTAGACTGTACTCATTGGAGTGCAGAAAGATAAAGGGGGAACTCATAGAGACCTTTTGAATGCTGGAAGGCCTGAAAAGAGTAGATGTGACAAAGTTGTTTCTTATGGTAGGGGAGTCTAGGAGAAGAGGCCACAATTTCAGGATAAAAAGGTATCAATTTAAAACAAAAGTGAAGAGAAAATTTATTTAGCCAAAGCGTCATGAGTCTACGGAACACGTTGCCACAGGCAGCAGTGGAAGCAAGGTCATTGGGTGTATTTAAGACAGAAATTGACAGGTATTTGATTAGTCAAGCCATCAAGGGTTATAGGGAGAAAGCTGATGAGGCAGGGCTGAATAATAAGGATCAGGTCATGATTAAATGACAGAACAGAACTGATGGCTGATTGGCCTACTTCTCTTTTATCTTGTGAGTGCAGGAGGAGGTGGCAGCGGAGGACCTGGAGGGATCCACAGACATTCCACCTCTCTGAAGGGACTCTCTTTTGTTAATAGTGGAATAGTCGAACCTCTTTGTGTGCCTTCACAGGGCAAAAAAAGAAAATAAATAGTGTATTTTGAGTACATAACAAAAAAGGAAAATTGATCTTGCCTCATTTCGCACTTAACTAGTTCTCAGTGCTCTACTGCAGAAAAGCAATGATGTTCCAAGCATATCTTAGGATCTGCTTCTCAAATTGCCATATGTTTTGTTATTTAATTACAAATATGAAATCTAAGTGTGATATAAACCCAGGTCAATACAACCTCTGCTGCAACTTAACTTACAACCTTCAAGGCAGATTTTAAGGGCTTTATGATGTAATTGCGATAACTAAGACATGACTCAAAGAGGACTAGGCATATAAAATTCCATAAATCAAGGAATTTAAAATATATAGGGAAGGATGAAAAGGAGAAAGCTACAGTAGCTACAGGGTGTGGGGGTGGGGCAGTGAGTGGTAAGGTACTCAATCTATTTGGATAGACTTGAGAGGCAAGAGTCTATTACTCCAGGGGTCATTCAGTAGAGAGAAGGAGATAGGTAGTCAAATCTCCAGAAATATTACAAAAGTGTAGAAGAGGCATCGAGTAGTGATCGTACATGAATTCAGTTTTCTTTCACATTGATTGGACAACATTAAAGCAAAAGGCAAGGAAAGGAAGTTCTAACAGCTCCCCTTAACATTCCTCCACTCACCTAAACATATGTCTTCTGGTGTTTGCTAATGCTGTCCACCCGATCTAAGCCCTCATAATCTTATATATCTCTACTAAGTCACCTCTCAACCTTTGTCACTCCAAAGAGAAAAGCCCAGCTCTGTCATCCTTGCTTCATGTGGCATGTTATTTGATCCAGGCAATATCCTGGTAATCTCCTCTAAACTCTCTCTGAAGCCTCCACATACTTCTTGAAAAATGTTTCCACTTAATAAAGAAGGAGAGATTGAATTAGCATCAGGATTTTTTGTCCTGAACAAGTCAGGGAATTTGGTGTTTTTGGGTAGCATCATAGTGCAAACGTACATATTATAACCATCTTACGAAATAACTCTAAAAATAAGAATAAACATAAAAATAACAATACTAGTGCACAAAGAGTAAGGCAGTGGCTTTAGTTTATTGATTATTCAGGAATCTGATGGCAGTAGGGAAGAAGCTGTCCTTGTGCCGTTAGGCTCCTGTACCTTTTCCTTGAAGGTAGCAGAGTGAAGAGGGCATGGCCTGGGTGATGGGGCATGGCCTGGGTGATTGATTATTCAGGAATCTGATGGGTGATGGGGCATGGCCTGGGTGAATGATTATTCAGGAATCTGATGGCAGTGGGTAAGAAGCTGTCCTTGTGCCGTTAGGCTCCTGTACCTTTTCCCTGAAGGTAGCAGAGTGAAGAGGGCATGGCCTGGGTGATGGGGCATGGCCTGGGTGATTGATTATTCAGGAATCTGATGGGTGATGGGGCATGGCCTGGGTGATTGATTATTCAGGAATCTGATGGCAGTGGGGAAGAAGCTGTCCTTGTGCCGTTAGGCTCCTGTACCTTTTCCCTGAAGGTAGCAGAGTGAAGAGGGCATGGCCTGGGTGATGGGGGTCTTTGAGGATAGAGGCTACTTTTTTTAAGACACTGCCTCATGTAGATGTCCTCGATGGAGTGAAGTCTGGTGCCTGTGATGTTGCAGGCCAAGTTATCAACCCTCTAGAGTTTATTCTTGTACTGAGAGTTGGCACTTCCATACCAGGCAGTGATGCAACCAGCCAGAATTTTATGAGAGTCTTCAGTGACATACTGAATCTCCTCAGACACCTCACAAAGTAAAGCCGCTGGTGAGCCTTCTTTGAGATTGCATCAATGTGGAGACTCCAGGGCAGATCCTCGGAGATGTTGACACCCAGGGATTTGAAGTTCTTGACCATCTCCACTACTGAGCCCTCGATGAGGACTGGATCATGTTCCCCTGACTTCCTCCACAATCATCTCATTGGTTTTGCTGACATTGGAAACAGAAACTGCCAGTTACCTTCAGTTCATAAGCAGCATCTGTGGAAAGGGAAATAGTTGATAATTCAGGTCTGGGACATTGTGTTAAAGTGGGGAAAGAGTGGAAGACAAGGAGACATGATGCTGTTATATGAAGCACAACTACCAAACTGCTTGAGGAAGTCAGTGTGTCATGCAGCATCTGTGCTGGCAGAAATTTGTTTGATAGCTTGGGGCAAGACCTTCATCAGGACTTAGTGGAAAACAAGTTAGTTATCAAGAACAAAAATATGGATAAGAATGCATATAACAATGAGCATATCTCTGATAGTGTAGCATGGAACAGCTTGATAGGATAGTTCAATTTAGCACTTGCAAGCACATTCTGCTTCGTTTTCTGTGTCATGGATTGTTAATAGCAAACTAAGGCGGAAGACATACCTGGAATACTCAATGACTATTTTCCATGAATCTTTATCCAAGAAGAATTGTTTTTATACATACAGCACCGTAATATGCCATTCTGGCCCATGTGCCTGTGCCACCCAATTACACCCAAGTGACCTACAAACTCGTATGTTTTAGAGGGTGGATGGAAACTGGAGCACCCGAAAAACAGCCATGCACACATGGGGAGAATTCCTTATAAACAGTGCCACATTCAAATCCTGGTCACTGGCACTGTAACAGCTTCGTGCTTAATCACTCTGATAAACGTTACCAAATTCTCAGTGGAAAGAGAGCTAGTAGATAATGGATTAACTTAGGAGAATGAGCGGCAGGAGGGGTCAGTTGTACTAGCTGTCAGATCCTGATGGGACGTTTCGTAGGTTGCCTAGGGAAATGGGAGACGTCTAAGCATTCCTGGTTACAGTGTAACGATGGAGTGTTAGAAAATGGCAAATGAAACCTGTTTGTTACAAAAGACTTTGAAGGATATGCTGAGCGACTGTAGGTCATTTCAGTTTCTCAAAAGTGAAGAAGCTTTAAAAAAGGACAATCAGGAAAAATAAGTGATTGTGTTTGTCTAAATAGGATGTTTTGGTGAGTAACAGAAAAGGTTGGTAAAGGGAATGTAATAGGTGTTAACTGTAATTAACTGTCAATTTTAAGAGGGTATTTGACAAAACACTTGATAGGAGTCTAGTTATGAAAACTAAGGTTTTTTGAATAAAAATGCCATTGGTAGCATGGACAGTAAAGTGGCTTAAAGGAAAATTCAGCGAGTGGTGAAATTTCATTTTTATCTGTTTTCATGGCTTTAATATGAGAATGCTAGTTAATATTTCAAGATGTGCAGTGGATAACAGATCTTGGAAGTAAGGACAATAGAGTAATAGACTTCAAATCATAAATAACCTGGCTTAATGGATGGACCAATGACAGAAGAAATTTGTTACCAAGAAATGCCAAGTGATATACTATGGCAGCAAGAATGAGGCAGTGTTACACAATTCTAAATAATGTACAAGAACAGAGGGAATAGTACATAAATTCTTCAAAGTATTCAGAGCTAGAAATAGTTAGTAAATTATAGTAAATCCCAAGATCCATAAAAGTAGGAGACTTATTTTAAACTCTGTATAAATTTCTAATTGGACTACAACTGAAGCATTGTATCCAATTCTGATATCAGTCTTCAGAAAGGATAGAAATGTCTTAGAGAGCAGACAGAAAACTGATTAACTTGGTTCTGAGGAGAAGAGATTTCAGTGACTAAGTTAGAAGGGAAACATTAAAGTTGTTGCCTTATGGATGGAAAAGGAACGAGAGATTTAACTGCAGGACAAAAGTGTGATAAATTTTGACTGGGTAAATAAAATCTGTACCCAGCTCCAGATGGTTCAAAGATCAAGGGATGCAGGTTTAACATTTTGACTAAAGGTATGAGAGGTATGTGAGGAAAAAAATATCAAAGAGTAGTCTAAAGTTTGAATTCATGAAAATAGTAGGGTCTTCAAAAGGGAATTTTAGCACATGGGGAAAGGTCATGGTATTGAAACTAATGGAGATGCTCTATAGCAGTGGTTTTCAAACATTTTCTTTCCACTCACATACCACCTTAAGTAATCCCAATGCCATAAGTGCTCTGTTATTAGTAAGGGATTACTTAAGGTGGTATGTGAGTGGGAATAGGCCAAATAGGTCGAATGGCATCTTTATACTCCATTATGTAATGAATACATGCCTTTCTTGGAATCACTTGACTTAACGTTGGTAGCAGATATTCCACTATTCTAATAATACTTGTTTCCACTGAACGTTTGACAAACTGACAACAGTAGATTGGAGTAAAACTACAGTGCTGGAGAAATTCAGCTGGTCAAAAGGTCTACTTTATGTAGCAAAGATAAAGATGCAAAACCAATGTTTCAGACTTGAGCCCTTCACCAAGGAATGAACAAACGTTGACAGACACCTGAACAAAGTGGTGGGGGGGAGGAGCACGGTCCCAAAGATGGTAGGTAATAGGTAGATAAAGGAGGGAGGGCCCACCAGCAAGAAGGTGAAGGAGGAATGGCTCTGTGAATGGAGTGGGAAGGGGGTGGACAGTTGGAGAAATGAAGACAAAGGAAAAGGGAAGGGAGGGAGAATGGAGAGCAGGCTAACAGAAACCAGAGAAGTCTATGTTAATGCTATCCAATTGGAAAGTGCCCCAATGGAAAATCAAATGTTGTTCTTCCAATTTACAGGTGATCTTGGTGAATAGTACATGAGGCCATGGGCAAACACGAGTGTGGGAGTGGGACACAGAATTAAACTGGTTGGCCACTGGGAGATCTCTGTCCTGATGTGGACAGAGCGAAGGTGCTTAGCGAAGCAATCTGCCAATCTGCTCCCAGTCTCTCCGATGTAGAGAAGACCTCAAAGGGAGCACCAGATGCAGTAGATAACTCCCACAGATACATAAGTGTTGCTTCACTTGAAAGGACTGTTTGTGGCCCCAAATGGTGGTGAGAGAGGAGATGTGGAAGTGTGTGGTACTTTGTGGTCAAAGGGGAAGGTGGCAGGAGGCAATTGGTGGGGAAGAGTGAGTGTATGAGGGAATCACAGAGGGAAAAATGGGGAAAATGTGTTTAGTGGTGGGATCCTGTGGGCGGTGGCATAAATTATGGAGGATTATATAGTGGATGTGGAGGCTAGAGGGGTGGTAGGTAAGGACAAAGAGAATCCTGTGTTTGTTATATCTGGGGGCAGAGGTAGCCAGGGCAGATGAGCAAGAAATGGCAGAGATGCAGGTAAGGCGTGAGTTGGTGGTGGAGGAAGGGAAGCCACATTTGTGGAAGAGGCGGACATTTCAGATGCTCTGGACTGGAGAGTCTGTCTCATCTTGGGAACAGATGGAGTGGAGATGGAGAAATTGCGAGAAGGGAATAGAATCCTTACAGGGGACTGGGTGTGAAAGCATATTGACGAGGTACTTGTAGGAGTTGATGAGTTTGTAAAATATGTCGAGGAAAGCTTTTCTCCCAAGATGAAGATAGAGAGATCAAGAAAGGGGAGAGTGTTGTCTGAGATGGACCAGGTGAGTTTGAGTTTAGGATGAAATTTGGCTGCAAAATGAATGAAGATGACAAGCTCATCATGGGTGCATGAGGCAGCCCCAATGTAGTCATCAATATAGTGGAGGAAGAGTTGAGGGGTCTTGCCTGTGTAGGCTTGCAGCATAGATTGCTCCACAAAGCCAAAAAACAGGCAGGTGTAGCTAAGACATATGTGAATACCCATGGCTACTCCTTTGATTTGAAGAAAGCAGGATGAGCCAAAGGAGAAGTTATTAAGAGTGAGAACAAATCCTGCCAGGTGGAGGAGGGTGGTCATGGAAGGTGACTGGTTAGGTCTATTTTCAAGAAAGAAATGATGGGCTTCAGAATGGGGAATGGAGGTGTAAAGGGATTGGACATCCATGGTAAAACTGGTCCATGATCCAAGGTAGACAGGATCAAGTTTTGGATAGGATCAAATCCACAAATTTAATTTTGACTTCCTATTGACATGTAGAGTACACATAAACATTGGCATTTTTATATACAAAAAACATGCAGCAAGCTGACAGTAATTAGACACACAATCAATATTTTATTAAACCACTTGGAAACCCAATCATAATTCCAACTAAATTAGCTTCTCTCACAATGTTGTCACACTAGCTAGGAATCCATATCATATTGCACTAATTTGTTATGTAAATCTTTATCACATTCGATACTGAGAGTCCTGTATCAAGAAGGAGAATAGCATTTTGAAACACTGGCAACTTTCCAGGCCATGCCACCTTTATTGGCTCAGACACCTTCACAACCAAGACAAAGAAATGGTGTCTTGTGGTTCTGCTTCCACACAAAGGCTTAGGGTAGAGTCCTCTTTTCAAACTAAAAGCTGAAGAGAATTTGGCACTGACTGCTATGTAAGAGGTCTGAGCATGAAAGTATTTGTGAATTGAGCAATAATTTCATCTGCAAGAAAGGGTGAGAAGGATTCCTTTACGTTATCCTCCTTCTTCAGAATAGGAAAAGGGATATTATTGTCATGAGCATGTGTTATGGAATTTGTTGTTTTGCAGCAAAAGCATGGTGCAAAATTACTATAAAATTACAATTATGTAAGTACAAGATTGCAAAAAAAAAGAGAGGAATCGAGGTAGTGTTCATAAATCTGATGGTGAAGGGTAAGAAATGTTTTTTGTAGCATTGAGTGTGTGTTTTCCGGCTCCTGTACCATCTCACCAGTGGTAGCAGTGCTAAAAGGGCACGGCCTCTGTGGTGAGGGTCCTTGATGATAGAAGCTGCTTTCTTGAGGCATTCCCTCTTAACGATATCATTAATGGAGTGATGATTAATGCCCATAGTGGCACTGGTCAAGTTTACAACCCTCTGTAGCCTGTCCTGTACATTGACACCTCCATACCAGACATTGATGCAACCACTCAGAATGCTCTCCGCAATACACCTGTCGAAATTTGCAAGAGTCTTTGGTGATGTACGAAATCTCCTCAAATTCCTCATGAAATATAGCTGCCGGCATGCCTTCGTCATAATTGCATTAACTTGATTGTGCCAGGATAGGTCTACAGAGATGTTGACACCCAGAAATCGTTTCTTACCCTTTCCACTGCGGACCTTTCAATGAGGACTAGTTTGTGTTTTCCTTCTGCCATCCATAATCAATTCCTTTATTTTATTGATGTTGAATGCATGGTTGATGTGGAGATACCACTCAACTAGTTGATCTCACTCCTATACGCTTCCTCATTGCCATCTGTGGTTCTGCCAACAATAGTGGTATCATCATCAGCAAATTTTTAGATGGTATTTGCATTGTGCTTAGCCGCACACTCATGGTATCGAAAGAGTAGAGCAGTGGGTGAAGCATGCATTTTTGAGGTGCGTCTGCGTTGATTGTCAAGAGGAGGAGAATTTCCCAATCTGCACCAACTGTGGTCTTCTGATGAGGAAGTCAAGGATCTAGTTGCAGAAGGAGGTATAGAGGCCCAGATTTTGAAGCTTGCGAATCCAATACTGAGGGAAGATGGCGTCGAAAGCTATATTCGATGAAAAGCAGATTGATATAGGTTTTGCTGTTGTCCAGGTAATCCAGGGCTGAGTGGAGAGCCAGTGAGATTGTATCTGCTGTGGAAAGATTGTGACAGTAGATGAATTGCAGTGGGTCCAGATCTTTGATTAGGTATAAGTTCATTCTGGCCATGACCAACCTCTCAAAGCATTCCATTAGTAGATGTGAGTTCTACTCGGTGGTTACCATTGATGAGGATCACCTTCCTCTTCTTGGACACTGGTGGGATTTGACATCCTTTGGAAGAACTTCTAACTCCTCCTTAAGTTTTTGACTGCTGCCTCATATCTTGGTTAATCAAACAAGGTCACTAAAATTCTTCCAACATTAGGCAGTTATATGATACTCAGGATGGCGTTTACTGCTGATGCCCTCACATTCTTTCAGATCTAGATTTGGCGAATTGTTGAAAAAGCCTTCCGTGCGATAAAGCTGGAATTTCTTTGATTGAGTTTTCAAGAAAACAAATCAGTAGGGTAACCTATAACTTGGAAGGGGGTGAACCTGTGGAATTCTCCGCCAGAGAAAGTAGAGGGTCTCAAGACACCGAATGTTCATAAATTGAAGCAGTTAGATTTCTAGGTACAATTGGCAACTCGAATCATGGAAAAAGTCACCCATGATCATTTTGACAACAAAATAGCCTGTCCTGCTCCTCGTTTTCTGTATTTCTAAACATCTACTGGCCGCACGTTAGGAGTGGTAGAAATTTCAAGTTGCAGAAAATGGCTTGGTTAGCCCTGTAAAGCCGTAATAGATGCATTTCATTTCTACACATATAAAACTGAGAACAGGATTTACAGGTTTAATGGTATTTTCAAGAACTTTGGGTCGGCAAGGTCTCACTAGTTGGCAGACCTAATGAACCATGGAGATGTGGTGCTGTAGAGAAAACTCCAAACTCTCAAATTTGGAACAACTCCTCTGATTTTATCATTATCAATGTGATTACTGCTTAATTAATTGCATTAGCAATATGAGAGTGCACTTTACTTAAAAGTCATTTTCAAACAGGCCAACTTCCTTCTATTATCATCTTGTAATGAGATGACCTGATGTTTTTCCTTGGAGAATATTAGAGAAATAAAACACCAAAGTGAAATTAATTAATTAGATTTGGATTAGAACTATATTGAATTATTTCTCCTACTTAACCATTCTTCAGTTCTCAATGTGATCTATTGCATCCTCCACCATTGCACATCTGTGCTCCCCTATCCTAGGAGCGCATTTGCCATATGTTTCATTCCTAGCTGGCTCAATCCAACCATTTACTCTCATCTTTCTCCTCAATCTGTTAGTATGTTCCACAATCTGTATATCTTTGTCCCTTCCTCTTCTTTTAATTCCATATTATCAATCCATACACATCAAACTAATCTCAATAAATATGCTCTTTGACCACTTCCTTCATCCCCTAATGTGCTGTCAAACCAATTATTCAGCATCAATAATCCCCTAATGTGCCTTTTACACAGCCATTTCGTTTCAGAGTATTTGCGGTTTTACTTCACTATGCCTTCTGGATAAAAAGCACAGACATGGAATGGGAGGGGTGGGGTCATTCCAGTCCCAGCTTTTTTTTTTTCTGGCACAAGAGGTAGTAACAGTGCCAGATCGACATCTGTGTAAAAAGGGTGATCCGGCATTGTGGGACCATGACAGGAAAGGATGTGTATGTGTACCGTATTGTTTTTTAGTGTATGTTCAGGAAAAGCATTTAAATCTTGGACAAAACATGCAAGTAGGACAACAGGAAAAATCTTTTTAATAATAATAATAATAATAATACCGCTGTCCCACTCTCTTCCGGTGATCCACTGTCCCACTCTCTCCTGGTGGCCCACCGTCCCACTCTCTTCCGGTGGCCCGCTGACCCACTCTCTCCCGGGGTGAGGGCAATCACAAAGTTTGGCTGGGGCCAGCACCAACCCAGTACATCACTGATTTGCCAGATTGAGTTTTACAGGAAAGGTAAAAGGTAAAAGGATCTGGCGAGTAGTTCACTGACCACCAGGCACTTGGAGTAAACTCCAAGCCCATGTCAGATGTCTATGCATGCTCTCGTAAAAGCAGGTCTGAAATGAGCTGTAGATAAAATGAGCTGGTGGTGAAATAGTGATGCATCCTCTACTAGACTCATTGTGAAACACTGATGTGTTGCTGGGAGGAGAATGAGAGATGATTTAATTCATAAATACATAATTCTTGGTTTTGACAGGGCAGATGTGGGGTGGCTGTTGGTCTTTCATGAATTAAATAAAAGTATGCATCAAAGGGTACCAAGTCTGGAACTCTACAGAAGGAGAGTGTGAATGCTCAATTACTGAATGTATTCAAGACAGTCACTGATAGACCTGCAGATATTAAGGGAGAGGAGATAAGTGTTAGGGAGTGACATTGTGATAAAAGGCTATCCCCCACACTGATCCCACCGCCCCACTCTCAGCTGTCCCCAGGTGTTTCTAGTCTCCTTGATCTGTGAGCAAGCTGGTCTGTGGGTTTGTCCTCAGTTTGAAGAGTCTGACACCCCAAGAGCCCACCACCAGCCCCCAATGATAGATAGCAGTGATTAGTAAAGGATTACTTTAAGGTGGTATGTGAATGGAAAGAAAAAGTTTGACATCTACTACTATAGTGGAGTAGATCAATACTTGCAGTAGATTTTCCCATGCACTTTTATAAATTGTTGTTTTAATAAAATTAATGTTTGATTGTAATCCCTTGTGTCCAGATTCGTATCTCTCGAACCTGACTCTTTCTCAACACAACAATGACCAGTGCAGGGACCAATAGCAGTGATGCTAGTGTGCAACGCAGCAAAGATGATTATTGTCACCGTTATTCACCATTATCACCCTAATTTCAACCACATATAAGACGAGGAATATTTTTGAGCCATCTTTTGGGAAAAAAGTGTGTCTAACATGCCATCAAATATGGTATGTTATATGTGACACTAGACGCCGATGCCATTGCTGTTGCGTTACACATCCTGCCTCTTTTACTCTCAGAATGCTGGCTTGCTGTTTAAAATGACACACTACCTGGCATTATGCCACCTTTATTTGATTCAGTGTAAAGGACCAAAGCCGGCTTTAATGATGGGCCTTCATTAAGGGAATATTGTGGGATTTTTGTGTAAAAACCCAATCTGTTTGCCCTGGGTATGGAAGAAAATATCATGAAAGATCAAGATGAATATTCTACCACCTGATCAAAACAAATTCACCTGTTTATACCTTTAGGTCTTTCCCAACCTCATATCCATTGTAGCTAAAATTCTAAATTCATACACATCTTTATTCAGGAAGGAGACCAAATTGAACATCATACTCCGGGTGAAGTTTCATTGAGACCCGACATAATTGTTGTAAAGCATCTAGCTCTTGTACTCATTTCTTCTGAAATAAAGGTCAACATTCGATCTGCTTTCCAAAGTGGAGGGAGCAATGAATATGATGTATTTTGACTTTTGATATGGTCCCATACATTACATTTCAACAAACTTACAGCTCATAGAATTGATTGTGATATTTGATGCAGATTCGGAATTGGTTATCAGACAAAATCAAAGTGCAGAACTAAATAGATCTTTCAGGCTGACAGGTTGTGATAACTGGAGTCCCGCAGAAACCCTTCTTGGGTTGCAATTATTTATGATTATCATCAATTTGGGTTAGTTAACCAAATATCACATGTCCATGCTTGCAGATGATTCAAAATTGAAAGGGATTGTTAATAGGGAAGGCAATGCAGAGTCTTCATGAACTTGGCTAAGTGAATGAGAATGTACAGATACAATATAAAAAGATGTGAAATCATCCACTTTGGTTCACCAACTCACAATAGAGTATATGTTTTAATTTACAAGAGACTGTGGAATGTTAATGTTCAAATGAGCCTGTATCTCCTTGTGCATAATGTCTCGAAAGTCAACACACAGGTGTAGCACTCAAAGCAGAAGCAAACAAAACAGATAAACAAGAAGCTTGCAAGTGGTGAAAAACAGGAACAATGCACAAAGTACTGGAGGAACTCAGCAGGTCAGGCAACATTCATGAAAAGAATGTAGATTGATAAAATAGGGAAACAGATATCATGTGTATTTTAATGCAGATGAATAAATGAAGTACTTCAGGAAAAGGAAAAACAATATACACCAAATTATACTGTCTGATGGGGAATGGGGGCATTGATTCAAGAATCCAATTTCCATGATGGAGAGAGTGAAATTATGATAAAATGGAGGGGTACCAATCAAGGAGCCCACTTTGCTCTGGATGGTACTACCTACTTTGAGTAGTATAGGAGCTGTTCTCATCCACACAATAAAGAATATTCCATCACATCCTAAGTTGTACCTTGTCATTGGTGAAAAGGCTTTGGGATGTCACCAGAGGAAGTTCTTGGAGAGGATGGCCTGCTCTTTCTGTCCAAAGTATTTATGTAGTTGCTCCAGTTAACTTTCTTTTTAATCAGTGGTGACTCTCTAGGATGTTGATATTAGGAAGTCAACAGTAGTAATGCCATTGAATGTCAAGGGGAGGCGATTACATGTTTTATTGCTGGAGATGGATAACTATTTCCTACTAATTGTGGGACATACTATTAATTGTCAATTTTTAGTTGCAGTCTTGAAGTTGTTGAAAGGTGTCCAATATGGAGTGAGGTGGGCTATTATTCTGAGGCAGGAGTCAAATCCCTTTTCTATGAAGTCTTGGAACAGTGCCCCAACAGTCTTTGGGTTCTGTTCAACCATAATGTGTTAACAAGTTCCTAAAACCAAAATGGCATTTGAGCTTTTTACAGTTTTTTTTATAGCTCCAATGCACCAAAACATGCAGCCTCCATCATTAAGGACCCTCACAACCCAGGCCATGTCCTCTTCACTCTGCTACCGTCGGAAAAAAGGTACAAGAGCCTGAAGACGAGCATTCAGCAGCTTCTTCCCCTCTGCCATCAGATTCCTGAATGAACAATGAACTACTGACACTGCCTTACTTTGTCTTTTTCTTTTTCTTGCACTATTTTTTTATTCATTTTTTTGTAAGGTGGTTTATATAGATGTTTGCAAAGCTCAGCCATCATAGGTGTTATTGCATATCTCCTGCAGCACTTAACTATTTGGTATTGTCCACAAACTTCACAAAGAAAGAGCTGAATGGCTCATTGACAGTTTTGTAAAGCACCATTGAATTTGTGAGTTTTGATTGACAAGAAGTGCTCAAAGGCCTTTGTGGAGTGTGGAGAAATATGTGCTTCATTCAATGTTGTGAAGGGAAGTAGTGGCCATTTCTGAGGGGAGAGTAGTGGACTGTACTGAGGTTCACTGAATGTAGGAGATGTAAGGGAAGAAGGGAGAGAAATTGGACCAATTGAGCAATGAGAAAAAATTTCACCTTTGGAAGAGTGCTCCTTTTTGTAAGTTATAAAATTGAGGGGTGAGAAGAAAATAACTTAGGATATAGAAGCAAAAATAAATATTTTCCACCATTAATTAGCAACACCCCCAATCCCATTTCTGTGCTTTCCCAATCATTCAGTAAGATTGTGGTTCATCTGTTAACAGCATCAAGATAATTTAATTGTTCCTTTATCCCTTGACTTCTTTCAGATCTAAATATCTATTAAATTCTATATTAATATGAAATTGCATTGATTATAATAAGCTGCGGATGGTACAAAATAAACACACGATCAATCTGTGAATTGACTTTTCATTTCTTTATCTTCTTTAGTCACAGAGTCATCAAGTTTGCAGAACAGAAACATGCCCACAGGCCCAGCTTGTCTGTGCTTTCCTGCTTTACTCCTATTTGACCACATTAGGACCAAACCACTCCAATCCCCTTCCATCTATGTAGTTATCAAAGTATTTCTTAAAGGAAGCCAACATACTGCCTCTACCACTTTGTCTGACACATTTGCCCATCATGCTCTGAGTGAAGAAGAGTCCTCTCATGTCCCTTCTAAATCCCACCCCCTCATCTTATCATTATGCTCTCTCACCTTATATTCTCCTACTCAAGGAAACACTATCAGTATTCATTATATCTATGTCCCTCTGATTTTACAGACTGTAATAAACTCCTCTCTCAACCTCTTACACACTAAGGAAAACAGGCCTAGTTTTTCCATCTCTCACAATAATTCAACTTCCTCAATCCTGGCAATAACTTCATAAGCTTCTTCTGTGTTCTTTCCAACTTTATAATATCGTTCCTATAGCTAGGCGACAAATGTTGCACACAATGTTCCAAGTGTAGCCTCACCAATGCCTTCTATAATTTCAAAGCATTGTCCCTACACTTGTGTTCAATGCCCCAATCACTGAAGAGATGTGTCCCAAACACTCTCTTCACTACCCTAATTACACGTGCTGCCATTTTTAAAGAGCTATGTACCTGCACTCCACGTCTTTCTTTTGCGTATCATTCTTTAGGGTACTGCTGTTAACGGAGCAAGTCCTGCCCTCATTCAATTTATCCAAATCACGCTTATCCAAGTTGAACTGCATCTGCCGTTCCTTAGCCCACTTGCCCATCTAATCTGGATCCTGTTGCAAACCCAGGTAACCTTCTTCATTGACCATGACAGCATATTTTTGTTTCTTCATCAAACTTGCTCACTTTGCCACAAACTTGTCCAAATTATTGAGACAATCCACTGTTAATCTGGACCGAAAAGCTGCCCTCTACAGCCATTCTCTGACTCCTATCAGTAAGCCAATCTTTATCCATTTGGCTAACAGGCCTCCTAACCCATGTACCCTAACCTTTCATACCAACCCACCACGTTCTGAGACTTATCAAACTTTAGACTAAAATCTGTTTAAATAACATCAGCTGCCTTGCTCTCGTCTACATTTTCAAAAATCTCTAGCAAATTCATGAGATATAATTTCCCAATCAAAAATTCATGCTGGCTCTCCTTAATTTTCCCCAGGTCATTTAAATGTTTATAGATTCCAGTAGATCTCAGCTTCCTGACTACTGACATCAGGCTAACTGAATTATCCATGTGGCCTTTTTTAAATAATAGCATCACATTTACCATCCTCCAATTCTCTGGAACTTCTCCTGTCATAAGATCATAAAGATGGGAAAGAAGTAGGCTATTCAGCCCATCAAGTCTGCTCAACCATTCCATCTTGAGGTGATCTATTCTCTCAATCAGCCCCACTCCCCTGCCTTCTCCCCATAACTTTTGATACCCTGACTATTGAGATGCCTATCAATCTCTACCTAAAATACATCCAACAACTTAACTTCCACCGCTGCCCAGGATAGCAAATTCCACTCTCTTTTCTGGTAAGGCAGTAAGATTTGCATCTGGTTTAGATCCAGAGATTCATCCATCTTGAAACAGATAATCTAAGACTGCTAATACCTCTGCACTACTGATCCAGACATGCTGTAGGCTATTTTTAGTTACCACCCTCATAAAAAATGTTCATTTAAGATCTTCCTCATTTTCTGGGGTCCTACACATTGACACCCCTCCTGATCCATAAAGATCTTTCTCTCATAACCTTTAGTTTTTAATGTACTTACAAAATCTTTTTGGATTCTCCTTTACATTGTATGTCAAAATCCTCAAAATCTCTTTTAGCCATCCTTATTTCCCTCTTCACTATGCTTCGATTCTCTCAAACGTCTTCCTGTATCTGATGTATAGAACATAGAATAGTATCACATAGGAACACACCTTTCAGCCCACTTGTCTTTGACAAACATGGTGTCCAAATCAATCTGAAAAAAACTGCTGCTTGCACCTGATAGATATAGATATAACATTATTGCCCTGGGGAAAAGATGTTGATTGTCCATCCTATCAATGCCTCTTATGGCTCTTAGCAACATGTTTAACTGCACTGTCTTCCTGCTTCTTGCTTCACTGGTACTTGGCACTGGTAGAAGTTGCAAGATTACAACCTTTGAAGTCTTGCTTTTTAAATTATTACCTAGCTTCCTGAACTCTTTCTGCAGGTCCACATTTCCCTTCCTGTCTATGTCATTTGTACCAATATGGACCATGCTATCTAGCTGCTCTCCTATCCCTCTCAGAACATCTTGTACCCACTCAGTCAGCTATAACAATTTTAAATGTAATCTGAAACATCGATAACCAGTTCACACAAGGTTCATGCCAGTTGTGCAGAATGCTCCAAATGTACCACAAATTGGCAATTATTGATCCTAAGTTAGGAACTTAAAAGATAAAAATTTGGATAAATTATCAACTTTCTGTACTAGGAATTCTAATTTGAGGTTGAATGTTTGGCACGATGGTGAAACTGTATTTTTACATAAAAACAGAAAATAGGTGTTGGAGCAGGCCATTTGGACCTTCAAGCCTACACCGCCATTCATTATGATCATGACTGATCAGTACCTGGTTCCTGCCTTCTCCCCATACCCCCTAATCCCCTTGGCCACAAGGGCCAAATCTAACCTACATTTAAATATTGACAGGGAACTGACCTCAATTACTTCCTGTGGCAATGAATTCCACACATTTACCACTCTGAGAGAAGAAATTTTTCCTCATCTCAGTCCTAAAAAAATTTCCCCTTATCCATAAACTATGGCCCCTGGTTCTGGTTTTTCCCAGCAATGGAAACAACCTTCCTGCATCTAGTCTGTCTTGACCCTTAAGAATTTTATGTTTCTATAAGATCCCCCCTCAATCTTCTAAATTCCAGAGAATACAAGCCTAGTCTATCCAACCTTTCTTCATATGCGAGTCCCTCCATTCCTGGTATCAGCCTAGTGAACCTTCTCTGCATCCCCTCCAAGGTAAGGATATCCTTCCTCAGATAAGGCAACCAAAACTGCATGCAGTACTCCAGGTGTGGTCTCACCAAGGCCCTGTACAGCTGCAGCAGGATCTCCCTACTCCTGTACTCAAATCCTCTCGCTATGAATGGCAACATACCATTCGCCCTCCTCACCGCCTGCTGCACCTGCACCCCTCCTTTCAATGACTGATGCACAACAACAACCAAGTCTCGCTGCATCTCCCCTTTTCCTAAACAGATACCATTTAAATAATAATCCTCTTTCCTGTTCTTGCCTCCAAAGTTGATAACCTTGCATTTATCCACATTAAACTGTATCTGCCCACTCACCTAACTTGTCCAAATCACCCTGCATTCTCTTAGCATCCTCCACACAGCTAAACCTGCCACCCAACTTCATATTGTCTGCAAATTTTGAGATACTGCTATCTATTCCCACATCTAAGTCATTGATTTTAAATCGTAAACAACTGTGGCCCCAGCACTGAGCCCTGTGGTACCCAACTAGTCACTGGCTGCCATTCTGAAAAGAACCCATTTATTCCCACTCTTTGTTTCCTGTCCCTCAACCAATTCTCTGTCCACCTTAATACCATACCTCCTATACTGTGCTCTTTAAGTTTATACGCTAGTCTTCTGTGTGAAACCTTATCAAACACCTTACTAAAGTTCAGATATACTACATCCACTGGTTCTCCCCTATCCACTCTACTGGTTACATCCTCAAAAAACTCTATTAGATTCATCAGACATGATTTCCCTTTCACAAAACCATGCTGACTCTGTGCGATGATACCACTACTTTCCAAATGTACTGCGTGCATCTTTAATAACCGATTCTAGCACCTTCCCTACTGCCGATGTCAAGCTAACTGGTCTGTAGTTTCCCAATTTCTCTCTCCCTCCCTTCTTAAAGAGTGGGGTTACGTTGGCCACCCTCCAATCCTCAGGAACTAATCCAATATCCAAAGAGGTTTGAAACATTATCACCAACGCATCCACTATTTCCTGAGCTACTTCCTTCAGCACTCTCGGATTCAGACTATCCGGCCCTGGGGATTTATCTGCCTTTAATCCCTGCAATTTAACTAATACAACTTCTCGATTTACAATTGTTTCCTTTAGTCCCTCTGTCACAATAGATCCACGATCCTCAATAATTTCCTGTGATTAGTTATGTCTTCCTTGGTGAAGACAGAACTAAAATAGTCATTCAAAGCGTCTGCCATACCCTTGTTCCCCATGAACAACTCACCCGTTTCTGTCTGCAACGGACCCACATTTGTCTTAACTAACCTCTTTCTCTTAATGTATCTATAAAAGCTTTTACAATAATTGTTTATGATCCCTGCCAGCTTTCTCTCATAATCCCTTTTACCTTTCCTAATTAATCCTTTTGTCCTCTGCAGAACTCTGAATTTCTCCCAATCATCAGGGATATTATTCTTTTTGGCTAATTTATAAGCTCCTTCTTTGGATTTGACACACTCTCAGATCTCCCTTGTTAGCCAAAAACATATTTTGGAGAAACCGTTAACATAATATTAGGGCTCAGTGTTTCTCTGTGAACTCTAGATGAACATTAAAGGAAGAGGTGAAGTGAAACCCACTTATCAAGATATTGGAATAAAATAACTTTGGATGTTCTTTTGAATATAGATTTTCATGCCAGATCAACTTTGACATTAGTACACAAGAAAACAGTTGCTGATACTTGGAATCTGAAATTAAACCAGAAAATGTTAAGGTATTAATGGAAAGTAGACCAGAGAACCATTTCAGAAAAAATAACTTTCACTTCCTATTTTTATTACAATTTTAATATTAGTTGGTTAAAGTATCATAATTGGAGATTGTGATGGAGCTGCAGAAATTTCCATGAATGTACAAACCAAAGAATTTCCAAGGAATCCAAGAAAATCTTTAATTTTAATTTTAATTTTAATTTAGCAAGCCCACACTGCCAAATACACCATGTGACCAATTAACTTACTAAACCCATACATCTTTGGAACATGAGAGGAAGCCAAAGCACCTAGAGGACACGAGGAAAATGTACAAAGTTATTAAGGACAGCACCAGATTCAAACCTGGGTTGCTGGCCATTACACTAACTGTGTTGGTCATCATTCCTGTAATGCCGATTTAGTACATATTAAGCAAAGGGTAATAGACAGGAAATTTAGGCAGAAATCATTTGGTTCAGTGCCATAGATATAAAAATTAGTTTATTAACTATAATGGGTTGTCATAAATTTTATTTCCAAGTTGAATCTCACTACAAGAGCTCACCATTTCCAATACACTCAATTAACTTCTCAAGATATTTGCTCAAAGGGTTTAAGCAGCCACATAAACATAGTATTAGAAAAGTATGGATTTTCCTTGTGATTTTTGGTCAAAATAATGACTTCAATCATTTGATATGAATGTGCTTGAAGGGAGGACAATATCAGATCTGCACTAAAAACTCAGACTAATACAAACAATATGTTGTATTTACTGTACTGTTGAAAATTCAGGATTTGGGATGTTAAACTGAGCTTAAATTAGTTTAAAACAAAACAATGCAATTGGAAGAATTGTTGAATATTTCCTAGCATTCATCCATAATTTCTCTTTTATTGACATCAACATCAATGTAAACTGGACAGTGCCAATATCATTCCAAATATTAAAGAACTTATCAAAACATTTGTTTGATATGAATATTTTAAAAAAGAAAGACAGGGAAAGAGGTAGATAGATAGATAGATAGATAGATAGATAGATAGATAGATAGATAGATAGATAGATAGATAGATAGATAGATAGATAGATAGATAGATAGATAGATAGATAGATAGATAGATAGATAAAAAGAGAGAGAGGGGAGAAGATAGGTAACTACAGAAGGGTTAGCACAATTAGTACATAAAATGATAATCTATTACACAATATATGGTAACAGTCCACTGAACAAATAACAGGATTAGACAGAACCATCATAGGTTTATGAAAGGAAAGCCAGGCATATTAACAAGTCCATAGCACTATTAGATGTTGAAGCAAAATTAGGCCATTCACCCCCATCAAGTCTGCTCCAACATTCAAATTATGGTTGATGTATTTTTCCTCACAACCCCATTCTCCTGCCTTCTCCCTATAATTTTTGTCATTTGAGGATGTAGCAGGAGGAACTGATAAGGGAGAACAAATAAATATTGTGTATTGATATTTTCAGATTTCAGATTTATTGTCAGAGTGTATACATGACATCACATCCAACCCTGAGATTCTTTTTTCCTGTAGGAGAGCCAGAATTATCACTTAAAGGTTGTGCAAAAAAACTATGCAAACAAATAAAGAACTGTCAACAGATATTGAATGTAAATAAAACTGACTGTGAAATACAGAGAGAATTTTAAAAATCAACAAATTTCACAAGATTCCTTATATGAGTCTCTGATTAAGTTTATTGATGAGAAAAGAAGACTGATGGTAGAACCTGGTGGTACAAGTCTTGTGGCACCTCTACCTCATTCCTGATTGCAGCAGTGAGTACAGGTGGATCCTTGATGAAAGCATTCCCTTTAGATGTTTTCGATAGTGGGGAAGGTTTTGCCTGTGATGTCCTGGGTTGTGTCTACTTCCTTCTGGAGGGCTTTACATTCAGGGGTGTCCCCATACCAGACTCTAATGCAGCCAGTCAGCACACCTTCTAACACACCTCTGTAGAAACTTGCTTGAGTTTCTAGTGTCATGCCATTCGTGGCCAACCCCACCCCCTCCCCACTCAATACCCCTCCCCTTTCCCTCTCTCTCTCTCTCTCTCTCTCTCTCTCTCTCTCTCACTCTCTCTCTCTCTCCCTTTCCTTTTCCCTCTGTCTCCTTTGCTCTAGCTCTGCATTTAAATGGCCAACTCATCTCCCAATCAATTCTTACCTTTCTTCTCCTGTCCTCCCAGCCATCTCCAATTATAGATTTTTGCATGTTGGCCTGTGTTCCTCCCCCTGCCCTATCTATCCTTTTTCCCAGCCTTTACTCAGGTGTATGTCTCGAAAAAGGACTTGAAGCCAAACTGTTAGTTACATATCTTTGCCTCCCATGGACAGTGTGTGGCCTGTTGAATTCCTCCAGTACTTTTGCGTTTTCACTACTATCACAGCTTCTGCAGACTTTTATGTTTCAACCAAATAAATTAAAGTTCTCACCTTCTTAAGCATTTACAAAAAAATATATAAAATTAAATTTCAAGTAAATGTTTCTCATTTCTGCAAATACTTGCAGAAATCTGTTTTCTATGTGATATACTTGTCAAGGTACAAAGGGGGAATATTTCCATCTTTGAATGGTTGGCAGGAAGCCTCTCCCTACTCCAGCACATGAACCTTTCCAAGAATATACCTCAAACATTGCAGTGCTCTAAATGATAACTAAATAATTAAGAAGCTAATTGCAAAAGTTACTCAGATCGCCTTCATGTCTTTTCAATCACCAAAGCTTACATCTTCAGAATGGCCATCATCAAAATTTACTGTAATGTGGAAAAAATACTGTTGGGAATAAGGCAGCTTTTGAAAGGCTGAATCTATTTGGAATGGTGCAATGTTGGTAGGAATGATAAAATAGTGTAATCTTTCTAGTCGTATTTAATGAACATGATATTGCACTCTCAGGTATACTACGACAGTTCGTATGCAATCAGAAATTCACTGTCCTGGTTTACACTTGAAAATTGTATAGAAAGTTCACCATGACATTTAAAACTCCACTAAGGTTTTGTGGAATTGGGTGTTCTGTGTTTGCAACGTATGACAAATGGAATTGTTAGAAGTGCATTTGAAAGAAAACCTGTGCCATAGAGCAAGATGCAACATTCATGTTGGAGGTTATAAAATAAATAAATTTGATTTTGTTTCAATGGCAGAGTATTAAACTATTCTGTCATATCTTTTTTTATTTTGATTCATTTAAAACAAATTGAATATTTAGGGAACAGTTATCATGAAAAAACAATCCCACATGATCCTTGCAAAATGCAAGTCAATTCCTTTGCTTTAGCTGCTGCCTGAACTAATAATTAGAGAATGGTAATCCATAACCCTGAGAAGTTGCCTAAGAGAATGCAACTTTCTGGAAAGTTTGGAAGCACATATAACTAAAGATGCTTGAATCTGCACCAAGAAAACAAACTGATGGAGGAACTCTGTAGGTCAAGGAGCATCTATGGGTGAAAAGGAATCCCACTACTTGCCATGTCCCACCCACCTCTGTCTTCCAGAGGGATCATGATTCCCTGATTGGCACATCACTCCCCACCTTCCCCAACTTGGCCCCTGGCATTTTCTGCTGCAACTGCAAGATGTTTAACACTTGATCCCATACCTCCTTCCTCACCACCATCCAGGAAGCTAAACTTCACTTCTGTTGGGGCACAAATTCAACTGCAGCTCCTCCAACCTCGACTTTTGCCCTTGAAGCTAATGTGACCTCTTCATCAGTGAGACCATGCACAGACGAGGCAACCAATATGCAGATCACCTGAGCTCTGCCTGTAAGAGTCATCCTGAACTCACAACTGGATTCTATTTCAACTCCCTTTCCCATTCTCTCACCACCTAGTCCATCAGCAACCTACTCCACTGCCAGGATCAGGCCCAATGCAAACTAGTGGAACCTTCATATTCTCCCTTGGCCCTCTGCAGCCCACAGGCAACCTTTTTGTTCCCCTCTCTTTTTCTAATTCACCTCTGGTCCTCCCAATATCCCCTCTATCCTATACACCTCCTCTAGCCCCTCACCATCCCATTTTCAGTTCCCACCACAGATTCTATCCACCTACTTCCCACCTAGTTCCACCTGTTCTTTACCTCTCATCTAAGGGCTCCCTTTATCACTTTCCTTACCTGTCTGAATCCAGCACTTTTGTTTTCCCACTGATCTTCCTCCAGCAGCTGCCTCTGTGTTCAGCCTCCCTTCTCCATCTACCTTTTATTTCTTTAACTGATTCCACCTATCACTGTCTCCAATTCAACCCTCCCTCTTTCTCTCACCCGTTTAAGTTTAAATTTGGTGTGCTTCGCCATTAGTTGGCCAACATGCAATCTCAAACAAACAGAAAATATACTCATCCGGCATCTACTAATCCTATTACATGCTGGATACCAGGGGTTTCACTGCATTTGTGAATCATCCTTTGTCCCTCCTCAGTTCACTTATCACCTACTAGCCCTTGACTCTTTCCCCTCTCACCCCTCTCAGGCCTGATGAAGATTTTAACCCAAAACATTGACAATTACCCTCCCCTCCCTTCCCCCCACACCCCCCACACCCCCCACATCCCTGAGTTGCTGTTCAAGCCGTTGATTTCCTCCAACAATTTTTTTTGTTTTAGAAAAATTTGTGTGGACTGTGGTTATTTAGTTGGGAAAATAAAATTCAGAAGTGAGTTATCAAAGGTTTCTAACATTGACAAGGGGCTCGATGTCAGGAGAATGAAATCTGATTATGTAAATAGACACAAATTAATCCATAAAATTCAGGAGAAATTCATGTCCTATTCTTTGAGCTGGGTCATCACATTCACAGACAGTAAAGGGCTTGAGTTGTCACCCTGGCCACACACTCTTCCAACCTTCCTTTCAGACAGAAGAAGATACATGAGCATCAAAACATACACTTTCAATTTTAAGGACAGTTTATTTCCTCTGTTACCAGACTCTTGAATGGACCTCTCATAAGATGATGCCTTGCACTGTTTAACTGAACTTTTCCCTTTAGCATAAGCCAATACGAATCTCTTATGTTTTATTTTAATACCTTCTTTCTGGATATCATGCAAATTAAAGTTCTTCACTGTCTCTCAATATGTATAACAAAAAGCAATTCAAATTAATTTAATTGACTTTAGAGGCTACATCACCTTTGTCACATTCAGTCCCTTCTTAGATCTCTCTTCAGTCAGGAAAACATGCCATTCACTTTAAAAAAGCTTTGTTTCTTGCAGCAAGCAACACTTGTAAGGGTTTATTGAAACCGTGCAGTTAATTGGGGTTCAGAGAGGCAATTTCACATGACTACAGGTTTGTACAACCTCTCTGTGCCACAACATCGTTCCAGGGCAATATTCAGCGGTACCATGTCCCATTGAGAGAGATCAACTTTAGGGCAGACTTCACAGCCAACCTGCTACTTTTCAGTGATTTTTGTACAGAAGCTTACTAAGTAAACTGGAATTATAGTATTCAGTAAAAAAAGCAAGTGCAAAAGCAGTAGGCCCGGATTCCCCATGTTTGAATTATGATGATTTTCTCATTAGTCCAAAAATATACTTTATTCATTTTATAAACCAAAGGCACAATCATCTTTCTCAACATTCATTATACCATCAATTCAATATATTTTCTTGCAAGGAAAAACACGACTTATCTTTTAATAATGCACCTGTGAATTATTTGAAAGGCTTTTATACATTGTCCAGTGGCAGTAAGATCCTAGGCATTGGTCTATCCCCACATGTCTTTGTAATGTTTGCGGCAAGCATCCCTCAGCATGTGCCAGTAACAGTATTCACTGCAAACATCTCTTTGCATTGGTAGACTAATAAGTTTTGAGCAGACTGAAGTGCATATTTCTCAGAGTTGATGCTCTTCATCAGCAGTTTAATGTTTGTCTCACCCAGGACCAGATTAAAGAACACCGATGCCCTAAGCAGAGCCCAAAGATGTTTCCCCCTCGACCCTTCCATTGTCTAACTGACAGTACATTAACACTCAATAAGTGTTGAATGAGAAATAATAGATTAAAAAATCTGTTTTCTTCCAGCCCAGACCCCGCAACTATATAATTTGTATATATATATATATATTTTTTACATTTATTGTAGAGGCCCCCTTTTTGTGAAGGCCCTAGTTCAACACCATGGTTAAATCCAGCACTGGAAAAAAAAACTCTCCCCTTAGCATGTGCTTATTTTGCTTAATGGCTAATCCAGTATACATCGCCTGGGACCGTCTATGGATTAAATTGTCCTGTATTACTTCTGCCACAGATGGCCAAAGAAGGATTTTGGCTGTCAAGTGTCACTCCAAGATATTCTCCTTCCACAGAAGATAGGGATGAGCATTATCTTCACCAGACAGTTTGCATGGCAGAATTAGATACTTGAAACTAAAAAAAAGTACTGATTCCTTTGGTTGGAATTTAAAATAGTATTTAAGGAATGAAAGGGTATTTGGACAATTTTAGATGCAAATTGGAAGGAGATCTGTATGCACTAAAGGCACTAACATAAACCAAATGGATTGAATGTCCTGTTTCAGTATGGTAAATTGTAATCTATAATCCATCAATTTTGGAAAGGACAACTCATTTTTAGAGCTGACTTATTATTGATTTACAGGGTAAATTATTATTTGGTATGTTGAAAACTTTAATTGGTAAACCACAATCAGGTTTCCCTTTCTACCTCAAAAGTCATTATGGACTCATGGAGTCTCGACAGTTCTGCAGCAGAGAGACAGGCCCTGGTCCCAGTTTCCTCTGTGTGCAGTCAATATTCCTCTAAACCCTGCTATATCTCTCAATTTAATTGAGAGATATAGAATGATAAAGTCTTTGTTTCTCTCACTTCCATACGCCCACCACCCTCTGTGGATTCTATTTAAATCTTTCCCCTCTCATCTTAAATCTATGCCCTCCAGTTTTACATTCTCTGGCCCTGAAGAAAGACTATGATATTGACATTATCCATGTCCCTCATGATTTTATAAACTTCTATTATATCTAGCCTTAGACTCCTACCCTCCAGAGAGAAAAGTCTCAACCTTGCAATTCCTGTACCATTCTCGTGAATTTTCTATGCACACTTTCCATCTTAACAATATCTTTCCACTAGCTATACATTCATATTTTTAATTTGTATTAAATTTAAATTTAGGAATACAGCGTGGTAACAGGCCATTTCAGTCCACGAGTCTGTGCCACACAATTAACTTACAACCCCTGGTGTACATTTCGAATGGTCGTAGGAAACCCGAGTCCCCGGGGAAAATGCACAGGGAGAATGTACAAATTCCTTATAGACACCACAGGATTCAAATCTCAGTCCTGATTACTCATGCTGTAGCAACATTGCACTAACTGCCACACTAACCATGCCACCCTGTACACTAACCTTGTTGTCCTCTATGCTAATCATGCCATGCTTTCAACATACAGAATAACAATAATTTACCATGAAAATCAATAATAAGTCAGCACAAAATATTAGTTGTCCTTTCCAAAATTGATGGATTATAGATTACAATTTACTGAACTGAAACAGGCCATTCAATCCATTTGGTTTATGTGAGAGCCTTTAGTGCATACAGCTCTCTTTCCAATTTGCATCTAACGTTGTCTGAATGACCTTTCAGTCCTTAGATCTCCTTCCAACTTGTCTGGATACCATTTCTTTCCTTAAATATTAATCCAAATTCTAACCAAAGATATCACTATTTTTTTTGTCTCGACCATCCATGGTTGAATATTTCCCAAAATAAATTTCACAGCCAAACCTAGAACACAATATGTACAGTCGTAACATGATGTCCTTGCTCCTGTACCTAATGCCTTGAATGACGAAGGCAAGCATGCTAAACACCTTCTCTACCTATGTCACCACTTTCATAGAACTCTATATCAGTATGCCAAAACTGTTCAATAACACTCTCCATTCACTGTGCAAGACCTGGCTGCTTTAACAAAGGGCAAACCCTTACACTTCTCCGAGTTAAATTCTATCCACCATTCCTTAGTCCACTTTCCCAGTTCATCTGGATCCTATTGTAATCTTAGAAAACCTTCTTCACTGTCCGCTACACCACCAATTTTGGTATCATTCGTAAACATTAACCATGCTAACTACATTATAGAGGATAGAAGATAGGAGCGGGAGTAGGTCATTCGACCCTTCGAGCCTGCTCCGCCATTCAACGAGATCATGGCTGATCTTAAAGTTCAGTACCCCGTCCCCGCCTTCTCTCCGTAACCCTTAATACCCTTATACTGAAGAAATATATCTAATTCCCTCTTAAATATATTTAATGAACCTGCCTCTACTGCCCTCTGTGGCAATGAATTTCACAGATTCACCACCCTCTGGGTAAAGAAATTCCTCCTCATCTCGGTCCTAAATGGTTTGCCTATTATCCTCAAACCATGGCCCCGGGTTCTGGATTTTCCCATCATTGGAAACATCCCATCTGCATCTATTCTGTCCAATGGATTATCATCCATTGTTAATAGTGATGACCAACCACAGTGGACTCAGCATCGATCCCTGCAACACCACACTGATAATAGTCCTCCAAACTGAAATGCCTCCCACCATCAAGCCAAATCTGTATCCAATTGATCAGCTTACCCGGGATCCTGTGCCTTATCAAAAAGCCTCGCTAAAGCACATATTGTTTTACCAAAGAATGAGTGAGTAGCTTCCTGATATTTTCTTCACAGATGTTTCATTCTTCCGATTAGCATATTCCACTAATAGAGAATTTGGAATTTTGGCACAAATGTATACATTCTTCACCAATTTAAAGTCATTGTTTTTGATGTTACCCCCCAGTTTTTATATTCCAAAATCAGGTTACTCATTGACATGCAAACCCCACTCTCATCCAAATATTCATAAAAATATAAGATCTACTTTTAAATATATTTAAATTATCCTAACCTAATGTTCACATAATTTGTCAATACATTCTGAATATGCATTCGAAACCTCTGAAAACTGATATTTTAATCAAGCATTCTATTACAATATTTCCACCCAAAAAGAAGCTCTCCTGATGGCCTAAGAATTAAAGACGGAGATGATTGCAACATGAAATCAAATAATTGGTCATGGCTGAGATTATTTAACTTACCTAAAATTTTGTTATGGTGTGTGTGTGTGTGTGTGTGTGTGTGTGTGTGTGTGTGTGTGTGTGTGTGTGTGTGTGTGTGTGTGTGTGTGTGTGTGTGTGTGTGTGTGTGTGTGTGTGTGTGTGTGTGTGTGTGTGTGTGTGTACAACCCCCACACTGCATGGCTGACCCAAATTGACTCCAAGCTCTGCCAAGAAATTTCATGTAAGATGTTGCTGGTGCATTCTTTATCTGTGTTATGGACATGCACATTTGCACCTTTCTCTGGTTGATGTATGTGGCATCATTCAAAACAAAATATCCACTCAGCACACAACATGCTTGAAACCTGTGGTTACAATGCTTACCAAGCCAACTTAGGTCCAAATGTAATTTAAATTAGGATATTTCCCAGAATACAGACAGGCATTGGTCTTTTTTATTGCTGCTAGCACACAAACCTTCACCTCCGACTCCTGTGGCTCTTGCTACAGAAGGGAGAGATATTGTATTTTGAAAATCGAAGGTCATCTTTTCTGAGTAGTTAAAACAACCACTTTGGAACAGTAGTCTCAGGGATAAGCTCTCAATGTTATTTTACTGGCTTAAGAAGTGATATCTAAAACAGGAAATATTTCCAACAATAAAATATGCTTCTATTCATTTTTGGAATTATAGGCTCCGCTGCATAAATCTCTCTGAAATGCTACATAAAATCAAATTTCTGTTTTCTCAACTGCAAATCACTCTACATCTCTGTGCATTGCAGAAATGCAAACTTTTCCTCTACATAAAGGATAATGTAACACTGCCTTATCAAAGGTTTTAATGAGCATATAAGGGAACTTTACAATTACCCAATCTAATATAACCCTTGATAGCATTTCTCTTCCATATAGTTAAACAAGGAAAGATTTCTGCATTTCTTATTATGTAGTGGAAGTATTGGGTATTAAGTAAGCCAATCTCTTAAAAAGCATAAATTAATTAACTACGATGCCATGGGACAGATAATATAAAAAGAGAGATAAATAAATATTCATAGTGGCAGTTTTTTAAAAAGTGATATTTCAATGGTGGCTCTAGGATAGTTTATGATTAAGGGTTAAGCTCAAGTGTACAAAGCAGGTCTTCCATATGTGTGAGATAACTGTGCACAATGGCCACAGGCCATCTACAAGCACAACAAATAGTCTCCAAAGCTTTATTTTTTCTGTTTCTTGAATGATACATGACCTGCAAAGATTGTGGGCCTTGCACATCGCAGCAAAACCCACACTGCAGGATTGAGGCTTGCTTTGTTTTATGTTTTCTACTAATCAAACTGGATTTTATCCATCTCCAGGTTGAGCCTTCTTCATTATTATCAATTCTCCCCAGACACCCAAACATTTCCTCAGATATTGCCAACCGCACCAATGATCTCTCTTCCATCATCTACACCCTCATCCCAGATACTGAGCAATAATCAGGAAGACCTTCAACTCTATGTTGCCGATCAGTGATCCAACTACCCATGGCCCTAATTTATTCTCTTCAATGTTCACTATCTTTCTCCATCCATATTCATTTGTAATTCCACCTGTCCTCCAACCATCCTTTCCCATTCACTGAAATTCCATCCAATATTTCTCTAACACTCCTTGTAAATCATCTCACTTCAATATTTAGTAGCTGTTCAAAGCAGGCACTCCAGAAACAAATATATGCATATTATTCTGTGGATCTAGGGCTGGTAAATGGGATAACTTTCTCCTGTAACAGTTAATATGGCTGATATAATTTCTCTGAGGAGTGACCTGACATGTAGACTTTAAGACCATAAGAAATAGCAGCAGAATTAGGCCATCATGTCTGAAATTCAAATCATGCCTGTATAAATTTTTTCTCAATCCCATTTTTCTGCTTTCTCCTGTAACAGTTAACACCCTCACTAGCTGTGATAGTACAGATTCTATCACCAATGTGTATATGTATAGATTGTAGAGTAGGATGATTGTGATTGGCTGAGAGCGTAGCCATGCCTACTGGCAGGTCTTAAAGGGTTGCTCCTAGCCAGACCAGATCATTCTGGAATGGTCGACCTACATATGATACGTTCCAGTCTTCTAGTTAATAAAAGCCTTGGTTTGGATCAACAAGCCTTTGATTCTTTTGACGTGCTCTACAATAGTCAAAAACCTATACACCACAGCTTTAAATATACCCAATGACTTGGCCTCCATAGCTGTTTTGTTGCAGAAAATTCCACAGTTTCACCTCCTTCTGGCGGAAAAAAAAAATTCTCCTCATCTCTGTTTTAAAGAGATGTCCTTTTATTCTGAGACTCTACCCTTGGGACCCTACTGGAAACATCTTCTACCTGTCCACTCTATCCAGCCCTTTCAATATTCAGTCAGTTTCAATGAAATCCTCTTCAACTCAAGATTGAGGGGAAAGTAATGTAATCTCATCAAAGTGGTCACCCTCTCCTTGTATCATCTGTAACATGGAACATTTAGATTTCAGTTCTTCCCCTCCCTCAACCATGTTCTGTAATGCACCAATACATACCCTGAGTTTGTCTGCCTTACCCATTAGGCTTCTTGTATTAAAATAGATGTACTAACTCTGTCAGACCTCTGTTCCTCCCCATCTTGCCCCTGCCTGTGCTAACTACTGAACCTGCTCAGATATTTGCCTCAACCTTCTCATTTGCCTCACGACTTTTTGGCATCCCCACCCACTGGCTATGCATAGATTATTTTCAAATGGGAAGAGAATTCAGAAAGCAGGGGTCCAAATGGACTTAGGAGTTGTGGTGCAAGATTCCCTAAAAGTTAACTTAGGGTGAGTCGGTAGTAAAGAAGGCAAATGCAATACTAGCATTCATTCTGAGAGGACTAGAATATAAAAGCAAGGTTGTACTGCTGAGGTTTTACAAGGCATTGGTTAGATCACATTTAAGTAATGCAAGCAGTTTTGAGCCCCATGATTAAAGAAGGACGTGCTAGTGTTGGAGATGGTTCAGAGGCAAGGACGTAGCCAGGTTCTAATGTTAGGGGGAGCGAGCACATAAAAAAGGCACCACAACCACTGTTCCCTGTGTGTGCACACGTACACATTTCTTGCAAACAGCACACAAAGGAAATTAACGTGAGCACAAGAGGTTAGTTACCGAAAATAATGTAGTTCAAAGTATAGAATAAAATCTTAACTAAATTTGTTACTCCATGCTGGTGTTTTTGCTTGTAAACAAAATTCGTGGGTAGCCTATAATTTGATGTTCTGCCCACACTTCCAACACTATATTATTTTTATTGCACTTATACCTTTTATCACTAACTTATTATAATTTTGAAAGCCAAAGAAAAATAAATAACTTCAGAGCTATTCCTCCCCAGATGCCAGCAGCAAGACCACTTCTCCTGAGCACATCCCCAAAAGTGGTGCCCCCCCCCCCCCCACCGAACTGTGTGCTCACTGCCCAGCACCCCGCGATGCACCAGTGGGCCACCAGTGGAAGCTCATCACAGGAGTCTCACAATACATCGGTGGGCCACCAGCATAAGCACACCACAGGACTCCTGTGATTCATTGGTGAGCCACCAATATACCACAGGAATCTCGCAACACACCGGAGGTCCATCAGTGCAAGTGCATCACAGGACTCCTGTGACCCGCCAGTGGGCCACCAATACAAGCACACCAAAGGAGTCCCGCGATGCACCAGTGGGCCATCAGTGAAAGTGCATCACAGGAGTCCTGCGATGTGCTGGCGGCCAACCAGTGCACCACAGGAGACCGAGCAGTGAGCACACAACTCAAAAAGGGTCCACCTCCAAAGGATGTGTCCAGGGCACCCCCTCCCTGCCACCCACCCAGCTATGCCACTGGTCAGAGGAGCAAGTATGTAGAGAGATCACAGATAGATATAAAAATGAAAGCAAGTTGGAGATTTCAACTTTCCTCACATTGATTGGAATGATCAAAGTGCAAACAGTTTAGATGGGGAGGAATTTGTTAAGAGAGTCCAGCAAAATTTTCTCAAGCCAATATGTAGAGAGCCCTCCAAGAGAATGGGGCACATTGGACCTCCATTTGTGAAATGAGGCATGGCAAATGATTGAAGTATCAATGAGGGAGCACTTTGGAAATATTGACGATAATTCCTAGTTTTAAATAGTTATGGAAAAAATAGGGTGTAGAGCACATCAAAAGAACCAAAGACTTGTTGATCCAAACCAAGGCTTTTATTAATTAAAAGACTGGAGCATATCACAAGTAGGTCGACCAGTCCAGAATGACTTGGTCTGGCTAGGAGCAATCCTTTAAGATCTGTCAGTAGGTGTGGCTACGCTCTCAGCCAATCACAGTCATCCTACACTACAATCACACATTGGTGATAGAATCTGTATTATCACATCCTAAATTCAGGCAAGGATAATTTCAATGACATCAAGCATGAATTCTCAAAGGTAGATTGGGAGAGGCTGTTTGCATGTAAATAAATATTCATTAAATGGGAGGCTTTTAGGAGGGAGTTAGTGAGACTTCAGAGATAGCAACTTCCTGTTAGAGTGAAGGGCAAGGCTGGCAGGAGGAGGGAAACTTAGTTGACGATGGATATTGAATCTCTTGTTCAGGGAAGATGGAGGCGCATGCCAGGTAAAGACATCTGGCTTTAGGTGAGGCTTTTGAAGAATAAGAGATGCAGGATTTCACAAGTTAGCATTTGGAGGTCCAAAAGCGAGATGCAAGATGGCTTTGACAGTTCAGGTAAAGGAGAATCCTATATGATTCCACAGGTATATCAAGAGCAATAGTGCAACTATAGAGAGAATGCTTCCTTAAGGATCAATGTGATTGTCTCTGTGTGGAACCACAAGAAATGAGAAAGATCTTAAATTAATATCTTGCATCTGTATTTCACATGGAGATGATTAAGGATAATAAGGAATTAAAGGAAATGAACAGTTATGTCTTAGAACATATCCATTTCATTACAAAAGGAGATACCAAAAGGTAGGTAACTCCCTGGGGCAAGGTCAAATGCATGACTTGAGAAGCTAAGGAAAATTTTTCAGGGACCCTGGACCAAATATTTGCACCACCTTTAGCCATGCGTGAGATACCAGAAGACAAGTAGATGTTAATGTTGTGCCTTTATTTAAGAAGGGCTGAAAAGATGAGTCAGAGAACTATGGGTCAGTGAGTCAAACATCAGTGGAGGGAAAGTTATGAGAGGGGGTTCAGAAAGATAGGACAGATTAGGAGTAGTCAACATGGCTTTATGCGTGAGAAATCATCTCACTAATTTGAGTTTTTTGAAGATGTGATGAGGAGTATTGATGAAGATAGGCATTGGCTACTTGCATTTCGCAAGTCTTTTGACAAAGTCCCATGGAGATTCAGAGTTTTTTGGCACAGAAATAGGCCTTTTGATCCAATTTGTCCATGGTGACCCAGTTGTCTTCTTAAGCTAGTTTCATATGTTTGCATTTAGCCCATATTTTTTTCAAGAAATTCTAATTGGTGCGATTATACCTGCATTTGCCATTTCTTCTGGACACTAATTCCGCACAGTTGGTTAATCCGGAAAGTCAGATTCCATGGAATCCAAGATGAGCTGGCCATTTGGATTCAGGGTTGGTTTGATGGTAAAAGTTAGAGGGTAACAATGGAAATTTGTAACTCAAATTGGAGGCCTGTGACCAGTTGTGTACTGTTGACACAGGCCTTTATGTTAACAAACTGCTGACAAAGTGGTTACATAGCCAGTAAGTTTACAAATGACACAGTGTCATAGTGGACATGAAGAAGGTTAACTGAGGTTACAACAGGATTTAGAGGAATTGGGAAAATATACTAAGGAATCTGATGGAATTTAACTCAGATACCTGTATATGAAAAGCATTGCATGTTTGTAGGTTTAAACAGGGCAGTATTTACGTAGTAAATGTTAAGGCCCTAGAAAGTATTGGTAGAGCAGAGATGCCTTGGGATATGGATACCTAGCTCCTTGAAAATGGTGACACAGGTAGACAGGTTGGTTAAGAAGATTTTTTCCACATTTGCCTTCATTGGTCAAGGCAATGAGTACAGGAACAGAGTGCATGTTCCATCTATACAAGATGTTGGTGAGACCTCACTTGAAGTATTTTGCCTTATTCTGGTCACCCAGCTACAGAGCATGAAGCTAGAAAGGGGGCAGAAAAGACTGGAACTTTTTTTTAAATGTTAACAATATAGCACAGTAGAAGCCTGTCCGACCATTGAAATCTATGCCACCCAATTAACCTACCATCTACGTACATTTTGGATGGTGGGAGGAAACCAAAGCATCTGGGAAAACCTAAGCAGGTCAAGGAGAAAACATGCAAACACCTTACAGACAGTGCCGCATTCAAACCTGGGTCACCAGTGCTGTAATAGCATTACGCTAACCTCTACACAAACCAGGCCGCCTTTATAAATCTTTATAAAATCACAAGTGGAATTTATGAGGTAAATAGACCTTAATATTTACTCTCAAAATAGGGAACTCTAAAATTAGGTGATGATAGGAGAAGGATTTAAAAGGAGGAACATTTTTTTCACATGGAGGGTGGTAAATATGTGGAATTTACTGCCTGAGGAAGTGGTAGAGGAGGTACAATTGCATTATTTGAAAAGAAATTAGACATATTTATGGATAGAAAGGGTTTAGAGGAATATGGGCCAAACACAGGCAAGTGGGATTAACTTAAGTGGACAACTTGGTCAGCTTGGAAGAATTGAGCCGAAGGGCCTGTCACCGGGCTGCAAAACTGTGTTTTCTTAATGCAGAATACATTCTCTGGCACATCGTCTGCGCACTAGAGCTCTCTCTCTCTCCTGTTTTATCCAGTTTAGATAAGTTTTGGAAGCATTTCTGTCAAGTTCTCTCACGCTGCTATCCCTCCCTGTGCTTTCCTCTCCAAGCTATCTCTCCACTCCACCTCTCCATTTGTCCAGTGTCCTGTTACCTCTTGGGCCAAACCCAGCTATTTTTCTCTTCCATTTTAATGCTTTCCATCTTCCCTTTCTAGCTTAGTCTCAAAAAAGTGTCCCCATCCAAAACATTGACTGACCATCTAGCTCTGCAGATGCTACGTGACCTGCTGAGTTGTTGACTTTCTCCATATTTGCTCAAGATCCCAGTGCCAGAACTTGTTTGTGCTTCCCTAATTTACTACTCAACTGTGAATTCTCATCAAGTTATGGCTAGTTTGAAGAAGTTTTTCTCCTTCCTCTCTGATGGGATTTCTGTGAAGTTCTCTTACACTGCCACCAGCCACTGCATCGAATTGTAAGTTCCTTCCCAGCCTGTCTTCCCACATCACCTCTCCCACCTTTATCTATCCAGTATCCTGTTACCGCTTGGTCCCTCCCTAACCATTCACCACCCCTTTATATGCTTGCTATCCTCACCTTATGAGATAGGATCCCGACCCAAAATGTTGACTGTCTTCTTCTCTCCATGAATGCAGCTAAATTCCTTTCAGTTTCTCATAGCTTACTTTAAGAAGCAGTGAGTAATTGATATGTAATTCTGAAAAAAAAAGCTGTAGATTTGAAATAGTGAAGAGAATATTGAACCATAGGACATTCCAGCACAATAACAGGCCTTTTGGCCCATCTATTCCTTGCCAAACTATTATTCCGCCTCATCCAAATTACTTGCACCTGGACTATAGCCCTCCATACCCTTCCCATTAATGAAAGTATCCAAATTTTTCTTGTATGTCAAAATTGAGCCCACATTCTCCACTTCAGCTGGTAGCTTGTTCCACACTATCATCACTGATTTTCAACAAAACTCAACAAATATTTCACACCAAACATTTCTTGCATTCATAATTTTCAAAAACTGTTATTTTCAGGTGATAATGCACTAAGCAATCATTTTGTGGCATTTAAAACATATGTTGTCAACTGATAGAGCATGGAACCATCTTTCTATTTTATGTATTTTATGGAAAACAAATACATACTTTATATTAAAACAGGAATTATACTATGTTATGACTGTTAAGTTACATGAGCAAATCAGTTCAATCGGATTTATAAATTAATCTTGACTTTTTAATCAGATGATTATTATTGATATTATTTTTTGCATAAAGACCCTTTTGTTCATATATTAATGTCTCAATATTCCCCTGATTCCTCGTCTTCACCCAACACCCTCTTTAACCAGAGCAAAGTGCAAGGAGTCTGAACATCAGAAATTTTTAACAAATGATAAATGCTGGAGAAGTACTCAAAAGTACTGGGGAAAGTCAGCAGTTTATGTAGCACCATAGGAAATAAATGACAGCGATGTTTCAGGCCCGAGCTGAATAAAACCCAACTCTTTCTATGTTACAAAAAATAATGTCAACTGCCTTTTAATTACCATAGTTGCTGCATGACCTGTTGAATTTCTCCAGCACTTTTGTGTGCTGTACTAGATTCCAGCATCTGCAGGTTTTATTGATTACTACCAATAACAGAAATGCGAAGGAATACCTTTAGCCAGAGGGTGGTAAATATGTTTGTGGCCACAGGCGGTTGTTATTGGGTGTATTAAAGGAAAAGATTGATATGTTCTTGATTGGCCAGGTCATCAAAGACTATGGGGAGAAGGCTGGGCAGTGGGACTGAGTTGGAAAATGGATCAACTCAAGATTAAAGGGTGGGGAAGACTTGATGGGCTCAATATATTTCAGCTCCTAGCTCTTTGGTTTTATGGTCTTAATAAATGCTGGAAATACTCAACTAGTAAATGTTTAGTATTGATGATCTTTCTGCAAAATCCAAACTCAAATGTTATCTCAATTAATGTGGCTACATTCACAGTTATTGGTTCGAAGGCTAGAGGTTAATGCTATAATTTTATAAGCCATCTGCAGGAAATTCCATTAAAAGATCCTTGTGATTACTACTGTTTCAAATTTAGATCTCATTATTCTACAATGAGTAATATTTAACAAAGATGTCTTCACTACCAATGTCCCTGTGATATTTTGTTGCAAATTTTCAAGTTAGTTAAAAAGAATGTGTTTGCAGTTTTGCGACACTGGGACAAATGGAACATTTTCTTTTGTTCTGGCGTGCCTTGTGGATAAAATGATTTGAAACAATTCTTGTTGAAATAGTTACAGGATGCAATTTTAACATGATTTATAGCATGCTCTTTATTAAGAGCAGCTGTTAATTTGAACTGATCTCACATGGTATTACAGCTGCATATGAGGATGGAAGTTTAAACATTCAACAAGTCTCTCAAACGTAGTTGAGATATATTATGATAGTATAATACAAGGACAGTGCTAAAGTCGTCTTGCCGCAGTCATCCATTAACCGTTGAGTAGTATCCCCGTGTATCACAAAGAGGTAAGGCAAGGCAGAAAATACTGCACATAGCCATTCTTACACAGTTAGGTTGTTAAAGAATTGTGTGTAAGCATTCCGAGAAAAGCAAAATTAAATCTCAAAAAGGTATTAAGTGGCAAAATTAACTGCTCCAATATACAAAATCTGTAAGTGCAAAATTAACTGCTCCAATATACAAAATCTGTAACTAACTAAGCTGATAAGTGAATGCCAGTTGCTGTCAATATACAGTAGCAACAATGCTTTATTCAGGTTTTGCAAGTGAGAAACATTACATATTTTCAAGCATTTCCCTCTTATAAGGCTGAAATGCTCTTTCCCTCACGACTCCTGAACACGTTAACTTGCTTTGGAATATAATTTTACATTTTTCGGTAGTCTTCCAACAGCTTGCAAGCTTTAATTTTAAGCCAGAAAAAATAAATTCCAGTAGACCATGTCATAATGCCAAAGCATTTGTAAATTAATGCTGGGCCAATGGCCAGAGTTCCTGCTGCACAGAGTCAAAAGAACAATCCACTCCAGTGAATGTTATAAAGAGTGAATGTGTCTAGAGGGTAGAGGATTTAACCTGCCCATGATATTTGCCATAAAAATAGCCAAGACTGCATGGAATGGTATGTGAATGACCATTTGGTAATATACCAAATGCAGTAGGCACTTACAGAATATTATCCCAGCAAGACCCTGTAGAGTCAGAGCACATATGTGAAACCCATCCCTAAAAAAACTCCCAAATAATGTTTAGGAGAAGATCTTTAATCATATTTATAGCATAAGAACACTGAACATAATAGATTTTTGAACTCCTTTCCAAGCTAGACAGTTGAACTTGGTTTAATGAAATAGCAATCATATTCTGTGCACAGACTTAGCAAAACTGTTTGAATTCAAGAATCCTCAGTCTATCAACAACCTGAATCTATTATTCCTTGTCTGTTGCAAACAATATAGGCTTTAGTAGTTATTCACTTCCCTGCAAATCAGGTTTAAAAATGTCCAGTCAATTTCTGTTGAAATAACTAACATTTTTTAAATTCTTAGTAGTTCTCAAGTGTAAATGAAAGATTATTATATGCAATCCTGCAGTCTTTTTGGGAACAACAGCAATTAATCTTGTACTGATATATAGAGAGCAGAAGACAGACATGATAATCCTAAGTCTGTCTCAATTGAATCAACTAATCAGGTCAAAACGTCTGATGTCCCATCAGACCAATAATGTAATTTAGTCTGCAGCATTTTTACACTATGTTTCCAGCAGTTGAATTCAATAATTTTGATGTCACGAATTGTAACAGATAGTCAGGCAATAGTCATGGATAGCAATAAAAAGGTCACATTTTGGGCCTAAACCCTTCATCATGGCTGCTGCCTGACCAGCCGAGTTCCTCCAGCATTTTGAATGTCTCTCCAGTTTTCCAGCATCTTCAGTTTCTGTAGTGTACCTTCCACTTGGTTTCATAATATTTCAATGAATTATTATCAATCTGAGGGATGCACCAAATACTCAGTACACACTTAACCAGGTTGAAGCATCTCACTGGAAGTAGGATTTTGGAATTCTTCAGGCAATGTTTTTGCAGTAACACTCATGATTTTTTTTTTAACAATAAAACATTTTCTCATTCACTTGAAACACTATGTGTGATTAACCTGGGCAATAAATCATCATCTTGAGTCATGAATTTCTGTGCCATCCATGAATCTTCCAAAGTTCACATTTGTGTATTATTGGAAGGTGAAATAATATTATTGACCCTTCTTTGAATTTGAAGAAGGCTTTATGCTAAACATCAGAAAAATACCAAAAAGATATTTCATCAATCTATCCCTAATGCTCAATACTACCAGCATTCCCTATCATAAACACCACAACAGCCAAAATCTGTGACAGCTAATGCGAGCCACATCCCATATCCTGGGAGCCACGTGTCAGAGGGCTGCGAATGATGATAAAATTGAACACTGCCTGCAGTGCATCTTTGGTATGGCAGCCTGAGGGAAAAGAATGGCTTGAAACCAAAGCTCATGGTCCATTGAGTAGCGGTGATCCCAATCCTCTTGTTTTCATCAGAGAGATGGACATCATGTAATAAGCCCTTAAAAGCACTGGAGAAGCAGCACTATTACTTTCTCTGCTAAATCCTTCAAATCAGCTGACAGGATAAGCAAACCAATGTCAGGGTCCTCATTGTGTCCAACATTCCCTGTATAGAAGTACTTGATCAACCAGCTCTTGTGGTGTTTGTAGGGTGTTGGGTGCAGATCATTCATATCAGATTCTTATGAAAAAAGCATATTGCTTTAAGCAGAGATGAACCCAGAGCAATTTCTACAACAGAAGAAATAGCTTTGGTAGCGTTTCTAAAACCTCTGAAGCAAACATGACATCCTCATTGATTCATGGGGATCCCTGACCCATGACTGCTTAAACTGCCACACACAGCAATAAAAACAATCCACCCATCCAACCCATCAAACATCTCCAGTCCACGTCTGGCAAGTCTGTGAACCCAGAAGCTCATTGGGCATTTTAGAACCCACAGAAATGCAATGAAAGAAACTGATTCTCATCTCCACGAGACACCTAACATCATCCCTGTGAATCATTGCATTAAATAAACTTGTTTCCATTTACAAATCTTGCAAATGATTCAAAGGTAAAATAAAAATTGAGTCATATCGCACAGAAGCAGACCCTGACCATGTTGACCTTCAAATACAATCCATACAAATCACATTTGTTTACATTTGATCCAAAGCCTTCTATGCTTGTCTGAATACTTGTTAAAAGTTGTGAGAGCTGGTGTCTCTGTCCCCTCCCACTTAGTGAATTGTAAACCCAAACCACTCTCTGGATGAATAAAATCTTCTTTATAGCCCCTCTAAGCCTCTGACCCTAAATCTATGCTTCTGGTTACATAGACCTCTGCTATGGGGATAAATTTACTGCTGTGTACCCTATCAAACACTTCTCATAGTTTGTCCATCAATATAAATCAATCATCTCCACTCCAAAGAAAACAAGCCATCCTATCTAGTTTCTTCAGAAAGGATATTTCAACACTCTATTGTTTAATGCTTGTGAAATCAGTAATTTAATAATTTGATGGTTTTCTCATTTTACAGCTTCTGTCTGCGCATAAATAAATTTGTCTGCTCGTTTTACTATGAGCAGAACAACGAAATTTTCCAGTTAAACAGAACTTCTCAGCACTGTTAAGCAACAAACATTATCAGTAAGTGACAAAAGTTTTGATAAGTAGCTTGTTTTAAGGACCATCAAGAGAGAAAGTGGTGATGAGGCAATGAAATTTAAGAATGCAACCTGTGATCTTAACACCTGAAAGTATGGCCACTAATGGTAAAACGATTAAATTTGGGGATGATAGAGAGGCCAGAATTACAGACACTTGGCAACCTTAGAAGGATCCAGCAGAGGGGTCAGCTGTAACTGTACAGATTACTGATAAGGCTGCACCTATAGTACTGTCTGGAGATCTCAGCTCATACTTGAGAAGGGGTATATTGGCCTGCTACAGATATAGTGATACAGAGGAGGTTTATCAGGTCATCATATGAGGAGAGACTGTGTAAACTGGGACATTATTCATTGGAGTTTAGAAGGATGAGGTGATATTTTAGAGTCATATAAAATTATGAAAGAAATGATAGAAGCAGGAAGGTTGCTTCCATTGGTGAGTGCTAGGGCACATATCCTCAAGATTCAGGGGAGATGAATTAAGATAGAGGTAAAATTGAACTGCTTCTCCCAGAAAGTAGTGAATCTGTAGATTTCTCTGCCCAAGGAAGCAGTAGACTCTGCCTAATTAAATGTATTTAAAGCAGAGAGAGATATATTTCTGAAGAATAAGGGAATTAAGGGTTAAAACAGACAGAGCTGGATCTGCAGCCCAATCAGCTGTGAACTTATTGAATGGTAGAACAGGCTCAATGGGACAGATGGCTGATTCTTGCTCCTATTCTTTACGTTTTTATGTTCCTTTGGAGATTACAGAGATAAGGAAGATGAAACCATGAAAAGAAGGATGTGAATTTTAAAATCAAAATTTTGATAGCCAACTGTTTTTCAAAGTTAAAAGAAGAATAGAAACATAGAACACTACAATACAGAGAACAGCCCATTCAGCTATTCTAGTCTGTGTCGAAACATCGTTCCGCTAGTCCTACTGACCTGCACCCAGTCCATAACCCACCAGACCTTTCCAATCCATGTATCTATCCAATTTATTCATAAAACATAAGAGCCCACATTTACCAAGTTAGATGGCAATTTGTACTCCCACCACTCTCTAAGTGAAGAAGTTCCCCCTAATGTTCACCCTATACCTTTCCCCTTTCACCCTAAAGCCATGTCTAAGTGGAAAGAGCCTACTCGCATTTACTCTGTCTATACCCCTCATAATTTTGTAAACCTCTATCAAATCTCCCCTCATTCTTCTCCACTCCTAACATGTTTAATCTTTCCCGGTAACTCAACTCCTGAAGACCTGACAACATCCTAGTAAATCTTCTCTCCACTCTTTCAATCTTAGTATCCTTTGAGCAGTTAGGTGACCAGAACTACACACAATACTCCAAATTTGCCCCCACCAATGTTTTATACAGTCTCACCATAACATCCTAACTACTATATTCAATACTTTGATTTATGAAGACCCTGTTTACCTGTGACACCATTTTCAGGGAATTATGTACTGTATTTGTATTCCCAGGTCCCTTTGTTCCTCCGCACTCCTCAGTAACCTACTATTTACTGTGTATGTCCTACCTTGGTTTGTCCTTCCAAAATGCAACACCTCACATTTGTCTGCATTAAATTCCATCTGCCATTTTCTGTCCCATTTTTCTAGTTAGTCCAGATCCCTATGCAAGCTTTTAAAGCCTTCCTTGCTGTCCACAATACCTCCACTCTTTGCATCCCTTAAGGTCTTAAAAAAAAAGATTAAATATAAAGAAGGATATATATGATTCTTGATAAAGGGTCATGATGCTAAATGTTAACTGACCATTTCTGTCCATTGATGTTGTCTAACCCACTGAACTCCTCTAGCAGTTCAATGTCTGCTCGATTACTCTCTTTTTTTTCTATGAAAAGCATGATGTTGATGTTATTCACCTCCAAACCCACAATGGTTTAATACCTGAATATGATGATATAGTCTACTATATTTTGTGACTTAAGCCTTATTCTTCAGATTGTCAGCTGTAGCACAGTTTTAGCATGCTTACCTCTGAGTCGGAAGTCTGTATTCAAGTCCCAATAAGATTTGAGCAGAAACATTTAGGCTGATCCTCAAGTGTAGCATTGTCTTCTGTTCTCCAAAGTGAATTTAAGAAATTCCATATGCCCTTTTCAAAGAAAAGTAAGAGTGATGTCCTCATCAACACATTTCCCTCTAGAATATCTCTAAATTAACTTTAGCTGTTTATTATTACATTGTTGTCTGTAGCCAGTACCTTGCTAAGCAATTTCACTTCTATTTTCCTACATTCCAACACTATCTTTACTTAAACATTGCTTTGAGGTGACTTGAAATAGTACAACGTGAAAAATGAGTGTGTCTTTCCTTACAAGTTGTTCAGTCAAGCTAAAATTAAACAAAGTAGCCCAAGTAAAAAAAAATTAAGACCACTGCTAGCTATATTCATAGGAAAGTTGTCTACATTGCAGAAACCCCAAAACACAAATAAAACCTTATAACGAATGCAATAAAGTAGAATTTGACATGTTCTGTAACTACAAACCAGTAGGACTAATTGTAAATTGAATACAGCTCCCAAAATACTTATTAAAATTTGATTCTCATGCAATAAAACATAATTTTACTTGTTCTGAAACATGAAAGAATGCTCCAGCTGAAAGAATAATGAAGCTGGTATTAGCACCAGATTTTAAGTAAAATGACACCTGTCCTCCACATCCAGACCTTTCAGGAAATGTATAGATGATTACAAAACAAGACTGGGGTCCAGTGGGAGCTGATTTTCCTTGTGTTTGAAATAGTTGTCATGTAATTCTGAAAATTCTGCTTATTTTGGCCTTAAGTCCTTCTAATATTCCAATAAAATATGACACCAGGTCTTCGGCAATCATTTTTTAAAAAATTCTATCTCAATAAATTCGGGTACGATCTTTGTGACTTACACTAAATGCCAAAATATGATTGAATACACTTTAATTGTTTACTTTATTCAGCTGATTGCAGACCTTTGTCAGATAATACACTTGTAAGAAACATTAGTCCATGATATCTCGACTTTGTTCTTTTGTCATAATATAAATCAAATTTTGATGAACACAAGCCATTTCCATTTAGTACCAACCATCCCTACTTCAGTGCCACATATTCATTTGGTAGTGATTAGTAAACAATAATGCTGCACTATTTTTCGTCGCCTTGTTTTGACGTGGTTTGTTGGACCAAATATTGATTAGATCATTTCTCCTGAGAGAAATCTGGTGTCAGCTTCCAACCAAGAAGCTCTCTCTGTCTTCGCCTGGCTTTTAAGTGTATGCCGATCTTCCCCTATTTTACTTTTTAACCCTTTGCAGATGAACAGAAAGCGGTGGGTGGGTGGGGGGGGTGAGATGATCCGGGAAGGGTGCGAGCCAAACTTCGGACGGCCGGGCTTCTCGCTGGGTGGAGAGAGCTGTTACAATCTTTCACACTCCGAGCCATGTGTCCCAGTCCAATCAATGTCATTTCAAGAGACACAAAGCTGCATTTTGTTCAGTGCTCTTTGTGCTGGTCCTGGGCGTGATGAGAGCCTGGCGATTTGTTTTTTAAGGTTTATCCACTTCGTTCTTTCGCTTTTGGGTCATCCTTGGGTTGAAGGAAGTCGCCATGGCAACCCGACCATTCTATTCCTATGGAATCAGGCAAAGAGCTGCGATTCACATTAACGCAGTGTGTGTGAGTGTGAGTGTGTGAGAGAGAGAGAGACGGGGGAGGGGGACGACGGTGAGCAAACGGCACCACACCAAAGAGTTACCTCCTCGAACAGAGCGCCAGGACCCTGTGCACAATAGAGTTACAGCCCACGGGAGGGGACAGGAGGAAATCACTCAATCCACGCTTCAGTGCGAAATAATTTGGTTAAGCCACGAAATGTGTGTGTGGCGAGTCTCTCCGGACACCACGGGCAGACGACCAGAAAAGCAACCTCTGCAGCGTCGAGATGGCAGATCCAATTGTAAGCCCAATGCCACGGGTGGAGAAACACGTTTAGCAAATCATTTCACGTACTCCTTCTTCATCGTCTGGAATCCAAAGTTGCATTTTGTTTTTCTCCATCCACTTTAACAAATAGAGAGGGAGAGAAAGAGAGGGAAGAAAAATGCATATCCTTCCCATTTAGGTTCTGCACCAAGCGATGCAGTCAGACCATTGTAACTCAGCAACGCGGCGTGCTTTCCTACCAGCAGAAGGGTGAGCGTAAAGCACATTCAGGGGAGAGACGCCATTTGATCAATATATTTTCGTTGGCGGTAGCTTTGGTTGGCTATGAGAAGAAGGGATGGCAATCCAAATGTTTAAGCAAGTTTCTCGATGAGGCGAATAGAAATGCATTTGTGCATTTCTTCCGGGCATTTTGTTTCTTTGCACGATCACCAGGACTCAAATCGACAGCATCAGAAATTACCATCCTTCATTGAAACCCAATTAGCTGTGTGAGCCATTTAATCCAAGGAAGAAGGAGCGCTTTAAACCTGTTTAGCATGGAACTACATGTGTATGTGTATATGAGATGCATATACATTAAATATAGAATATATTTGGTATGCATCTCATACCAAATCTAGTGCAACACAAAGTAACTCGTAAGAAATCCCAGATTTTCCCTTACACCTATTCAGCGATATATTTGGCGAGAAAATATTCTTGATTATTTGCTACGTTTGGTAGCCCTTCCCTCGTAGCCTGCCATTGGCGGAGTGCTGGATTCGGAAGGCTGTGATTGGAGGAGGCTGGATTCGGTTGGCGTCATTGCTAAGTAGCCCATTCATCTATGCATTTGGGCGTTGGACTCTGCATGTTATTAGCGCTCAGGGAGATTTCTCCATTTTCCCCCCTTGTCGAAAAGCAAAAGCTACAAATCTAGGATTTTTTATTACCATTGCAACGTGGCCTTTTTGCCCCCCTTTTTTTTCCTTGCTGCTCTGTATAAGGTTTGATTGCAGAGGACTTAAAAGTTTTTTTTTCTAGGGGTGTGATCCGGCTTTTTCCCCCCTCCACTCCTCCTTCTGTCTGTCCGTCCCCGTGTGTGTGTGTGTGTGTGTGTAGCATTGAAAAGCCAGGCGTCTTTGTTCGCTTTCTTTCTTTCGCTGGCTGGGAGTTTCTTTGTTGTACAAGCATGGGAGCCCAATTCTCCAAGAACGCTGCAAATCGCGAAACTGTGGCTGAAAAAGCCGGGGAAGCTGCAGCCGGGTCGCCTTCTAAAACCAACGGACAGGTTTGTGTTCATTTTGTAACAGATTTCGATTTTTCCAACATTATTTGGATGTAATAGGCTTATGCAATGTATTGTTTTGCTCGTTATTTCGTTGGAGTAGGATACAATTGGATTTTTTTTAAAATAATAGCCTTGATATCAGGGGCTCAATCGAACCTCCTTTCTTTCCCCCCCCCTCCTCCTTTCAATTTTTACCGTTTGATGGATATTGTTCAACGAAGTGGTTGGGAAAGGAACGATTTCACTCCATGCTGGCATCCTATTTATGATTAACATTCGCAGAAAAAGAAACCTTTAAATGGGGAGCTAAAGTGTCTGGCCTCGCCTGGTGAGGGTTGATTTCTTTTTAAATGAGGTGTTTGGCGTGGGTTTTACTGATCCTTCGCACTTGGACATGTCCAAAACAATTCGGATATTTGAACTGGTGGGGGGTGGTATTGGAGGCAATGCTATAGTTAAAACGAATGCTGTCTGGCGGTATTGATGTTGTATTTTCAATGCGAGGGGCAATGTACTTGGCAGTGAAATCTGCCAACCATTTATCGAGTCGGCTGTGAAAGGTGCATTGCCCCAGAACCAGCCGAAGTGGGCTGCTAGTCTTGGTGACGGGGGTGGGGGGGGGGATCACACGAAATCCATAGAACTCTAGGGGGGCAACGACTCGAATTGGTGTCGTCGCAGAGCTCTCGGTCACCTAAACACCGTTTGACTTTATTTTTTTTAAAAATAATCCACATTGCTCTTATGAATGAGCAGGTCGCGTCACGGTGGACTTGCACTGCCTGTTATCGGCGTCCCCAGCCGAGAGTGAGTCGGGCTCAACGCCGCGGACAGGGGCGCCTCTTAGCGGCGCACCCCGAACGGGGCTCGCATGCCCTCCCCCCCCCCCCCCCTTTCAAACATGGGCAGATGGCATCGCTGCACGTTTGCACCTCATGGAACACTTGGACAAAAGTCCCTGTTCCCGTCCATTCACCCCCTCCCCCCAGCTTGCACACTCGCCCAAGTCGGTGCAGCTTTTGCTCAGGAGAGGCCTGATGGTGTATATTAAAATGCAAAATAAAATAGCTTCCAAAAGCCCAGCTTGTTGGAATGGGCGTGCGATATTGTCAGGCAGATTTTAATTTGGAATGGGAAGAGGGAACGCTTCTCCCAGGTTTCGACTTCATCGGTGGACGTGATTGCTAGATCCTGGTTCCTATTTGCAATTTTCCAAAGAATGGGCTTTGTTTGTAATCAATAGAAGCCGAATCCTTGCAGCCTGTTCCCAGGTGTGTTGACCATGACCTTGCCACCACGGGGGCATCTTGCGCTGCTCACAGAAACAAAGCCACCCCCCACTCCCCCCCCCCCTCTCTCTCCACCTCCTCCCACCCCCCCCTCTCTCTCCACCTCCTCCCACCCCCCCCTCTCTCTCCACCTCCTCCCCCCCGAGTACAATACGTAAGCAGTGCCGGGCCATTTTGTGTACATGTCGCCTCTTATCTCTTGGGTGTTTTAATAACCCACCATTTTGTTGTGTGTGCTTCTTGCTTTCTGCTCTCTGCAGGAGAACGGCCATGTGAAGGTGAACGGAGACGCTTCCCCGGCGGCCGCCGCCGCCGCCGCTGCCTCCGCCTCCGAGGAGCCCAGCGAGAAGGAGGAGGTCCAGGCAAATGGAGCGACCCCCGCCGAGGAGAACAAGGGGCCGCAGCCGCAGGAGGAGGGGGTTGAGGCGGCCGGCAGCAGCAACACTCCGGCCCCCAAGCCCCAGGAGATCAGCGTGGAAGGGGGGGCGGCCCCGGGCGCGGCCGCCGCCGAGGGCGCCTCCCCGGCAGAGGGCGAGGCTTCGGGCAAAGGCGAGGAGAGCGGAGCTGCGGCTGCCGCCAGCCCGACCAACAGCGAGACCCCGAAGAAGAAGAAGAAGCGCTTCTCTTTCAAGAAGTCCTTCAAGCTGAGCGGCTTCTCCTTCAAGAAGACCAAGAAGGAAACTGGCGAGAGCGGCGACGGCGAAGTGGCCACCCCCTCCCCCGCCCCCGCTGCCGCCGCCGCCCCCCCGGCCGAGAAAGAGCAAGGGGCGGCCGCTGAGGCCGGCAGCGCAGAGGAAAGCAAGGCCGCCCCGGCGGGCGAGGCCGCCGCGGTGACGGCGGAGGCCAAGAAGGAGGAGAGCGCTGCCTCGCCGGAGGCGCAGCCGGAGGAAAAGGCTCCCGAAAGGGCGGACGGACAGGAGGCCAAAGCTCCAGAGGAGCCCAAGGCCAACGAAGAGAAACCCACGGCGGAGGCGGCCTCGTCCAACCCGGCCCCGAGTGCTGAAGCCACCACAGTGGAGCAAGAAGCAGTAGCAGAGCCCGCAGCAGCAGCAGCAGCAGAGCCCGCTGTGCCGCAGGAGGCCCCATCCGAGTCCAGTCCAGCACCAGCCACCGAGTCGGCAGAGCAAAACCAATAAGAGCCCCCCACCCTCCCCCAAACTGGAGTGATAATCAAATGGACCTTTTTTCCATGTTTGTTTGTTGGAGTGGTGCCAGGTACTGGTTTGGAGAACTGTCTGACCAGGGATTTTAAAGGCTTTTTTTTAATTTTTAAAAATCCCAGCGCATTCATTCTGTTACCACCATTCCAACAGGCAGAGATGAGCCCCAAACCTCGCTCTGTCCAATTTTTTTTTTGCATCAGTATTACTGTTTTTGCATATTTTGCATCATTTTATACAAGTTTAACTTTTTTTGGGGTCAATATATGGACACGTCCAATGGTGTGGATAATCTGGGTGGGTAAATCCTGGGTGAAATGTAAATGAAGTAATATTAAAACCACAATGCAGCGGTGTAGTTGCCAAGCAAATGTGCCACAAACTAATGATGTAAAGGATTAGTCTTTGAAACAGAAATTGCATCTTACAAAAGTTATACCATACAGTTTACAACACTAAATCTAATACAAGGAAATCCGTATCAAAATCAATAGTTTTAGTAATACATTTAAATCATAGAAACTTTTCACTTATCTCATTTTTAGCTGTACAAGTCAACGTGATAAGTAGAAGAAGAAAAAGTTGTATAGGCGTTATTGTTTATTGCTGGTTCATGACCTTAAAAGTGTAATTATGTATTACAGCAGGGTGTTTTTAACTGTGATTATGTATAAATGAAATCTTAATATCAAGAAGCACATGAAGTTTGCAACTCTTCACCCTGCTCATTTTGTAAAATTGCAGTCATCTTGGAAGATCTTTTGAAAACAATTTTAAATGAAAAAGCTGTGATAAGTGGAATGGTTGCTGTTTATATACTGTTGTATGTTTGGTTACAGCAGTCGATGCTTTTTTTTTCAGTCGTCTTTGACAATTGGGAAAACTCTTCAGATGCAATGCGTTTTGTGTAGCATCTTGTCTATCATGGTTTTTTGTAAATACTGGAGAAGCTTTGACCAATTTGACTTAGAAATGGAATGTAACTTTGCTTACAAAATTGCTATTAAACTTCTCTGCTTAAGGTGTTCTAATTTTCTGTGAGCACACTAAAAGCAAAAATAAATGTGAATAAAGTTTCAACCTGTGTTTTTCTTTCATTCTGTTCACTTTGCAGTTTGGAAGGCGTGGTTCACGACCACACTTAAAAATACTAGACTGGTTCATCAGTCTGCTTTATCACAGCTGAAGTGCTGAGGAGGAGGAAGGTGCCAACAGAAGGTCGAAAAAGGTGAATCAGATATGGGATGTTTGTGTATTTGCTTGACTTCCATAAATTACCATTATGCACATCCTTGTACACATTCAGTGTACCTTATTTTAATGCACATCCCATGCATCCTGAAAATGAAGTTTATAAAACGGTTTAATTCTTAACTGCTTTCATGTTTAATGTGCTGCAAATTTGATCCAAATATTGGGAAGCCAGTAAGGATCTGAAAGATCAAATAGGCTAACATTTAGTTCCACTATGAATATTTACCTTGCCCTCCAGCAACAAGCAGGTTGGCACTTGTCAGGTGAATGGTTATAATTTTTTTATATTTTCAAACCGAAATAGATCATTTGAATTAAACTACACATCTTTGGGAAAAGTAATTTTGTGAAGAGTGGCACCAAATAAGTGCTAAATTTAAGTGATTTCAAAACTTGTTCCAAGTATAAATTCACATAGTTAACTACCAAGGGAAAAAAAGGTAGGCAGTTTGATTTATGGTTGGGACAATTTACAAATTCCAATGTGGATAGCTTTAAATGTTATGGAATTGCTGAATTATTTAACACCATTGTTAGGCTTTTTAATATTGCAAAAGTTGAAAATAGTGGGATTTGCGGGTTCTCCAGTGAAAACACGGTGGTTCTGTTGCATCTAATCTTGTATTTTTATTTCTATTTCCATTGACTTGGTGAAAAACAGGCAAAGTTTATCTTCCTTGATGCAAATTGAGAGTATACTGGTATTTCTAAACCATTTCCAATAAACCCTTAATCTATGGAGGGTTGTTTTGGTTGTGGTTTCAATTAGTTTCTTGAACTGATGCAAAAGCCTTGTTTTCCTTTTAACTCCTCACCCCTGCTGGGAGGTACCAAACTTTGTAGTTACTCATACATAGCCAAATAAAGATTTTGATCTTGGAATAATGATGGAGAGGCATGTCATTTTGGTGCAGTATTGGGATCTTTCTTTGCTCTTTATAATTTCCCAAGCTTGAAAGTAATTCTAGAATAAATTAGATTCAAAACAATTCTGTGAATTTTAGGGGAAATCTGATTTGAGCAGGTTGGACACATTTGGTGAGAGGTACCTTTAAGTACTTCATTGATAGTGGTTGGGATGGTTTTGTACTTCAGCAATATAAAAGCTAAATCTGAAAATATGATTGGCCATTTCAGATAAAAGTAGATTTAATCCCCTATGCTATTTTGGTTTACTTGTTTTAGATCCTTATTTTGTGATTTATGCAATTGTATTGAAAGTTGATCGCAATTCCAATTAAAGTTAAAATTAATAGCTTGTCCAGCAATCTGTAAAATTGTGTAAAGGGTTGATTAACAGCTGCTGTAAAAAAAAAGGCAATTAGTTCCTTGAATGTACAACTGTACTAATTTGCATTTTGGTTGTCCATCCATTTAATTTGCAGCACAAACCTCCACAGAATGTATTGCTTGATTGCAAATTCCTATTCTCTTAGTTGACAGATAGTTTTCACTTTGAATAAATAACAAAAAAAAATTGTCATAATTTTAATCCTGAGCTGTCAATTCATTGCTTTATAAATTCATAATTTTCCCACATTTCCTGCAATTGTTGCTGGAGCCTATTCCTTTTAGTTGAGACCAAATGTGATTTAGTTTTGTCATGTTCTATTGAGTAGCAGTTTGATTTCTGAAAGTCAGCATTAACCTTTTAATATGCATTTCATATCTAACAAAACTAATGCTCTCAATGTCAGCATCAAGCAGCTATTCAGATTCAAAGATGGAACTGAGTTGAACACAATGGAGAACAGGTGAAATGGTTGTGATAGAACATCAGATTTCAAGCACCTTTTAAGCATGTTGCAACCACAGTGCTAATGTGTGCAAATTTTATGGTGTTGACAAAGGGTTATCGAATCTGAATTTGATACTTAAAATGATCAGACCTGGGTGTGAATTCAAGTGTGTTTAGTCCATGTTTATTACGACCAGCTTTGTGTTTTAACAAGTGAACAAGTCTGCCTGATTCTCTATCTCCTTGAATGGAAAACTTGATTATTGAGAAGATGCATGCTACAATGGAGTGTGGAAGATGTTAATATATTATTGGAAAATAGTAAGGGGAATGTTTATGGTAATTGTGTATTGTGATTAAATCTCAAGTGAATATGTTCAATACAAAATGCTTTCTTTACAAGTTCATTGCTCCTTCCAAGGTCTCCATTTTTAATTTTCTCTCTGGGAAACTGACTAAGTGCTATTAATGAGTTTGGTGATTTTGGTGAACTATCAAATTGCAAAGAACTAACTATTTGGTGACTGATGTACTTCCAAACAAATGGTAGATGAAATCTTTAAGCTAGTGAGATAAAGGAAGTCCCTATCTTCAAAGTCAAAGGGCTTTACAGTGATTAGAGTATTGTTAACAAGCTGGAAGCACCCCAACCAATTTGAGTGCAAGCTTCAAATGCGATGACTATGAAATAAAATGCTGGAAATACTGGAGAGGTTAGCAAAAAAAAACAATTATAGTATACTACAATGAAAAATAGATATATACAAAATGGATAGATAATGAATATTTATAGCTATCTTAGTTCAAAAATGTCACTTTGGAATAGTGCAGACAATTAGTTTAATAAGGGAGGTTGAAGAGCCTGCTGTCTGTTAAAGGGTGGGGGGTTTGTGGAGAGAGGAGAAATGTTCCTGAACTGAGAGGTGGCTTTGTGAATCTTACTGCTGGCTCGATATTTGGCTACATTAATAGAGCTAAATCTACCATCTTTGAATTGATATTCCACAGCTCATTCAGTTGTAAGCTCAAAATCATCACTGATGCACCTCTGGCACTGGAATGAGATAACTGCATCACAGCTGACTGAAGGCATTTGTACTAAAGATCTGTGCAATATCCCAGCAGTGATTTAGTTTCAATTGCTACAACAATTGAGCTCATCATGAATTCCTATTGGTATTCTTCCCAATCTATTGGGTGGGTAGGGCAGAAAATGATGAGATTCCTGGGTGGGGGTTACCTGGTGTATTCTTTGGATAATGAATTGTATTGGGTGGAGCTGGAGGGAAAGGAGAGAGCTTGAATATTGAACTGCCAATCATGCTCGAAATAATTCTACGTTTCTAGTGATAATGAGCAGAATGCTTTTGTTTTCGGGTGATTGATGCTGAGTAGCTGTATGCCGGTTTGCAGATACTGTTGGAAATAATAGGCCGTAGATCTTGGTTCCTGTTAATGAAGCTGCCAATCTGCTGTGTCACCCCTGTCTCAATCCCCCATCATGAACATTCACAGCAGTCTGTCATGGCACAAATATTACCAAAGGGTGGCACAGTTAGTGTAGTTGTTAGCACCACTATTACCTTGTCAACAACTCTGGTTTGATTCTGACACTAAAGATAAAGAGCTTCTACATTCTTGTGCATGGGTTTCCTCCTACATTCCAAGAAGGACATGTGTGGTTGGTTAGTTAATTGATCACATAGGTGTTTGGACAGTGTGGGCTTGTGGGTTGGAAGGACTGTGACATCTCCCAAATTAAAACATTTTTTTTTAATCCAAACAGGTGAAAATGTTTGCTATGAAGGGAAATACTGTTCCGCACCTTGGGAATGTATTCTTGATTGTTTTATTATTTCTTGCTCTGCTGGCTATGTAACTTTTCTCTCATCTCAGCTGCAAGCTGTGCATACTTTGTAATGAATTTGCTTTTGTATGTAACTAGTGAGGTGGAGAGAACTGACGGGGAAGATCAGATGAGATTGACACTCACAAGTAATTTGTTGGTACTGGCTGAAAGGGAAGAGAATAATGAAAAGGGAAAGATTGACTGGGAGAAATGTAAATTAGAAAAAATGAGTTTTGAAAGTGCAACAAAAAAAAGGAAGAAGGCAGTGCTGGAAATAAGATGAAGTTGGAATGGCTGATAATCTGAAATTATTCCATGGCAAGTCTGAAAGGCTTCTAATTTGACTGGTTGAAAGATTGATGTTCCTTGAGTTGATAATTGGTCTTTTACTGGAACAGTGTGAGAGAGGCCAAATTGGGAGGGGGAGGTGGGGTGTGTGTGTCTTGGGGTGGCCAGACATTTGGTTTTAGGCCAAACAGTCTGGCTTTTGAGTAATCTGTGCTCTGTCCAGCACCAGATCGCACCAGATGTTAATTTGTCCTCTATTTTGGAGTAGGGGCAGAAAGGGGGCACTTACCATGTTAAATGCAGCATTCTGGGGTCTGTAAGCAGTGCATGGTCATGTTTCTTGCGTTCATGTGCTCGAGCTGGCGCGTGCGCTTTGGATTGGAGTACAGGGGCCACGAGTGTCACTTCCATTGGAGGGAGTGAGAAGTGACGCTCGTGGCCCAGGTTTTTGAATTTGCTGTCCATGCGCCAGCCAGCAATGGTGAATGTGTGCAAGAAGCATGGCTGCACACTACTAACGGTCCCCGGGACATTGCCCTTCTTACCCTTCCCACCCCAGAGCCGAGAGACTTTTCTCATGCTGACCTTGCATTGTTTTGGAAATGGCCACCCTCCTGTGTTCATGCTCGTGTGTTTGTTCCACTGGGTATTGTAATTCTGCCAGAAGCTGGCAAGATTACCTTGATTTAGGACATTTCTCCAACTTTTTCCCATGAGTTGTGACCTGAGAGGATCCAGAAGAGGAAAATAAATGAGGGAGACAGGTGGCGACCACTTTACAACCCTTGAGGAGACCTGTGGCTTGAGGCTCCCAGCGTCACGGTGTTGTTAGTGGTCTGCTGCCCATGGATGTTGTTCCTGTCTGCAGCCTGGATACAAAATATGGGAACACTTGTTAAAATATTATTTAGAAGCCAATTCCAGCCATTAAACCTGTACTGCCCAGTTACACCCTTATGTTTTTGTAGGGTGGGTGGAAGCCAGAGAATCCAGGCAAAATGCATGCAGATCACAAGGAGAAGGTACAAACTTACACAGTGCTGGATTCATACCTGGATCACTGCAGTGTAATTGCATTGTGTTAACTGCTACACTAACTGGGCTGCTCCAATGGGTATAACATTCGAAGGCCATAATGTTCAAGAACTTGGAGATGAATGGGAGTTTGAAAATAGGCATTCAAATTTATTGTGAGAGTACATACATGATATTGCGTATAACCCTGAGATTCTTTTTTCTGCAGGTAAGTCTGAATTACCACTTATTGCTAGTGCAATAAAAAACTACACAGCTTATATGTGTAAACAAAGAACTGTAAATGGATAAAAAATGTAAACAAATCCTGGAATAGAGAAAACAAAATTAGTGCAAGAGTCCTTGAATGAGTCCCTTGAGGAGTCTGTTGGTGGAGTGGTAGTAGCTGTTTCTGAACCTGGTGGTGAAAGTTGTGGCAACTACTTTTTCTGGTAGCAGCAGTGATATTAGACTGTCCTGGGTGATGTGCATCCTTGACGATTGATGCTGCTCTCTGATGGCTGTATTCCTGTGATTGTTCTCGATGGGGGGGACGGGTGTGGTTTGCCTGTGATTGTATACCTCTGGCTTTCCTTCCTGAAGTTAACAACCATTTTAGTGACATTGGGTGCAAGGTTGTTGATGCATCATTCAGCCAAGTTTTCAATCTACCTCCTATATGCTGACTCATCACCTTTATGCAACCCATTATTGTGGTATTACCAAATTTGTACATGTTGTCTTCCCAAGCCACGCAATCGTAGGTATAAAGTGAGTAGTGCAGGGGGCTAAGAATGCAGCCCTGTGATGCACTGGTATTGATGGAGATTGTGGAGGAGATGCTGTTAACAATCCTCTCTGTGGTCTGGAGTGAGGAAATCCATGATTCAATTACTGTACACTGGTCTTGGAGTTTGCTGATCAGTTTTGAGAGGATGATGGTGTTAAATGTTGAACTGTAGTCAGTAAAGGGCATTCTGATGAATGCAACTTTACTGTTCAGGTGTTACAGGGCTTTGGGTAGAGCTAGTGAATTCTGCTGCTATATAAATCAGAATAAATGCAAACAATATTTACAAAATAGGCAAGTCAAAGTCTGTTACAGAGGATTGAGGGAGTTGCTCTGCAATCTGGCTGAGACTTGATAGGTTCAATGGCCTTTTTAAAAGGATAAATATTTTGTATCTATCCAAAACTGGAAAATTTGTTCAGAGCTAATCCCGGCTTAGTTACTGACCGATTGCTTTCAGTGATTGACATGGTTAATGAAGCAGTTAGCACTATGCCATTATAGCACCAGTGACCCTGGTTTGAATCCAGTGCTGTCAACAAGGGGGTTTGTCCATTCTCCCTGTGTCAGCATTGATTTCCTCCCACCCTTCAAACTATGTTTGAAAGTAGGTTAATTTGGGTGGCACAGGTTTAAATGGCCAGAATCGGCTTCTACCGTTTAGTACATAATTTTTTTTCAATGATGGAAGACATTGTCAAAAGTGTGTGAAGCATACATAGTCTGTAGTAGTCACTGGTTTACAGTAAAAACAGAATTGCTGGAGGAATTCAGCTGGTCTTTTCAGTGCCTTTAAGAGACAAAGCCAGAGCCCTCTTTCAGATGTCAAAAAGTGCTGCCAACTACACTCAGTCCTTAATACTCAATCTGAGATACAATGGGACTACAAGGTTTCAAGCCTCATTCTAGTCTTTATTAAAAACATTTTTTTTTAAAAAGTGAATACCAGAGGTAAGATGAGAGTGGCTGCCCTTGACATAACAACATTTGACAGTGTCACTGAGGTTCCCTGATGTAGTGACTATTATAGTCACTTGGAGGACAATTCTTTTTGTCTATGACTCATTCAAACAAATTCCAAAGTTTATAGTACTGTTAACAATGTTTATTATTTAATAAATTGCTCAACATTGTTACAAGCCATTAAACATTGTTAGACAGTCAATAGAAAATGTCGAAACATCCTCTGTATCCTCCATTCTGCAGAACAGAAGAAACTAAACTAAACCATTATCTCCTGGTCAGCAGAGATGAACTAGCTATGTCCCTGAAGCAAAGATGTTGCTAGGATTTTAAAAAAAATAAATAAATAAAGTTAAAACAAGAAGACTGCTTGTAAGCATGAAATACATTTTAGCCCCTACACCCTGATAAAACTGCTATCAATAGAAATCCAGTGAAACCTATTCTCTGGTAAATTGACTGATTATTGTGTTTGTTGGATGTCAATCAGTGTCAGGATATTGATGCAGAAATTCCTCAGGATGGGTTCCTTAGCCCAACCATCTTCAGTTCCATCATCAATGAACTTTCTTCCATCATCCTCAAAAGTGGGATATTCGCTGACAATTCACCAGATGGACAGGCAATAAACACTGGCCTTGCCAGAGGCTCCCATTTCCCATAAATCATTAGTTCTCAAGCATCTAGCACCTATGTAAGAACTTCTTTCTTCCCTGACTTCCTTTAACAAACAGGTGGACCATCAGTGATCAAGCAGGTCTGGCCAGCTCCAGCCTCTTCTGAGATTATTAAAGGGATTTTTGTTTTGGTAGTATTTTTTTTGAGAACTTTTTGTCTGGTGGATGAAGTTTACAGATGCAGCGTAGGATGCTGTGCCTCTCCCTCCCAACTCCTGGCTGAGACTCTTAATATGGACCATGGGTTTGGAAATACTGCCATAAACAGTGAAATGATGAACAGCAACTTCTTGTCATTTGCTTCCTTAGTGCTTTCTGATATTTATCATGTTGACAATGGCTACATATAAATGAGTTGTATGAATGAGATAGTAAGGAGTTCTGTTTTTTCAGTTAGTATAATTTAATAAGTACAAGTGACTGAATTGAATAATGTGCGTATGGCCTGCAAACTGAATTGCGACCCGGTTCACAAAATGGCCCTGCAGGGGCTAACGGCCATCGTCCTGTGTGGGACGGGCAGCGGTGGGAACGCCAGCCAGTTGGAAGCTGGTGCTGCGATGATGTCACTTCTGACATCAGAGGCAGGGAGTGAATTTAAGCAGACCTGGCAGTACAGCCTTTGACCATGACTCGACTGCGCACGTGTCGCTCTTAGTCCACACTTCATGTAGCGCACGTGCTACAGGTGCACAATAAAAGTAGGTAATTCTTAACTTTCATTTATTTCCCAGATAATTGTAATAGGAAATGTACAGTAGTGCATCAAAATACATTATATTTCATCACTGCTCTAAAATGATTTATTGAACTCTTTAAAGCTATGTTACAGTTGAGAATAATTGAATCAACACATTGCATTGCACCAAAACAACATCCTACAGATCCTGGAAATTGAAATGAATGATAGAAAATGGTATCGAGACAACATTTGCAGAGAGGAAGAGGCAATTAAATTTTGGGTATATGAACTTGCATCAGTTCCAAGAATAATGAAAAGTATGCAAGTTTAAAAGTTTCAGGGAAAACAAAGGGATAAAAGAAATGTAAATGGAAACTCTGCAACAGGGTAGAAAATAGAATAGAGCAGGAAACATTGACTGAGGGAAGAGATGTGACTGTGAGAACAGGGTTTCACTGACACCTGATTAAAGGTAAAGATGAAAATGAAACCAATGAAGAGAAACTAGCTCAGTCAGTCAAAGATCCCAGCAAAGTGCACATTTCTGATAGACAGGTGGCAGTGGATTAATTATATAACAGTTTATGGCATAGAAACAAGCCATCTTGGCCCTACAAGTCCATGCCGGATGGTCATAAGCAAAATGCTGCAAGTTCTGAATATCTGACATAAAACAAAATGCTGGAACAAAACCCCTGCACTTGTACTGCCAAACTCAGGCTGTCCAAAAATTGGAGAAACATCTCAGCAGTCTTCAACCAAATGGCATTAACATCTACTTCTCCAATTACTGTTAACACCCTCACCATATTTCCCCCTTTTCCTGTTTCCCAACTCCTTTCCTCCAGCTCCCACCCCATTCTCTATCCCTCCCCGATCACTGTTTATTTTTCTTCTACCTCCCACCTGTATCCACCAACTGCCTGTGAGCTTGTGCTCTTGCTCCCTCCTCTCCCCTACACCACTTTTTTTTATACAGGGGTCAACATATTTTTCTTTCTTATTCCTGATGAAGGGACCAGGCCTGAAGTGTTGATTACCCTTTACACCCATGTATACTGCATAAACTTCTGAGTTTATCCAGCATGTTTGTGTATCGCCCTGGCATGTACACCTCCTCCCCCACCTTAAAAAAGTGAAGCAACACTTCACTTGTTAATCCAGGGGGGTCAATTACTGCATTCAGTTCTTCTGGTGTGGCCACCTCTGCATTGTGAAGACAGAACCTTTGCTCCATTCACTGCAACATTCAGGATTTCCTTGTATACAGCCATTTTAATTGAACTTATTCCCAAACTGACATGTCTGTCCATGGCTTATTACAGGGTCAGTGCCGGGGGGGGGGAAGGCATTTGCTGGTGTTGCCCCCCCCCCATGAGGTATTGTGACTCCCCACCTGCTCACAGCCATCACCCTCCCCAAATGAGGTATTGTGATCCACCTGCCCCCACTCACAGCACTAGAATCACTAGTATGCATCAAGCGCCTCTAGCATCACTATCCATATAATGTAAGCAGCAGATTTCTCTGCTAGGTTGAAGGGAGAGCAGCGGCATTGCCACTGCCTGGAGAAAGTTCATGGTAGGCAGGAAGGCACCACCATTACCCCCCCTCCTCCCCGCCATATGAGCCAAGCGAGTTTTTGAGCATCAGATTGTGCCCCCTTCTCCCCCCCCCCACGGTTCCCTAATGCCCCCGCTAAGAGTTGTTAGGACACTGACCTTGGCCTATAGTATTGCCAGGTTGGGGAGCATGTGCATATTGGAGGAACAGCGCCTTATATTTCTGCCTTGGCAATCTCCAAGCAGATAGCATCAACAGGATGGCACAGATGGCATAGCGGTTAGTGCAACGCCTTTACAGCGCCAGTGATCAGGACCAGAATTTGAGTCCCACACCTTCTGTAAGGAGTTTGTATGTTCTCTCTGTGTCTGGGTTTCCCCTGGAGGCTCCAGTTTCCTCTCACTCTTCAAAACATTCCGGGGTATAGGTTAATTGAGTAAAGTAGGTGGCACGAATTCATGAGCCAAAATGGCCTGTAACTGTGCTGTGTCTAAATTAATTTTTTTATTAAAGAAATTCTGGTAATTTCCCTCCTTAGGTAATTTGTCCACCCCCTCACTTCCCCTACCTCTGAGGCCCCATTCCTCCTCTTCCCTCTCCCTGCCCGACACCACAACTTTGTAACTTCAGCTCCTTCCTCCAATCACAATGCACCTTTCTAAACGTATTTCATGTATCACCTCCAAGTTCCCTTTCTCCCTCCCCTCCATTTCCTCTCCCTCTCACCTGCCAACTTGTGCTCCTTACTGACCCCGTGCTTTTCTTTGGGCATCTGGTCATTTCTTGCTGTTCTAGATTAAGGCTTTTGACTCAATCCTATTTTGCCTCCCAGGGAAGCTTCCTGACCAGCCGAGTTTCTCGAATATTTTGTGTGTGATTGCAAAATGCTGGAACTAGCAGACCAGACAGCATCTGTGGAGAGAGAAACAGGGTTAAGCTCAGTGACTCTTTAGAACTGTGAATAGTTTGAGATGAACAGATGTACAAAGTGCTAGACAGGTGAATTTATGTAGATGGGATCATGGAGATATTTCCATGAGGATAACCATTTCTAATGGATGTTATGTGGCTAAAATACTTGCATTCTCCCTTTTCTTTGAGGGCAATTATAACAGCACTTCAATCAGTTTCTAAAATGAGGACTGCAACCAGTGAGAGGACCATTATAGTTTCTCATTAGCTCAATTATACATTAAGGAAATACTTCTTCCACCTAGGTTGATCACTGTGGAAACTTTACTCCACTGTTGGACTCCTCATGGAATGCAGTAGCACTTGGGTTGTGGAAAATGTTCACTGAACCTACACATCGAACAATACATTAATTGATCTTTATGGGGAAGATCCAATACAAATAAAGCTAATTCTCTTTTTTTTCCATTTCAACTGAGTTGATTTAAAATTCCAGTTTTCTTCTGTTTTAATTAAAAAAAACATTTTTATAATGTTATCTTTTTTGGTATTTATGAATATTTGTAAATATCGGAGACAGCTAAGAACCAAATTTCATGTATCGCATGTCCATCCATTTCACCAGCTTCCTAAAGAACTCTGGCAGGCTAGACACAGTGATAAAGGAGTTGTTGAGTCAAGCAAAGGTGGATCATGGGCAGATAGAAAGGAAGGACGAGAATTGTGAATTTGCTGGATTAAAGACATTGTTAATGGGGTAAGTGCTACTATGCGTGGTAACATCTTGTGGGAATAGTGTCTTGGACAATTAGAATTGTGTTTAAAATATTGAAAGACTTTGACAGGATTATCTGAAATGATCCATTTCTCTTATTACTAAGTTAACAAAAATGACCTGGGAAATTCAGGAAATTTGTTGTTGCAATTCTGGAATTCTGCCTGAGAGGGGAAGGCAGAAATGATTTTAAAGAATTTCTGTTTGAACACTTGATACACCATTAAATGTCAGGCTACACATGAGAGCTTGGATATGGAATTAATCTGGAGAGAGATAATTTTGAGCTCGCATGAGATGGTGGGTGTAAGGCCTGCTTCTGTGCCATATATTCTATGCTATTTTATAATTTCCTGATATTATCACTTAAAAGCAGAAATCTCAACATTTGTGTGTATAGATTAAGCCTGCTGGACAACAATTTTTAATAAAGTGAAAGCAGAATTCAACAGCAATTCATGTCAAAGGATGCAGAATCTTCAGTAACAAAAGATGATCTTTGCAAAAGGTTCCAGTGTGAAAATATTCAGGTGATTTCATTCAAAAGTTTGGAGCTTCCTGCTTTAGGCCTGTTTTACCTGTTGTGATCTGCTGTTAACTCTCACTGCAACATCACTACTTAACAATCTGAGAGCACTCCACAGCTCAGGATAATTTATTTTGAATTCATTTACAAACTGTTTAGTCACCACCTGAATCCTTTGTTTAGAATCTTAAAAGGGTTCTGTTGGTTATGATGAGCTTTGCTGTTGCTTGAATGTTTAAAAGAGGGGTGAAGGTTGTTTGGACAGATAGATATTTTGCCTCAAAAGTCCAATCATAATGGAAAATATTGGAATTGCAAAGCAAGAAGAAAACTCATTTGTTTGACTGGTCAGGTTGCAGCAGAAATTTGTAAGAGCACCTCATAAATATGATTACAGCATCCACTCAACTATCCTTACTTGTAGGAAGATGTACACTGGTTGGTGGATTGGATGGACACACGAGCAACTTTGTGGCTGATTTGTGCTCAACTTTGCTTTTTGTGGAATGTGGAGAAATGCGTGGCCTCCCTGCCTGTCTGGAATATTGTAGTTTGCAGATGGTCACGTGTCCTCCCTGTTTGAAACTTATTCGGAAGTCACATCATCTGTCAATCAAGGTGGACTCCAACCACCCATTAGTTCACTCCTTGCCATTGGCTTTTTTTAAATTACCTAGGGCCATTATTGGTTAGATGCCCAGATCAGAACTGTATAAAACATAAATCCAGCACATCTCTCTCTCTGTCTCGTGGTCCAAGTCCTGTACATCACTTCATGCCAGGTCACTGGCATCGCTGGAAGTGTCACAGGTAAGGTGTGATAGAGCCACATCCCCATTGGTACAGGGAACTGGGAGTATGTGAAAGTTCCTGTGTGTAGAGTGTGTGAGCACTGGTATCTGAGTCCATCCTGGGTCTGGTATGAATGCTTATAGCATTGTTTAGTAGTAGAGTAATTGAGTACCATTTGATGTTCTCCCCTGTTCGTCTCCTGTGTGTTCATTAAAGTTACCTGTGATTGTATCACTTGTGTCCGGACTCATCTCTCTGTGAATCCACCAAACTTGATACTCTTGATAATAAAATAAACATATATATAGATTTATATATTGGATACATCACCTATTGTTTCCATAAATATATCAGCCATTGGAAGAAGCAGTTGGAGACAGTGTTTATTATAATCAGGGTTCCTAAAATATTAATATATCTAAAAGAACAAAAAAAAGTCACTCCGGAGCAACCTTCATTTTTGGATTCCTCTCCAGTGATCCAGGTAGGTCATACCCTTAGAGTACTACAAAAATTCACACAGCCATCAATTATCCCTTTTAACACTGACAATTAAATCCATGTATTATCTGCTTTTCAAGCACTTCACCTAGCTCTGTAAACGCATCAAAGGCAGATTAGGGGAGTTTGAATTTACTGAGCTTTAATTTGCCAAGGTAGGTACTGTCAGAAGTGGAGTGCTGCAGTACTGAGCCAGTCTAAAATGGGCTTACCGGGTTGAAATGGGAAGGGGACGTCATGATGATGCCTTTTGTGTGCGACGTAAATGCGGGAAATTCAAAATTTCTCCACATCAACAGCAGCAATGAACTCGGCAATGGCCAGGAAACATTCAGCTCTCGACATGCTGCTGGGGTGATGACGAGGTCCATGAGCCTCCTAATACTCCAGGCACAGGATGAAATTAATTGCCAGGTAATGGACACAGTGAAGGATGGCCTGATTTTTGAAAGACCGGCCTCTCAACTCAGGGACTGTGCCTTTGAACAGAACAAAGCCCAGGTTATAAAAAAAAGTGAAAAGCCACCATAAGAAATTTCATCAGGTCATGGTTCATAATGGCAGGAGTGGCAGAGGGTGTCTGGACTGATCACTCTTCGGAATATCATGGATGATCTGTTTCTCTTCCCCCCCCCCCCCCCCCATTCCTGCTGCATCTCCAGCTGCCAACAGCAGTGTTGATGCAGGAGACATTAGAGATGGATGCTACCAGTAGAAATGATCAAGCTGGGCCTTTCGATCAGCCAGATAAAATAATTTGGTTTGTGATTACCATTGTACTTGTGTGTCTTTGTGAGTGTGTTTTCCCATAAGGACCCATCTTGCTAATGTTGCTTGTGTTCTCTTGGAAGTCAGCGCAACCAAAAATGCAGAAACCAACTAAGGTGCAGGTCATTCCCAAATGAAATGATAGATCTGCTGCTTTCCATGGACAATGAGGAGGCGGAGAGGTCATGGTGTCATCTGGAAAAACAGAGAGAACAAGAGGAGTGGATGCGGAGAGAAGAGCAGGAGGTGGAGAATGTGGCACATCAAATTAATGGCCTTGACACCGTGCTTGAAGGCATTCAGCAAGTGATGAGGAATCAGCCCTCACTTCTATGAGAGCTGATTTCAATCAGGGCTGCCCTGTATTGCAGTTCCCTGCTCCCTCTCCATACCACCAAACTCCTGCACCCCAGTGCAGTGCTCCTGCATCCCAGAAGTACCATTACTATTCCCCACCACATGACAATATTCAAGATTATTGTCATAGTAATAAAAGAGTGTCATATATGAAATTTCTTTTTGCTTGCTGCAAGGCAGACAGATTTGCTACTTACAGGAATTGTGTAAGTGCCTCTTATAGTCTTACAGTCAGAGAGAGAGAAGTAAGAAAGAGTCCTCCAGAGTCACCGAGTGTCCATAGATTTGCCTCTCACACTTCCACAGCCCCGCAGCCACAAAGAGAACAGCTGAACCATTGTCAACCCAAGCTCCAGATCTGCACTTTCGACATGGTCAGGAACCTTTTGGCACCTCCTTGCATCCTGATTCTAATACCTGGTACCCCTCCAATTAGTTCTAGTTAGTCTTCAGTAGTCCACAGCCCGGCGCGAGTCTCCTGACTGCCGTCTCCAGCGACCACAGGTTCCTCGCCTTGAGTTGCAAGCAGCCCACCGCATTTGCTGGTCCCTCAGCTGCAGAGCCCCCTCACTGGTCTGCCGCTGTGGTCTCCGCTTCTCCCTTTCAGACAGTGTGATCTTCCTATCCTCTGGTGCACTGCTTCAGTCCTCCACTTCTCCCGATCCTACAGCCCCTCATATCTGCTGCCGATCAGAGGCTCCGCCATCTTTGGCGCAGACCCACGATTGCGGGATTTCAAATAAAAACTGTCAGCTCCCTCAATGGGCCATTCAAAGCCAATGACAGTCGACTGAGTGGCTAGACCTCACGGGAGCACTGCATCACCTCTCCCCATGGGTTCATACCAGCAACCGTGCTGCAGCTACAGTGGCTCTTTCAGTACCACCACCTTCATCCAGACAGATGAAGGATATGAGTCATGTAGTCTACATTTCTTGTCCTCCTACCACCAGCTGCTGGAGTGATGTAAAATTGATCCACTCTGATTTGTCCCCTAACACTGTTGAACATGGTAATAGGTGTCTTTTTACTTTGCACAGTTGTAAATAGTCATTTCCATTTGTATTTGACCTCTTTACTCTCATTGTTATTTACATATTTTGAGTGCACTAAAAATTTCTGACATGTGCCATAAAAAATTACTGAGATTATTTGTTGGCTTCATCTTATGTTCACACAATGGATTCTATCAGTTTAGTTTACAGAAGGGATATAATTGCCTCATGAATAGCCTGGTAACTCCGTGCTTGTGCACCCTGATAAGCAACTCAATCAGGCTCAGGGAGATCGGGTAGCTCAGTGTTCCACTCTGGCAAGAGTGTTCCCTGATGATTTCACATACATTCTGTAGAACACAACTCTAGCGTCCTTTGAGACATCCGAAAGCATAATCTACCACCATCTTCGTCAAGCTCAAACAGTAGTTAAAATATCACTGCAATTGATTGTAGGAGACGGCAGTCAGGATTGGTTAGTGAACCCCTTCATCAGCCACTTCCTGAAGGTGTAAGCCTGGTCTCCAAGCAGATGGCATCAACAGGGTGCCAGTTGGTTTAGCAGTTAGCGCAATGCCTTTACAGTGCCAGTGATCGGGACCAGGGTTTGAGTCCCACACTGTCTATAAGGAGTATGTACGTTCTCTCCCTGGGGGCTCACATTTCCTCCCATTGTTTGAAACATGCTGGGGGTGTAGGTTAATTGGTCAGCACAGACTCATGACCCAAAATGTATGACCGTGCTGCATGTCTAATTTTTTTTAAATTCTCTACCATCCTCCTTGCTGACCTTAAATGGAAGTTAAAGTTTTGTTGCCATTAATCGAGTGCGTGGTGGTTAGTGAACCCCTTCATTAGCTATTTCCTGAGTGGGTAAGCTGGGTGTCCTATCAGATGCACAGGGATTTCCACTCCGTTAACAGTTCAGGGTTTCTGTGGGCTGAGCAATGTGATGTATAAAAATTCATGCAACCTCTGAAATTACAATATTTTCAAGTGGCCGCTTTACAATAACAGGATGAACTTGTCATAAGATTAATTTCAAATTGAGTCTATCAACCATTCCTTTTCTTTAACATATAAACATTTCATTCACATTACATCCTTATGACTACATGTGATGATAAAAAAAACACAATTTATTGTGTGATCCACACATACATCACTGTTCTGTGGGGTATATAAACTTACTTCATGTGGGAAGAGGTACCCGTTTTGATCTTTGGCCTTTCTGTAGCATCTGTAAAGCTGGAAAAAACATAAGAATGAGTGTGTAGATTGACATATGAAACACATTCACTGATAAAGACAGATAATTATAACTCAGGCTAAGATCCTTACCAGTGGCTGTGAACAACAACAGCTTGAAGAACAATCAAGTACTACCCTTTCTGATTGTAGTAGGCTCATGTGTTGTCATGGAGGGTGATGATGGGAATATGTGTGCCATCGATGGCACCAGCGCACATTGGATACCCCTGTTCTGCATTTCCATCCATTAACTCTTCGAGACGTGCACCACTTGGCAGTTCAACAAAACGTTTAGAAAGGGCACTTCTCAATGCTCCAGTAACCTGGCATATCAATACACACACTGTGCCAAGACCGACACCAAAAATACATCTGACAGATTGATATTCATGTGGGGTAGCATACTACCACAAAACAACAGCAAGGCTAAGCTGAGGTTCCAGAGGCTGTCACCAGTTTGTTGTCTTGAGTCTCAGGTACGGCTCAACGAGTTCCAATATAAAGTCAAAAGTGTTCTGAGACATACAAAAGTTGTTGACAACATTGCGTCAGAATGTGGGCCCCTGTATCAGATTGTTCTATCAGATACCAGTATGAATTAACTCAGAAAAACCAAACATCTCAGTTTATGGTGCCTAAGGTCTGCGTGCCTTTCTGCTTCACACTGCTCCCTGCTTCTCTTTAAATTCTCCTCGTACGTTTTTTTGATTGCAAGAACATTTTATTCACAAGATTGTGACATTGCATGCTTAATAAAGTTGATTATGACACTCAGAAGATTTGCTTGCATTCTAAGATAGCACAAAATATACATGGCTAGCAAATGTACCTGCTGTTCCATGGCCATTTTGAGTACAGAGCTATGTCACTTCCCGTCACATGTTTTACATCACACTAGACAATGGCTTGCTGTGTAAAAGAACTCACCAACCCAAATTTTCTTCTGTGTGAACAAGCAAGCCGGCTTCCAGAAACGGGTCGTGTATACGGCAATTACGCGGCTTTTCTGTGTAAAAAGGGCTAACGTCTCTCTTAGTAGAAGGGCAATTATTTGTTCACTGTATGGTCATTGGATATCATACAGATCTGTCATAACCTCAACTTGTCGTAGACTCGGAAACCTGTGATTGAATTTCCAAAAGTGCACAAAGGCCAATCAATTTCCAATAAAACTCAATTGCATTACACAAAAAAATTTACAGTAACTTTTTCTCCAACTTTATTCTGGAAACCAGTGATTCTTCCAGCCATGCCTTCCACTTCACACTTACAGTGCTTGCATCACCAGTCGGGTCGAAATGAGCAATTCCACTATGTGTTAGAAAGTAACTGTCTGCGCCAGCCATGAGGAAATATTCCAGCCCCAAAAGTACTGAGTCACAGAGAAAATTCTTATCACCTTGTTGTCTGTAATCCTCTGTAATCTTGTTTAGTCTTTAATTTTCTTCAAGCTTCATCCCATCCTCGTCGCCAATGTCACATTTGTGGCCCGAAATGTGAAGTTAACAAAACATTAAACACAAGTTTATCAGGTAAACTTCTCCGTTGTCTTTATTCTCCCGTTTCCTTTGTTCTCCTGCTTGTGTTCTTATCTCTCTCATACCACGTGACTTCCGGTACATCTCATACATATTCATTATCATGACACCCCCCTTCCACCATTTTCCCTGGTAAACAATTCCCTTTTTAATCCTGTGAATATAAATTATAATGTAAGAGAATGGTGTAATATTCAACGTATCATAGGTCAGTTGATACTACTTGTGGGGTATGCTTCAGAGATGCTGCTTTGCTATTTCCAGAACAATTAAGCCTTTTTTTTTTCCTTTCTGGAATGTTTTGACATTGCTCCCTAAATGTTCACTCACTATAGTTGCTCACTGTTTGCATTTCAATTCTGTCTCCACCATTGACCATCCTCCATTCCATCTTTCCTTTCAAGAACTTTCTCCGCATGGATTGTGGAACTCATCCCCTGGTGTTACTAACCTACAATTGACTGCATTGAAGGAAAACATGCCATGCATGTCACTGTAAGAATAAATTAAAATAAAGGAAGCTGTTGAAATTGTTTTAAAATAATGATACCAAGATATGTGATATAAAGCAAATACATGCAAGGGTAAAGGTGAATTACCGAAAGTAAACCACTCATCATGCTGTCAGTATAATTTGTGCCTATACCAATGTATATTGTGCAGTTCTCAATCATGGGATTAGCTATTTCCCACAATAACCATATTAATTCTATATTATATAATGTAAAAGCTACACTAAAAGGTTAATTACCTGAATGATGATGACTCTCTAATAAACTCACAATTGATTTGATGAATGTTCCTCACATCTGCCACAATTTTTTTTTAAAAACTGTTTTCTCTAAAATTTGAACATTTTGTGATCATAATTAATTATAAGTGACAAAAATGGAGGCATCTGAAAATATATGATGGAAATGTGAAACAAACTGACCATTCCTGCAAGGTCTAAGGATAGGCAAATTATTTTTATGAATAAAGGTTATTTATCTTATTGTTCCACATGAAGTGGAATTTATTTAAATGTTTGAGCATACCAGGTTGATAAAACAGAAACATAAAAACCCACAAAGATAAACAAAACTTCTTGTGTCCCACCAATTTTCTTTTCTGTCTTCCTTTTTACCCAACAACTAACTTAAAATCCAGACCTATCTAAATTGAAAACACCTAACCAAACAAGGCAACCAATGGCATTTCAGAACCAATGAATTCCAGGCAGCAGAGGTGATTTTTTTTTTTAAATTATGTGCAACTTTCTTTATCCACTTCTGTGATCAGTTTGCCAGAAATATCCCCAGAAACTTATGCTTCATAAAACTCTGGAATATAAAGGTTGATTTCTTTAGTTTCTCTCCTTCAAAATGACTGTCATGTAGTCATAGTCACCACAGATAAGTTTCAAACAGATTTGCTGTTATATTATAATCAGGGCCATTAGTTTATAGTGAATATCTCAAATTCCATTTTTATGACTTGAGTTTCTGGGACAGTTAATGATATGTTAAGGATCATATTCTATGGTAACATCTGTTCATAATTATGTCCAGTTGTTCATAGTGACCAAGTAAAGCGTGTTTCTGTTTAACTACATTGGTTTCTGGATTTTTTTCAATAGTTACAGAATTCTTTTCTATGACTTCTTCATAGAAAGGAACAAATAGAAGCAACCACAGATCAATTTTTAATTTGGATTGTTGTAAAGTGTATGAATGACATACTTATTGTAATTATGATTTGTGGAGGTGGTTGGTGGTATGAACTTCGGTGACATAGGAGGAAGTCAGAGAGGAAGCTATTCAGTATGAAGATAGCCAATTCATCAAAGTTACAGGAGTAGAATAGTTAACTGCTCAATATTATGCTTCTTATCAATATCAATACATCATAATTCCAGGTAAGGCAGTTTATTTATCAAAGTGATTTCTGATAGATTACTTAAAATCTTCTCTGAGACTCTCTCCAAATGTTTGTACCCTCTTTTACTGCCATTTCCTTTACTTTCAATTGATTTTTCACCATTTAATTCAATTTTCCCTGCATCTTACTTAGTTCCTAACTTTCTTTCCCATTTATGCTTTGTTCCAACTTTTCCTCCTTGGATGCTTAACCTCTCATTTTTGTTGGTTGTTGGTAGGACCTCATGTACCCCATTTTCTATGTGTCAGCACAGCCTTTTAATTAGTTGAGAAAAAATGGTGCTTAAGGCTTGAGTCATTTGAACTGATACAAATAATTGCAGTCTATGAGGCAGCTGTGCTAGCTGCCTAACAAATGCTTTTAAGATCTGGAGTATTTACAGGAAAAAGCTAAAAACCAGAAAGATACCAGTAATGTTATCTCTGCAAAATCTTCCAAATTCACTGAAGAAGGTGGGCACTGCATTAATGTCCATTCTCAGACCAACATCCCAAGCTTAAGGTCCTAGATATACTTAGTTTCATTGGACAGGCCACTTAATTTCTATGTCCATCCCAAGACTCCTAAAACAGATACTGTGGTTGGGTCAAAAGGTCAGTCATGGGAGAAGATTAGGTAGACAAAGGAAGAAAAAAAATCAAGATATGCTCAAAACTTCCTTAATAGAAAATTCCCACTGAACCCTGTGTTATCACCATTCAAAGTGGAGAAGGAACATTGTGGGATCCACAAATGCTGCCTTATCTGCTGAGAGTTTTTTGCTGAATCTATTCTTGGACAATGACCGAGCAGAGTTTTTTTCCACTGATTGCAGGAGGTTGCTTCATCCACTGTGATGTAACAAGGATAACTATACTTCGTGTTCCAATCTAAAATAGTGCTATTGGATTTGTTTTTGGTTGTGGGCACATTCTCAGCTTTGAAAAGTACTCCATGTCACGACCTCTCATTATCAACCCCGCATCCTGAAGTTGGAAACAGATGAGCACATCATGAAGTTACTGAACCTTAACATGGCATATACTGACTCAATAAGGAAAATCTCCATCGGGCACGCGGAACTCAAAACGGTCAACCAGTTTACCTATCTCGGCTGCACCATTTCATCAGATGCAAGGATCGACAATGAGATGGACGGCAGACTCGCCAGGGCGAAGACTACACAAAAGAGTCGGTAAAAACAACCAACTGAAAAACCTCACAAAGATAAGCGTATACAGAGCCGTTGTTATACCCACACTCCTATTCGGCTCCGAATCATGGGTCCTCTACCGGCATCACCTACGGCTCCTATAACGCTTCCACCAGCGTTGTCTTCGCTCCATCCTCAACATCCATTGGAGCGCTTTCATCCCTAACGTCGAAGTACTCGAGATGGCAGAGGTCGACAGCATCGAGTCCACGCTGATGAAGATCCAGCTGCGCTGGATGGGTCACGTCTCCAGAATGGAGGACCATCGCCTTCCCAAGATCGTGTTATATGGCGAGCTCTCCACTGGCCACCGTGACAGAGGTGCACCAAAGAAAAGGTACAAGGACTGCCTAAAGAAATCTCTTGGTGCCTGCCACATTGACCACCGCCAGTGGGCTGATATCGCCTCAAACCGTGCATCTTGGCGCCTCACAGTTTGGCGGGCAGCAACCTCCTTTGAAGAAGACCGCAGAGCCCACCTCACTGACAAAAGGCAAAGGAGGAAAAACCCAACACCCAACCCCAACCAACCAATTTTCCCCTGCAGCCGCTGCAACCGTGTCTGCCTGTCCCGCATCGGACTTGTCAGCCACAAACGAGCCTGCAGCTGACGTGGACCTTTACCCCCTCCATAAATCTTCGTCCGCAAAGCCAAGCCAAAGAAGAAGGAAAATTAATGGAAAAAGATTATAACATAATTTCTTCAACAATGTTGTATCAAATCCAGAACTCAATGAGATACACAGATTGGGACCATTCTTCAAGAAGCCCCCAGGTTCTAGTGAACCGGTGCGGACTTGAAAGGCCGACATGGCCTGTTTCTGCTCCGTAAATGGTTATATGGTTATATGGAAGCCATGCACCATGCAAAACCAAAAGCCCCTCATAAATGTTGGAAGGAGTGCATAATTTCACAAACTATGCCATCGGACACCTTCTGCCTTGGCTGTAGAAACGTTGACAGATCCTATGTTGACCTCATCTGTCTCCTCTGAAAAGCACTTCTCAAAGCCAAGGAGGACGCTAATCATTTTGATGTCATGGGGCTGCCTTGGAAGAAATCTATTTTCCATCATATCTTTTCTATTATTTTGTCAATTAATCAAACATATTTTCTTTCCCGCTTGTTTATTTGTTCTTAGTCTCGCCTGCCATTACTTCTTTTTTCATGATCAATCCATTCTCTTATGAATTCTTTCAATTTTACCTTTCTTGCCCTTACTCATTCTTACAGCCTTTTTCTCATCTTCGAGCTTGTTTCTTTCATTTGTTTTTCTGCCTCATTCCTTCCCCTCACTATAGAAATCCACTCGTTTAGTAGAATAAGGTACTTCAGCATGTTCCAGCTTGGATGCTTCAGAACTAATTCCACTCCCTGTCCTTTCTTTAGTTCAAATATTCATTCATTTTTCTTGCTGAAGTAAAATTGCCCGTGCTCCAATATTTATCAATTTAGAAACAAAAATCACTCAAGCATTACTCCACAATTATTTTGAGGAGTAAATAGCTGAATTTTATTCTCTTTTATTACTTACCAAACAGGCATAATAGCTTTTGTATATTCAAAATTACCCATCAAATTTACACCTCTCTTTGCTCTTCCTTGTTTCAGGAGATTGTCTTAATAAGTTTTTACTTTCTAGCTTTCACATAACACTGGTAGATCTGTTTTGAACACTCTCCCTGCTTCTTTCTTTAATGGAGCTACCAAGAAATTAAACAATACTCTTACCCTAATTTAACCTTTGATACCTTAGTTATCATCACATTTAATCTTGCGCACCATAAAATCTGAAATTAAACTGTAATAAATCTTAATTTCTGTCCACTAGTTCTTGATTGCAAGAAATTGGAATTTTGGAATCCTTACAGTAATCTCTATTCATCCATATCAACCAGACATTAACATTAAATACACTATTTTAAAGCATCAAAAGCAGGTAAAAATTCATTTCCAGGGCAATACTTTTTCCATCAAAAGCATACTCCTGGGCTTTATTTTCCTTCACTGTATATTGCCACACCTTTATTACCATATATTGCCACACCTTTATTACCATATTTTTTTTCAACACCGTGAGCAGGAAAGGGCTTTGGCAAATACTAGAGCGCCTCCGATGCCCCCCCCCAAGTTCCTCAACATGGTTATCCAACTGCACGAAAACCAACAAGGTCGGGACAGATACAGCAATGAGCTCTCTGAACCCTTCTCCATTGACAACGGCGTGAAGCAAGGCTGCGTTCTTGCACCAACCCTCTTTACTATCTTCTTTAGCATGATGCTGAAACAAGCCATGAAAGACCTCAACAATGAAGATGCTGTTTACATCCGGTACCACACGGATGGCAGTCTCTTCAATCTGAGGCACCTGCAAGCTCACACCAAGACACAAGAGCAACTTGTCCGTGAACTACTCTTTGCAGACGATGCCGCTTTAGTTGCCCATTCAGAGCCAGCTCTCCACTGCATGACGTCCTGTTTTGCAGAAACTGCCAAAATGTTTGGCCTGGAAGTTAGCCTGAAGAAAACTGAGGTCCTCCATCAGCTAGCTCCCCACCATGACTACCAACCCTCCCACTTCTCCATCGGGCACACAGAACTCAAAACGGTCAACCAGTTTACCTACCTCGGCTGCACCATTTCATCTGGTGCAAGGATCGACAACGAGATAGACAACAGACTCACCAAGGCAAATAGCGCCTTTGGAAGACTACACAAAAAAGTCTGGAAAAACAACCACCTGAAGAAACACACGAAGATCAGCATGTACAGAGCCATTGTCATATCCACGCTACTATACGGCTCTGAATCATGGGTCCTCTACCGGCATCACCTATGGCTCCTAAAACGCTTCCATCAACGCTGTCTCCGCTCCATCCTCAACATTCATTGGAGTGACTTCATCACCAACATCGAAGTACTCGAGCTGGCAGAGTCCGCAAGCATCGAATCCACACTGCTGAAGATCCGCAGAAGGAAGGCAGGGTCAGCAGGAGATGTGGATGGCATCCATGGAGAAGAGGCAAGTTTCAAATACGTTCTGATCTGCATTCACAAACTTCTACAGCTTCTTCAGACTTCGAGTAGAGCAGTTCTAGTATCTAGCAAGTATGCTCTTGGTAGTGCACATAGAGAAACTGTTGCGGGGAGGTGATCCCAATCTTCCTCATGTCTAAGTAAGTAGAGGCATTAATGTACTTTTAAAATTGTAACATCAATGCTTTTGTCCCAGGTCAGGTCATTGAAGATACTTATTCCAAAGAATTTGAAGCTATCTACTCTTTTAAATTCAGCACTATTAATATGGACAGGGGTTTTGGATTCTGCCTCCTCTTCATCTTATTGACATTGAGAGAGAGAGATTGTTATCTTGGTACATGCCACTGGACTTTCAATCTCTTCCCTGTATTCCATCTCATCAATTTGTGATACCCAACCTACTATTGTGATGTTTTTGGCAAATTTGAAGATTGTGTTGGAACTATATTTAGCTGTATAGTTACGTCCACATCATATAACACCCAATTTCACAGAATATATTGTGGATGTTAAGCAGTGCATACCCTGCATAGGGTTTGGTACTATCTGCGGTTCAGGCATCCGCTGGGGGTCTTGGAACATATCCCCTATGGATAAGGGGAGAAGTACTGTGCATAGAGAGAGAGAGAGAGAGACACACAGACAGACAGACAGACACACACACACACACACACACACACACACACACACACACACACACACACACACACACACACACACACACACACACACACACACACACACACACACACACACACACACACACACACACACACACACAGAATATATCTATATTATGAATTAAGGTTATCTTTGAATTGAATATGAAATTATTTCATTAATTACTGGTAACTATTTACAACTTGTACAAATAATATGTAGTAAATTATTTACAGAAGACCCAAACATACAAATATGAATTTAACGGATTGACATTTTTTCTCGAATTCTCTCAACCACCACACTACATTATGAACTAACCAATTCAAGAGCATGCATTTCTGATGCTGATAAACAGTAATAATGTCTCAGTTGGCTTCACATTTAACCATTCTTACGTCATGTTCTAAAGAGCTGTATTATCTGTACATAATCAATTCTAGAACATCACATCCACTTCTCAACATTGGTTGTAACTATCAAAGCAACATAAAACAGTGGTTCAATCAATTGCATTTGTAGTATTAGTTTTACATTCTTTGCAAACTATTCCCACATTTCAGAAATTCAATAACTATTTTTCTAACTTTTTCTTCAATATTTTTCATCCTCTCGTCTTCATGTTATACAAATGTTTCTCATTCTAATTTTCACTCTAGCTCTTCAAGAACACTGGAGATATCCTTTTCCTAACTTGATCTTTCAAAACTCGGGAGTCATCATTTCCAGCCTTCCCTCTCGTGGTTTGCAGTGCATCCTACCCAACCACCACGTTATCAACCTCATTTATGTATTTTGCAGAATACTGAGCTGACATCAGTATATCCAGAAGGAAAACACAAAATCTGAAGACACCATGGTTGAAGTGCAAACACAATGCTGGTGAAACTCAACAGGTCAAAGAGTGCCCTTTATATAGCAAAGATAAAGCACATAGCTGGTGAAGGATTTTCAGACTTTTTAAATTGCCCCCATATGGCAATATAATCAATCTTGAAAGCATCCAGCTCAGTTTGAACCCAGTTCAGGTCACTTACCGGCATGGTTGGCATAGCAGTTAGCACAACACCATGACAGTGCCACCAATGAGGACCAGGGTTCGAATCCTGCATTGTCTGTAAGGAGTTTATACATTCTCCAAGTGTCTGTATGGGTTTTCCCCGGGGGCTCCAGTTTCCTCCCACCGTTCAAAACACCTGCTTTTAACCCAGTGGCAATTCTATTGATGCCTTCACCTTTGGGCCCTTTATTCAAGCATCTCACTGGTGTAATGCAGTATTTGCTTTACTAACTGCCCTGCAGCAACGGTAAATCTTCCCATCTCTTGCAAGCAGACACTCAAACAGTCAACACCAAAAGTCCTTGGGTTTCAAGAAATACTTCCTACAATCATTTCACTATATTACAACTTCACAAGCAGAAGCATCACATTTCCATGTTCAAATTGTCTTCTGTGATTCTTTGAACAGATAATGTACAAAGAATGCTTCATTTACCTTGCTTATGTGGCACTGATTGGCTATCTAATGTACTCTTGATTTTTCCTGTGGCCTCCATAAGAAGTGATCTACCTTTTAAATATTTAAATTTATTTAAGAGAGATGAAATGTGGATGTCAGAATTCAATAATTATTCATCTACTCTGCATAAAATGTTTTTTTTAATCTGAATCATGCCAGAAGGATTTTTTTTTGAGGATACATATTTAAAGTAAATTGTCTTCAGTGTTTCCATTCACAGTATTCACCATTAATGTATTTGAAAGGGTGTATACAGATGTAAGATAACTTAAGTAAACCTAGACTTTGGCACCTAATATCAGGATGCTGTCCCAACATAGATTGTGCCAAATCTAAACTACATATGTGCTGGCAACTGTTTCTATCGACTAGCTCATTCATGACAAGCTGTCTGTATTTTTACTTGCTAAAGCCCACGCCCAGTCTGCATGGTGACATTAATAGCAGCATCTGGTGTCGTCCTATGATAAGAAAATGCAAAGAGAGGAAGAACATGGTCAAATACTCTCAGCAATCTATGAGATTCATATTCTATTATTTCTATCAAGTCGCTTTACAAAGAAATTATTTACCTCATGCTGCAAAACATTGCACAAGTGTTTACATATAAAAACAGTTTGGTGTATATTGCAATTTATAGAAAGTTTAATTACATATCTTTTTTTTCTCCAAATTTTCTGCATCAAGACCTTTATTGGGGGCCCTTCAGTGGGCAAGGATCTAGTTTACTAATGTGCAGCCCATCCAGCTGAAACCAGTTGCGACTATGATTTTTCTTCCTTTAACTTGAAAACATTTATCTTTACTGCTCATGCCTGAATCTCAAGATTAATCCACAAAATGTAAGAATGATCAAAAATCAAAAACAGTAACATTGATCAGATTATTTTGCAATATTGTTTCATTACTTGTGAAATAATTCAACATCTTTTTGAGGACTTGAGAAACATTATAAACATATGCTCTTTCTTTTTTAAATAACACCAAGCAGTTCCTTCTGTGCAGAAACTGCAGTCCAGGAATGGGATCTGACCACAGCTTTACATTTTTGTTTACATATTTGTGAGTCAAAATTAACATTTTGCATGTTATAAAGTGAGAAAGATTCCAAATATTTTTTTTTTCCCCTTGATGTTGAATTTTTCACCACATTGTAGAAGGGCCTCAGAGAAGAAAGATATTCCTGTTTCCTCTCCAAATGAAAATATTCTGTGTAAATTGTAAGACTTCAAATATCTTGATGTCTTTCCTTATCCCTTATTGATTGCCAGCTTTGTGATGGTGGATGGAAACAGAGCAGCCAAAAATAGATATTGACTGAAGAGGTATTGATGCAGATTGAGAGTAGTGGATGCTTCATAGTTATTTGAGCGATCAAAATCAAAATCCCTCCACATGCAAATGCTACTGCGGAGTTGGCAGGATTTCTGAGATAACCAACTCTTATTGGCCATGAATGATAGTTTTCTATTAAATGTGTTTTTTTTTTAATAAATGTCAGTGTATGACTTCACCAAATTATTTCTTTTTAAATAAAAAACTTTATTTAAAGAATTTGCAAATATTTATAGAACAGAATGTTCACCTTTATCAGCCATGTCCTTTCATTTGCCTTACTTGAGCATGACGTCAATTTTCCACTCAGAACATTCCTTGTGTAAATTCTTCATGCCTTTCCCTGTATAGTCTTTGCAACAGTTGCACCAAGCATTAGTACAAGCCTCAGTAGGTGGTCCTGCATCTTGGTCTGGATGAGTCAGTTATGGATATTTCTTTGCATTGGGAAACTAATCAGAGGGAATATTTCACCAAACTGATCATCTCCACTGTTGTTGCATTTAGCAGCCACTGCAACGCTTATAAATTCATACAGCACAGAAACAGGTTCTTTGGCCTATCTCAGCCTACCATCCAATCTGCCTATCCATGCTGATCCCAATTGTCTGCATTGGGACCATATCCCGCTAAGCCCTTCCAATCCAAATATTTTTTTTAAACTTTGTGATTGTACCCTATCTCTTCACCACTTCTGGTAGCTTGTTCCATGCACACTTTCTGTGTGAAAATTCTATGGAATAAGGTCATCCCACCATGACACACTGAAGCCTTGAACCTGTATACCCTTGGTTCATCATTCATGCAACCTATGAGAGAAAAAAAATAATTAATGTCATGGCAACATCATGTAAATCCTGTAAACAAATAAAAAGATATGTCTTGAATATGATCTTTGTAGCTTGAGTACAGATACCTAGGTTATGCAGCTGAGTGGATGAATCTCAACAAAGATAATGTCACACCACCAGTCCATCTTGACATATGAACATTCCAAAAAGAGAAAATGATGGTCTCATCAGCAATACAGACTCCCCAGGGGCACAGTTGGTGGGATTGAGATTTTGGCTACTCGTGAAAGATCTGGCATGGAGGACTCTACATTTTACTGTCTTGTAATGACTTGGTGTTTATTTTGATGTCCTCATGGTGTGGCATTCTTCCAAATTACTTTGTATGTTAAGTAACCAACATTCCAACAAGTATGTTGAGGAATCACTACATCCTTTACCTGCAAGGCCTCAAGAATATTTCATATAGACTACCACCTCTCTGACTTATGCTCAGATATTTCTCAGTACAAGCATTTCTACAAGGGACTGGTGGTACCAACTGAATGAAAGTTTTCACAGCTACATGGACAGGCCTATGCTTTACAACACTGAAAGAGATAGAATCTCAGCATATCATGACATTTGATACCTTCATACTCAGGGTTCAAGCATTGTTTGATAGCCCCATTTAAAGGTTGACATCAAGATCAGGCTAACTTGGGTCCATTCCCCCCCCCCCCCCCCCCACTACTTACACTAGGTATTGTACATCACACTCCTGCAGGCAATGACTTGTTCTTAGCACCCAGATAAAATGGAAGCCTCTTTGGGTAGCAGCCAAGAGTTAGGGGTATTGGCCACAATGAGCGGACTTCCACCTGACAGTCAGATTTGTTCCTGCAATTGAGATGATACCATCCCTGATGAATCTGAGAAATCATCTTATACTCCATGTAACTACACAAGCAAAGAATGGAAAAAAGTCATGGGAATAGGATTTGACCAAGTAAAAGGATTAAGAAAATAAAATCTTGTGCTTTAAAAGTCTGACAATTTCCATCTCTGGGAAGTGCCCTTGAATCTCAGTTGCCAGTGGCTATTGTTAGAGATCAAACCACAATGAAGAAGAAACCTTTTACTGTTGTGGATATGAATCTATATTTTATATGTTTTATTCTCAAATAGTTGACTGCTATACAAGGGCTGCTTGTGTTGCTTTTCTCTGCTATTTTGTTTCACATTCAAAACACAAATGAGCCTGGAGTTTGTTGAAAGCATAGAAGTCCAAAGGTTACCAAAGGCCAACAGATTTTCTCTGTGAATTTATTCAAACTGCAACAATTCAGTTCAGCAAGTGACCATTAAGTCTACTTTACAAATAAACAAAGGATGGAGTTCAAGGTCACATCACACCACACAAACGGACAGATATCTACAGCTGCAGACCAGCAAGCCATCGTTTCAGGATTTTGCAATGTCAAAAAAAAATGGATGTGCCAAATTTGGGCTGCAGCTCAGCTTCATGCTGACATTCATGTGGATTTCTCTGCAAGAAACCTTTCTCATTGGCACATTTTACCAGAATTCCAATCAATACACATTCACATTTTGCTTCTATTTTAATTGCTTCACACTTATTTGAAATGAATTACATCCGTGACACAGTTCCTTAATCTTTATAGAGCTGGTTATGTTGTTCAATCTGCCTCACATTTTAAAATATTTGAAAATACCTAAATGATTTCTTCAACAGCATTGTTTGCTTACGATATGTTCATTTCATTCACCATACTATTTTTTGGAAGCCAGTTCATAGAGTTATGTGGTAAGCTAATACAAACAAAAACTCTCAATTTCTTATTTAATCAGTAACATCTGTTACCTTCAGGCAGAAAGTACAGAAGCTTGAAAACCGCACTTCGAGGTTGAAGAACTGCTTCTTTCTAATGTTTATTTTCCAAGTAGCTGTTTGGCTGCAGCAAGTAAGAATTTTGATGCATATGTACATTGTACAATGTCTATAAACTCATTGTTAATTAACGTACCAAAAATGTTCAGGAATTTATTCCATTAGTAAAGGTACTACAGTCAAGAACCAGTATGTTGGCTGTTCCTTTCTGTGCAGATCATCTGTCTCTGGAACTTTGCTCATCAACTCTATTGCAGCAAAAATGAGCAGCTAGTAATATGAAACCCTTTTTGAAGAGTTGGCATCATTAAAGAAGTAAATATTGTGAATAAACCAATATTACAAAGAGATACATTTTGATGTAGTAAGGAGGGGCAAGCATCCTCACAAATAATCAAGTCCTTCAACTAACTGGTCCCTATTCCTTCATAATGTGTTATCTAAGCTATTTGATTATGGTGTGCATATGTGTCCAACGAGATCTGATCTTTGCTTATCCTTCCATCTGTTTTTCAGCTGCAGCCACATCGGAGTTTTCCCACCCACTCCAACACATTGAGGGCAAGTATGCCACCTTCCCTGTCTCTGTCGCTGTGCTAATTGTTGGACTTTCCCCTTTTCCATGGAAACATCAGTAGTGTTTGTTGAACAATCAAACCTACTATTTTAATCTGAGGGATGGACTGTGAGTAAGATTCCTATGAAACCTAAATATTGATACGGATATTTTAGTTAAAAAATATTCTCCTACATTTATTTCCAAAATTTTAAAATCCCCTTGCTGTTTGAATTGTTGAATTGTTGAATGACTGAGAAGATCCAAGGAATCTTTGCCAAGTACCTGGAAGGTTTGGAGGATATAATTATTTTTAGCAGAAGAGAAAAGTCTGCAAAGATTTTTGCTCATGGTTGCTACCCAATGATCTCTGTTGGAAGATATCCTGATTTAGAGCTGGCACAGATCCTGTTTATGAAGTTCGGTAAGTAAAATAAACTGAAATGAAAATGATTTTATAAACCAGATTTAACAGTCCTGAAGCTTTAATCAGAGGACTTGAGAATGTACATGAGCGCAATCACAGTAAAACTGGCACAGTGTAAATAATGCTGTGCATGTATTTTCTTACTTCCTGCTTTGGAAGCCCTCCATTATCTCTGATTCAACAAGTTACAATGGTAGCAATAGGTGAGGCTTATTCCTGTTTGCAATGAAAGGTCACAGCTAGTGCACGTCCTTGATTTTGTTTCAAGAACACGGAAAATTAATTTATGACCCTTATATATTTCCACCCTTTGAAATTAAGAGATTGCAAAGAAATATTTGTGAAATATATCTATCAGGAAAAGATACATGTTCAGAAATTAACGTGCAAACAAAGAGGAAAAAACTGGGTACCTTGTACTTCTTTAAAATGTTTCCTAAATGTGACAATTTTCATTATGACCCTAGAAACAGTGCAAGTGTGTTTTATTTCTCAAAGGCTTTTATAGAACATTAAATATTACAACACAGTATAGGCCCTTCAGCCCACAATGTTGTGCCAACCTATGTAAACATAATTGATAGCAATCTAAGTTAAACAGAATGCATGTTGACAAAGGGCTCAGGTCCAAAAAGTTGGTTATATACCTTTGCTTCCTATAGATGCTGCATGACCTTTTGAGTTACTCCAGCACTTTTGTGTATTGCACTACAGCAATTTAAACTTTTCCCTATCCCACATCCATAAACCTATATTTTAAAAATCCCCACCCACTTCTCCCCTCAATTAAATTTTGTGCAACTCTGGTGCCAGATTCCCATTCTTTAAAGGAGACTGCTCAAGGCAGACTCTTCTGTATGAATATTGTTCTGGAGAAAATGGCAGAGATGGAACCAAAAGATGGAAGGGAAACTTCATGTCACCATGTGAAATCTCTGCGCTTTAATGGGGGTGGGGTACATGAGGTTGTCCATACGAGGAAAGGTTCTTGGTAGCTGATGGTGACAAGACTCGTTTCCTGGAACAGCACATATTGAAATATAGAGCAGTGTAGCTAGGACATCTTGACCTCAAAAAGAAAAAAAAAGCATAAGTTATTGGAAATCTGAAATAAAAACAGAAACATATTTAGATGAGACAGTAGGGTGTCGAAGCTGAAAGATTATCTGCATGAAATCATCACTTTCTTTCTCTCCCCACAGATGCTGCCTGACCTGCTGTATATTTCCACTGTCTTCGGTTTTATTTCAGGAATTTACAAACATACAGAGGTGAGAGTTCTGCACACTATACTTGAAATGTACTGCTTTCAGTACAATGCTTTAGCCAGTTATGTACCAAGTTCTATTCACCCCATCCTCACTGACAGACAGTCAGAGACAACCTCTACTCCCTCCTTACTATACACAGAGAGCCAGACAATGTCAACCAGTAAGACAAGCACATCACTAATTTGCCTTTAGGTTATCCAGTCTGAGGTTGAACATACTGATTGGTCTGAGGGAAAAAGACCTCCCTGTGCTGGGCACTGTGGCAGATAGGTCTATGCTCCAGGGAGATAAAGGAATCCAGGGTATCCAAGTCTAATATGTATCTTCCACATCACATACTCTTTTTATTAAAATGACCTCTCCACTTTAATGGTGCTGCATTTATATTAAACATCCATACATGCAGCATTGCCTCAATATTTTTTGTGTTTTTCTTCATTTTAGAATCTGGGCATTGTTGGCAAGACAAACATTTATGATCCTTTCCTAATTCCCTTTATGAACATTTTGGTAATTTGCCTCCTTGAATCACTGCCATTCATGTAATGGAGGGATTTCCACAATGCTGTGGGGAAGAGTTTGTTATCCACTTTTGTATTGATGTACCAAACACAACTCTACTCACTGGCCAAAATCATTTAATATTTTCAATATATGAACTAGCATTTATATTGCTGGGGAAAAGCCTCTGAAATTTAATTCTGAAGTTTAGCAAGGTATGATAGAACCGGTGAAAATTTAACGCAGAAGCATTAAACTTTCTGCAGAGGGTATTTACATTTCCACAGCTAGAAACCATGAGGATGTTGGTTTAATTAACCTGTTATCCATGAAATAGCCTTTTCGCTATTTGGATGTTCAAACATAAGAAGCTGCCGACCAAATCCATGGCCATTGAATTATTTACTTGTTATACTTGGTCACAGCAATTTATTGGATCTCATTCTTACATCATTTGATCTATGATATATATTTCTTCTTGTCTTCTGGATAGACTTTTGTCATATTAATAATAGAAGAGGTGATCACATGGCAGAACATGTGGCAAACATGAGAGAACAATTGAAAGATGGTGTTGAGGGCTAAGGATCATAAGTGAATGGAAACAGTTTTAATATATGACAGTGGTGTGAATCAAGACAATTTTCATACTTTAGCAAAAAGTAGTCATTTTACATTCTTACTAAAGGACCTGAAGCACCACTGGTACGAGATGGTGTTGATAGCATTTGCATCTTATGTACCTGCATCAGCAATAACAAAATGAGGAAAAAGAGAAAGAGGATGAGTGACTGTTGTTCGGGTTCGTGTGGGTCCCACAGATTAAGAAGCAGATTAAAGTGCAGGTACAAAGCACATATTTATTTCAAGGATGGAAATAGGACAATAATGTTGATATGTTAGGCAAACCTCTACACACAATGAACTGGTACATACAATGATCAGGGAAAAATCACTACAATGTCCCACCACCCTTTAACTCGGTGCAGGTACAGCTCTATGCTACAAGGGACACTAATTAAATGCTCCCAACCCTTTTAACAGTGCACATCTTACCAACAGTTTCTCCAGCACCCTTCCAGATTTCTAGGCCTGGAGTGAAGCAGGGTGGTCCCAAGATGGCAAAGAGAAAGGACAAAGAGCACATGGCACCTTTATAGTGCTGGAGGGACAAGTCCACATCATTTACTGGGGGCCAATAGCTCAGTGGCAGGAGGGTTAATCTAATTAAAATAGCCAATGGTCCAAGGCCAAGTACAGGCAGGCTGGAGAGTGCAATCCAAGTAATTTACATGTGGCCAACAGCAAAGTGCGTACTAATGGGTGGGGTGGAACCAAACCTTGATTGGCAGCTGATGTGACTGACAGCCACAACCCTTCCCAATATAGTGACAATCATATATGAATCTATCCCCACAAAATCCATGTAGAATTTAGAAGCTTTCCACTAATACAAAACACATTAACACAAATTAAAGATGCCACAAAAATAAAATAAAAAAATAAATTTAAAAGGAAGATAAATAAAATAAATACTAAATATTCTCAATATGTTGTCTGTCAGTAGACTAGGCAGATCTTTAATGGTCTGGTAGCAGTGTTATGGTTCAGATTATATGTGGACATTCAAGAACCTGAAAGAGAGCGTTATTAAACTGGAGGTGCCAACAGGAAATTGGTGGAATAAAAACAGAACGTATTGGAAATATTCAGCATCTCTAACAATTGCAGTTCTGACAAAAGATCATCAACTCAAAAGCACTAATTCTCTTTCTCTCTCCACAGGTGTAACCTGAATTGTAGAATATTTCCTATCATATTGTTAATATTCCAAGAAAAGAAATGGTGTTGGCAGATGTACAAACTCTCCTATTACCTTGGGACAAATAAGTTGAGAAATCTTCAGTAAATGTGAAGATATGCCTGCTGGTAAATACAATACAAACCAGGCTAAGAAGACAGATAAAGATCGGGATTTGTAGATGCATTCTCAGCAAATGTTTCTGAGCAGTTCTGAAAAGATAGGAAAAATAAAGATTAATCAGAGATGATATCACACTGAAGCAGGACATTCCCTGGCTAGAAAATTATCATCCCAAAAGAGATGCAAGGAAGAAATACTCCAGACTATGTGATTAGGTCACAGGTGTAGACAGATGCAAGCTGTATACAGTATTAATATCTGCAAAGGCAGAGAAATAATTGAGTCCCTTCAGCTTCTCAGTATTTATTCAAGATTCCACCATCTGCCATTTCTTCATCTCTGATAGGCAAACAATGATGCTACAAAATCAGAAAAGACTGGAAACACTCAGCAGGTCAGGCGATATCTGTGTGAAGAGATGCCGGATTAACATTGGAGGTCCAAGCTCTTTGTTGAGTTTAAAACAGCTTGTAACATTAACCTGACCTGGTAGCATTTTATGTTTTTATTTTGGATTTCCTGCAGCCACAGTTTTTTTTTTTGTTGTCAACGAGCTATTTGAGCTAGTATTACCAAAACGCACAACAAAAAAGAGATATTGTTGGCTTTGAGATCTTCCCCTTGACCCTCCCTTCAGGTTCCATGGGGATTACTTTGATCACACACAATCAAGAATGGTACTTCATAGTCTAGCCTCCTTTCACTCGGAAGCTTGATTAATTTGGGAACCACAATTACCACAGCAGTTTGAATGCTGTTTTCAAAGCAAGCGATTCTTGGAAGCCAATATATGACGACAGCAAACTATTCTTCTCCTGAGAAAATAGAGAGATTTGAAGAGAGTTAAGTGTTCTCCAGTTATGATCTGACTCCTACACTCTTGGAAAAGACATGGTTTCATAAGAAAGCAATAGCAAACAGCCATGAGGACCATAATCAAATGCAGATTGTTTTTCTGCTCTAGATTCCAGCATCTGAAATCTCCCATGTGTCTTGCATCAGAACTGTCCTTTTTTCCTGGTATAATAGCAGAGATTTCTCAGGGCTGTCTGTGTGGAGAACAATAGAAAATGTGGACTTTGGGTTAGTGGCCTACCCACATTTTCATATTTCCTTACAGTGCTGATTGACCATTCAGCCCATCATTGCTCAGATCAGTCCAATCAATCCCATTCTCTCATATATTTTGCTGTAACCTATTCTCTCACATATATCCTTTAGCCACTAATGTCCATGCTCCCACCACTGATAAATGCCACTAATTTTCCTATCACTCACTAATTATTTTCTTTTGGACTCCATCTTATCACAGACATCCCTTTTGTTCTTCATACTCAATGCCCCCAAACCTCTTCTGAGCAACTTATTGTGGACCAGAGAATTGCACTGTATTCCAATGTTATCGGTGCTGATAAAAGGTCAGCAACTTGAAATGTTAACAGTTTCTGTTGCTACTGTTTGCTGCCTGAAGTAACAAGTATTTCCTCCATTTTCTGTACTTATTTCCTTTTTCACACTGTTGGGAAAGGTTTAAATTATATCCCAGAGATTTCAGATTAAGCTAATCAGTTGAACCTTCCATTTCATCTCACACAAAGTTTTAATTTTTAAATCTAAAAGCTACTTTAAGCTAACCAGGATTTCTCAGGCTGTGCCATTGTGTGCAGAAGATTTTTGTTCTATTTAGTGTTAGAACCATAGAATATTACAGCTCAGAAACAGTCCACTTTGGGACTTCTCGTCTGTGCTGAACCATTTTTTTTCTGCCTAGTCCCACTAACCTGCATCCATTCCACAGCCCTCCAAACTTCTTCCATCCATGTACCAATCCAATTTCTTCTTAAATGTTTAAATTGAGCCCGCATTCAACATTTCAACTGAAAGCTCATTCCACACTCCCACCACTCTCTGTGTGAAGATGTTCCCCCTAAACCTTTCCCCTTTCACTCTTAACTCATGTCCTCTGGTTTGTATTTCACCAATCCTCATGGAAAAACCTTATCTATATTTACTCTGTCTATCCCCCTCATAATTTTAAATACCTCAATCAAATTCTGCCTCATTCTCTGTGCTCCAGGGAATAAAGTCCTTACCTGTTTAACCTTTTCCTGTAACTAAGTTCCTGAAGTCCAGGCAACATCCTAGTAAATCTTCTCTGCATTCTTTCTATCTTATTATATCTTATAGGTGACCAAACTGCACACAATAATCCAAATTTGGCCTCACCAAATGTCTATGTATTGTTCAGATGGCTGGCTCCACCCTCACCTACCCCAATATAAACCCTGGTTTTCCCACCCTAACTCAGATTTACCTGAGGACTATTGTATCTACCAGTCATTGATTGTAAGCTATTACAAGCATGTTTGTACTCCTCACTTGTCTCTGAGTGCAATCAGTCACATTACAATTTTAATAGCTTAACTTTGAAGAAGGGTGGAAGCCCTGTTGAAGCCAGGCATGCTTCAACCCTTTTCCCCAGAGGCCCCAGAGGAATTTGCCTACTGGTTGGAGTGCTTCCAGTCCTACCTAACAGCCACACAAGATGTCTTCAACTCTGATAGTCTCTGAAGATCCGCACTTCTCTCTCAAGTCAGCCCCAAAAGGTATGCTGTCATCAGATATTGTGCTACCTACGAGTCAGCCTTAGAAGGCTTGAAAGCCCATTACATGAGGCCCCAGAATGACATGCTGGTGAGGCACCAGCTCTCTCAACATTAGCAATGTCCGGGTAAGTCACTGGATGATTATGTCCTTGAACTGTGGGCCCTGACCAGAGAATGGCACTATAAAGCAGTCACAGCCCAGGTGAGAGAGGAGGAACTAATCTGGGACACCCTCATGGCAGGAGTGAGTTTGAGGTACGTGAGGCAGCAACTGCTAGAGTTGGGGAAGAAAGACTTGGCCAGCACTCAAACAGGCCCAACTCGGAACTGACAACATCACAGGCGAAAGTGGTGCCTTTTCAGAGGACCCGCAATCCCCACAGCCCCAGTGCTGACTGTTGCAACCACACGCTACCAGGGAAGCTACTTCTGTAGACAGGCACAGCACCCTCATAGCTGATGCCCCGCAAAGGACACCATGCGCTCAGGATGCAGTAAGCGAGGGCACTGGGTGAGGGTCTTCAGCGCTAAGGGGAACCCAAAGAGGACAACCGAGTATGTGACCCCCGAATTGGCATGCAACCTGTGCCCGAGTTTTGAAGTGTCGGCCTCAGCCTCTCCGTGCTGCTCGCCATCATCATCTCTCTGTGCCTCATGGTCAACACCATTTTGTCTACCTACAGGCCAAGAGGAGAGAGTCGACATCGGTATGGGGAGCAATGGGGTTTCCGGTTCACTGGTATCGGTCGTCCTGGATCAGGCAGAACCTCACCAATTGAATAACTTGATGATGGAGGTGAGGGTAAATGGACACTTGACTGCTTAGTAGACACTGGCTCCACTGACAGTTTTATAAATTCTGCGACTGCTCAGCTGTACAACTTAAAAGTGTACCCGACAAACTATTGTATTTACCTAGCATCGCACTCTCACTCTACGACTATCCAGGGGTATTGTATAGTACATCTAACTGTAAAAGGAGGTGAATCTTGTAAGTTCCAATTATATGTACTGAAGGATTTGTGTGCTTCTGTGTTGCTGGGACTGGACATCCTGTGTCACCTTAAAAGCGTAATCATGGAATACTCTGGCACACTTCCTCCAATCACTTTGCAGACAGAGGGTCCCAAAAACCAGATGTCACATGCAGTCTCTCCACCTTAAATATTATTTCCCCCCCCCCCCCCCCCCCGTTACCCCACAGTGTTTCCGAACCTGACTCCCGATTGCAAACCAATAGCCTCAAATAGCAGGTGATACAGTTTGGGGGATTCGGAATTTATTATGGCCGAGACATAGTGGCTGCTCAAAGAAAACATCACTGAGCCCAGCAACAGCCCATGGAGAGCCCAGGTGGTAGTGGTAAAAGGAGAAGAAAAGTCCAGGCTAGTGATTGACTATAACCAAACAATTAATCGTTTCACACTCCAGGACGCATAACCGCTCCCTCGAATTTCGGACATGGTAAGTGAAATTGTACAGTGTCTGATCTATTCGGCCATTGACCTGAAAGCTGCATACTATCAGCTACCAATCCATTCAGCGGACAGCCCCTACACAGCATTTAAGGTAGATGGACGTCTTTATCAGTTCCTGAGTGTCCCTTTTGGTATTACTAAGGGGGTCTCGGTCTTCCAGAGACAGATGGACAAAATGGTCGATGAGTACGGGTTGAAGGCCACCATCCCTTATCTCGACAATGTCAACAATTGTGGACACTCTCTGGAAGACCACGACACCAACCTCCAGAAGTTTCTCACACAGCCAAGGCCCTGAAACTAACGTACAACTTCAGTAAGTGCGTGTTCTGACCAAATGCCTGGCGATTCTGGGCTATATGGTGGAAAATGGCATCATTGGTCACAATCTCAATCGAATGTGCCCCCTGTTAGACCTCTCAATCCCGAAGACCATTAAGGCCTTAAGGAGATGCCTGGGTTTCTTTTCTTACTGCGCCCAGTGAGTCTCTCTCTACACAGATAAGGTCCACCCCCTCATAAAATCCACCTCCTTCCCATTATCGGCTGAAGCCCAGGCAGTTTTTGATTACGTTCGGAGCTACATTGCAAAGGCCACCATATATGTGGTGGAAATGAACCCACCCTTCCAGGTGGAAAACGATGCCTCTGACGTAGCTCTGGCTGTTACCCATAACTAGGCAGGCAGGCAGGCCAGTAACTTTTTTTTATTCCCTGGACCCTACAAGGCCACAAGCTTCAGAATGCATCAGTGGAGAAAGAGGCCCAAGCCATCAGGCACTGGAGGCATTACTTGGCACACAGAAAATTTACACTGCTCACTGACCAACGATCAGTGGCATTCATCTTTAAAAATGCAAAAAGGGGTAAAATAAAGAATGACAAGATTGCTAGATGGAGGACCAAACTCTCCACCTATAATTATAACATAGCATACGGGCCAGGTACTCTCATTGAACCTCCAGATACCCTGTCAAGAGGAAGCTGTGCTTCTGCACATACCGGCCATTGTGGTCACTGCACGATGAGCTTTGCCACCCAGGCATTACCCGCATGGCTCATTTCATCAAGGCATGAAACCTGCCCTACTCCATTGAGGATATCAGGGAAATGACCAGGTCCTGCCAGTTCTGCGCTGAAAACAAACTGCACTTCTATTGCCCCGACAAAGTGCACCTGATAAAGGCATCCCATCCCTTCAAACAACTCAGTGTCAATTTCAAGGGTCCTCTCCCTTCCACCAACGGAAATGTGTACTTTCTCAATGTCATAGACGAGTATTTACATTCTCCGCTCGCCATTCCCTACCCTAACATGACCACTACCACAGTCATCAGGGCCTTGCACTCTATTTTCACCCTGTTTGGGTATCCCAGCTATATCCATAGCAACCAGGGCTCATCATTTATGAGCATTGAGTTACACCAATATCTGCTTATAAGAGGTATCGCCGGGGGAACAGACAATTTGAAAAAGAGAATGAAACTATATGGAAGGCCTTGAAATTGACTCTCCGGTCCAAGGGCCTTCCAGACACATGCTGGCAAGAAGTCCTACCCATGGTGCTCTACTCCAGAAGGTCGCTCTTCTGCACCGTGACCAATGCAACTCCTCACAAGCTTATGTTCACTTTCCAGAAGAAATCCATGTCCAGGACTACTCTCCAGGCTTGGCTAATAGTACTGGGGCAAGTCCTGCTGTAATAGCATGTGAGGAGGATCAAGACAAACCCCTGATCGAGGAAGTGCATCTGCAGCACACCAACCCAATGTATGCCTATGTGGCATACCTTGATGGAAGAGAGGACACCGTCTCGAATTGAGACCTGGCGCCCACCAGAAATGAGGATCTGATGCCTGAAACGAGCCCGGAACTACCAATACCAAGGGTTCTGGATGACTCTGCTCGGGAAATGGTCCAATCCACTCCTCGACCAAAGCCGGAGCCCTCGAGACCCAGTAAACCTGCACCACAGGGGGTATAGGAAGTTCAGGAAGGCCTAAGTCCTCCAAGACTGAGGCGCTCAGCCAGAATAACTAGACCCCCTGACAGACTTATCTTGTAAATATATTAGTTTTTTTTTAATGTATTGTCCCTGTTTTTCACCTGCAGGTTCTATTCTGAAGGAAGGGGAGAATGCAGTGAACTGGAACTCACTGTTCATGTATTGTTCTGATGGTTGGCTCCTCCCTTGGCTCCACACTCACCTCCCCCAATATAAACTCTGGTTTTCCTGCCTTACCTCAGATTCACCTGTGGACTATTGTGTCTACGGGCCATTGATTATAAGCTATTAACAGTGTGTTTGTACTCCTCACTGGAGTACACTGAGAGTAGTCGTGTTACGCCAATGTCTTATATAACTTTACCATAACATCCCAATTCCTATACTCAATACTTTGATTTATGAAGGCCAATGCATCAAAAGCTGTCTTTACAACTCTATCCACCTGTGATACCACTTTCAGGAAATTATGTATCTGTATTCTCACATCCCTTTATCCTACCGCACTGCATTTACTGGGTATGTCCTTTCTTGGTTTGTTCTTCCAAAATGTTTTTGAAGAATTTTAGTAAAAACCTGAAATGTGCATAAAAATTGTGGCACAAATTAGAATTATACAAATCCAAATTTATTTCACGGGCTTCTCTGTTGACTTGAAATGGTGAAGGAAACAAATTATATTCCTGGATATATCCCAAATATATTCCCAGATTCCAGTGCAGAAAAACACCACTTGGCCCACCATTCTTGCATCAGCCCACTGACAGTGTTTAAGTATTACATACTTAAGCACATGATCAAACTTTTGTGCACAGCTCAGTATTACCAAGTGTTTTTTCCTTTGAATCTTCAGTTATTTCTTTGTAAGTATGAATAAACTCTGCATGAACAGACAGCAAGCAAATTGGCATCAGCAATAAAATTGTCACCATATTTTTCTACCTGTCAAAGGACCCAACACATTGATTAACTCCATAATACTACTTGAGTGATCCTTGCATTTCCCAGCCAGAATATATTTGCCAAATAAGAGAGAACTGCTTTAGGATCAGAGATGTGTTAATATCCAAATACCCGTCAATGCTGTTGTTTTGTGAATTTCTTCCCACATTCAAACAATTTGTGTTTTTCTAGTATCCTAGTAGATTGTCATTGAATAATTTCTGTTACTTTTATGGTCATTTTTTTTTTCATGTGCATTTAATCTTTCTATTCATGGGCCCCTGTGATTTGTGAAACACAGAACTCACATATGGTCAGTATTTTCTCCTGCCCTCATTGAATGTTTGTGCAATTGCACTTTCCAGTGGGACCTCTGGATAGCAATCAAGAGTGGAAAGCTTGGCAAATTTTTCGACTCCACACCCAGGGGGTGGGGTGGGGGTGGTGGTGTGTACAGTGGAGTGGTGAGGGGGAGTTGAAGTTCATATCACCACCCTGGCTAAGATCAGCTAATTCAGTGCAGATTGTCGGTCGAATCTGGTCTGCACTGTTTAGTTCCAAGCTGAATGTTTAATCTATCAAGGAAGCCTTCTGCGTCTGTTAAGTTTACAGTTGTCCACTTCTCTTGCTGCGATGGATTACAAAACCACCCCCTCACTTGAGTGGAACCAGACAGAAAGTGAAATGATCTTGAGTTTTGTGTAAACTTCCCCAACATACTGAAAGAAAATCTTAGCTCTTTTACTCATGCAGAATATTGGAACCACTTCCCTGCCCCCACCCTGTACCTTTACCTCCCCAAAGTCACAAGGACATTTACCCAAGCTCTGACATATTTTATTAGTGTCCCACAGAATCACATCAAATTAATTGTTTGTGGAGACAATAATATTCCTCAGAATTATATGCTGAGGATTGTGTTGTAGTTCAAAAAAACTGTGTATATAAGGGTCTGATTTCTTTATGAATACTGAATGAATGCTTCTTGTAACCCAAGTAAGAAATCCTGGGCCAGCTTGTGCTGAATCTTGCCAGTAGTTCAAATGGGAAATGCTGGCATTCAGCTGTTGAAAGTGAGGCAACTCCCACATTACCATGCACTCACTGTCAAATGTGGGGCTTGCTGACAGATTCAGGGGGCCAGATTTCTCTGTTCACCCTCCTAATGGATCCCCATTGGTGCCAGCAAAGAATCCAGTCTTACTGATATTCTGCAGTGTTAAGCCTCTCAGATCTATGAATAGTCAGACCTGGTGTAGGAGTTGAGATTACAGTAATTTTGGAAAGGGCACCAAGGCAAACATTTAGAAGGCAGAGGGAAAGGTTACGTTGGCTTGTTAAAAAATATTTTCCTTTAGCTTGATATTTTTTTTATACTACTAATAAGTGTTTATAATGATTTTAAATGTCTCTCCGTGTTTGGAACATTTTAAAAAAGTACTATAATAATAGACAATTTTCACATCTGGCAAAGTTGTACCCCCCAAAGTTTACACCTGTCCATAGTGAACTGTTGTTTACTCATTTATCTGGCTTTGCCCCCTTGCTGTGACTGTACCCATGGCTCCACCGACTTGACCATGTATAAAGGTTTCAATGCCATAACCCCTACCCCATAAGCCTGGGTCACAGCATGGAATACACTTCAAGTTTATTGTGAATAAAAACCTGTCATTCTGTAACTCCAGTCTTCCGAGTTATTGATAATGCTTCACTGTCAAAAACCTTCAGTGTTGTTTATGGGCCTCAACTTTGTCCCTATATGGCTTACACCATCTATCACCATGCCATCCAGACCACACTGCTGCACTCTGGAATGGAGTTCGACACTGTGTCCAGTCCTGGTAGTATGTTTGAGGACAGATTGTAGGTACAGATTCCATACAAGGATACCAAGCCAACATGATCTGATCCTTTCTTCAGCACTCATATCTGAGATTCTTGTGGCTTGTTCTGGGCTGGATGCTAACTACAGAACATGAATAGGGTTGAGGATCGAGGCCAGGCTCTTGATTTGGGGAGAGAATGAAAAAAAATGCTTTGGGTCCGGTCAGGTTGATAATCAGGAAAATAGCAAGAGAGAGAGATTGGTGATGGGAATGAGGGGGGCTTTGCTGGCTGAGGAGCCTGGTCCCATGAGAAATCCAGTAGTATGTAGACAGAGGCCAATCAGAGGATCAGGTGAATGGAAGTGGCGCTGAAGGCTTAGCGTAATTGGAGGCTCAGAGAGGAGATAGTTGGGTTGATGGCATGGACCCTAGATTGAGAGGACCAATGTTGAAAATCAGTGGATGATTTTCCACCTTTGTGGTATTCCTGTCTAGAGCTCATTACAAAAAAAAACTTGTTGCCCAATTATTTTCAGGAGAACACTGCAAGATAAAAGAAAATGTATATTCAATGGATTACTTTAAAATAGAGTGGTAGTAATTAGGTAGGCAAATAAGACAGTACTTTGCATTGCCAAAACCCACAAATTGAAATGAGAATTTTTGGACTGAGGAGATGCAGGGTGTTAGTTGAATTTTCTGGGCTAATTAATTGTCCTAAAAACAGTGAATGTAGATATTTAATAGCTGCCTTGGCCACCAGAAAGGTTTTGATTTAATGCCTCATTGAAAGATAAAAACTTTAACAATGCAGCATATCCCATATATAGCAGGATGTCAGTTTAAATCCTCAGCCCAAAAATTTTCAGTTCAATTTGTGGGTTTTATTAGCCCTGAGAGATATGTGTGCCAAAATTATCTTGAAACAATTTCAAGTTTACATTTGCACAAGCATTCAGTGGGCACGTACTTTTGTCATAGGGGAATAAAAATCGCACAACATAAGATTTTTGCACTAGCTGACTATTAAAAAGTAAAGGGAACATTGTTTCTAAGCTGTACAAATCCAAGTTTTTCATGTGTGATACTCGAGTGGCTGTCACTATGTGAGGAGAAAATAGTCGAGTTATTTTGAAATGATTTTATGCGACACATAAAAATGCAAATTGTAAATATTTTATTTTTTAGTATTTTGAATTTAGTTGATAAAGGAACTCAAATGTGTATTAATAATTAATCACTATGTATAATTTCCAAGATAGTTATCTCAAATGTCACCTAACTTCTTCATAAACCAAACATCAACTTTTTAATAATGACTACCACTCTATTTTAAAGTAATCCATTGAATATACATTTTCATTTTCCTTGCAGCCTTCTCCTGAAAGACATCAGCTGAAATTAGTAGACCATTTACCTGCAATGGGCCAGTGCAACAGGCCTGATCTTGGTGCTGCCGATGTGCATTTTAGATTTAAATCAGTGAGCAAGAAATGGTGGTCAGATATAAGAAGGTTGACTGGCATTCCTGAGCAACTCAAAAGTTGCAGATACTGGAAACTCGAACTGAACAAAGAATAGCTGGAGGAACTCAGTAGGTCAGACAGAATCTATAGGAACTGAAGAAATGGTCTGTCAAAGTTTTGGGTCTGAATCCTTCATCAGAACTAAGATCAAGTTGGGGGAAAGAAGCTGGGGGAGAGGCCTAGAGGTGACAGAGGACAGAAGATGTGAGAGGTGGAGACACAGGTTGATGGAGAAAACCTTAGGAAGAGGGGGAGGAAAAAAAGTTAGAGAGAGAAAATAATTAAGTCTAGAAGTAGGTAAAGAAGAGGTGGAACTGTTAGAAATAGATGAAGGTGGAAGTTACCTAAAATAAACCAAAAAACAAATCAATGTTCATGCCATTAGGTTTAAGGCTGTTTGGGGGGAATATGATATGTTGTTCTTCAAGTTTACAAATGGCCTTATGCTGATAGTGGATCAGGCCAAGGGCATACATATAATTATAGGAATAGTTGGAGGAGTTGAAATGTTTGGCTACAGGAAGATTAAGTTTAAGCCCACAAACAGAATTTGGCATTACAGCTCACTGACCCTAGAGTTAATTATGTAACATCAGCTATTGCCTTCAATGCAGTGGCAGATTAGAAATGCTGGAGGACTTCAGCTGGTCGTGTAATGTTCACAAGAGGTAAAGATAACTTGAAGAAGGGCTCAGCCTGAAACGTCGGTAATACATCTTTACCTCCTACGGATGCTGCGAGACCGGCTGAGTTCCATCAGCATTGGAATTTTACAACTCAATTTCCAAATGCAAGTTCGGCTTCTCCCTTTGTTTTGCTGAGATTCCATTCAAAACAATTTATACATTACACGTTTACTACAACTGTTGCACGAATAAAGACAGACCAAATATCCCCTGCAGCGAAGGAATGAATTAGGCTTTCATTTATTAATAAAACTTGATTATACAAAATCACAGAACAATGATGATTAAAAACATAGACATATTAAAGTTCAAACAATCACTATCACCTTTGGTTGTATTATTTGAAGAGAAATCATTGATTTAGTTTAATATTATATAAATCCAACAATTAATTTAATGTACAACCTTTTTTTGCTGACCCTGTCCTCTGTCCTGCTAGGCAGGGAGAGGTCACGTCCCTGTCCTGCTGGACAAGGCTATGTCACTGTCCCTCAGCCTCATCCTGCTAGGTAGGGAGATATTGCACCCCCTCACCCAATCCCATGTTCTGCTGGGCAGGGAGAGGTCGTGACCCCGTCCCACTGGGTAGGGAGAGGTCAGCATGGTCAGCTCAGGCCAGGTAGGCGATCACAGAAACCTGCCACGGCCCCGGGTGCAGACGCGGGGAGGAAGGCCCATGAATGTCCCACCGGGTTTCTGCAATGCTGCGGCTATGGCGCACCATTCCTCCAGTGCTCCTGTATATTGGTGCGCTCTTCTCCAACCTGCAACAATGTGGTACATTTTTGCTACTTTATAAATAGTTTTGACGCCGTCATGATTTCATTAGCACAACAGAAAAGAATTGCTTGGTTGTCTCATTGGCCCAGAACTTTTCGTCTGATGGGAGGCTATGGGCTATCTGCAATTTTTAATGAAATCAAACAAACACAGAGGATGTAGGAGAATAATGAACCTCACTGTTTTTGTTAAGTTAATCAGACCATAATTCGTCAGGGCCCCTGTGGTGGTACATCACCAGCCTTACTGCAGGGGGCGACCTCTGAATAAAGCCTGTGGAACAGACTTTATGTTTTGTGTGTTTGCTTCTATTAGATAGCCCACCTTACCTTCAAGGTCCCTAGGCTCCAGCCTTCTCAGCCTAATGGTTAATCCACCACTGCTTGAATACATTTTTATAGACAGTTTTTAAATCTGAGATTTTCATGACCTTTTTTGTCTCTCTTGTACATAAGCTTTTTACTTGCCAATGTAGCCTTCAAGACAACTTTTCTTTTTGGTTTATACAACAAGATCTTGATATTTTTCTACAAGTCTCCTCTCCTGACTTTGGCAGAGTCCAGAGAACCCAAGAGAAATGGGAATAATGAAGGGAGATGGAAGCATCGACAGAATTTCAGTCTGTTTGTTTTCATCTCTGAAATGAGCTTTAAAGGATGCATTTATTTCCACATTTTTTTTCCTCTGTGCACACAGTGAAAATTTATCACTCCTGAATTATTTCATGTAATGATATTTAAATGATAAATTCAGTTTAATAAATTCATCAACACAAATGTGAGCCTTGCGTGTATTAAGTTTCACAGAAGTAGAAGCAAGACCAGACAAGTTCATTTGAGAAAAGATACTTTGTATGATGCAAATGTTATATTGTATCACGTGGATTCAGTGTGCATAATACAGAAATTGTTCTGAATAGCACTGAGTTTAATTTGTTTTTGTCGATTTGATTTGAATATTAAATCTAATTTTAAACATTTCACTTGTTTTTTCTTGGGATACATAATGCATCAAACCATCAATGAAATTAACTGTCAGCTTAACTATAACGTTTTTTCATTGAGTTTACTTTTAGATTTCAGCTGTTTGAAAGTCAGGATCTGATAAGCCTGGGGCGGTGGGGGGGGGGGGGTGTGGGGGGGGGCACCAATAACTCGATAACTCAACTGGATTTGCCAAAAAACAAGATCAGCTGATTTGACAAAGCTGCTTTGTCAAAGGTATCTTTTATCTTTAACACATTTGTAGTTCGTTGTCCTGAGGCAATTCAGGATGAGTTAAACTCAATGCAATTGTAAAAGAGATCTCCAGTGTAAATGTTAATGATCAGACTGAGATATGGTTTTCAGAGACTGCAATGTTGGGAAAAATTGCAGAAAAAACTTTTTACATAATTACCACCCTTGCGGTCATTCACACTGAGTGGCTTTTTAGATGCTAAGTACCTGAGTGAAACAGTCCCAGTGGTTGGACCTGGAGTATAGTGGATGAACAATACATTTTTTTTCCGATGAAATTTACACTGCAGGCTTCCTCTAAAAAGTTGTAGGGATCCTGCAGGATAAATTGCATTGCAGGAATTGACTCAAAATTCCTGCGCATTCCTTTCTAGACTGACCGTGTAGTGACAAAATTCTTTGATTGTGTTGTTACATGTCTGAAGTCTAAAAACCATAAGAGGCAGAGAAACAAAGCAACAAGTTTCACACTCCTGGTTGTTTACCAAAAATGGACATAAAGTGATTGCAGATTTGGGTTCAACTGTGCGCCTATCACTGCCAAATAAAGTGCTGGCACTCACAGGTTGATTTACCGCATGGTGTTTGCTCACTGGCATACCTCTATTAAGTAATATCAGCTACATATTTCCCTCTTCTCCCCTCCCCTGCAAGGACCACTTCCTCTATGCCTACTTTGTCTACTCATCCCTCCTCAACAAATGACCCCTTGAGACCAAACCCTGTGACTGCAAGAGATGCTCCATTTGTGCCCACACCTCCTCTCTCACAACATTGAGGGCCCAAACCGTCCTTCCAAGTGAAGCAACATTTCATTCGTGAATCTGCACCCAGTGCTCCCATTGTGATCTTCTCAACATCTGAACAAAACTGGATGCAGACTAGATCGCTTTATTGAGCACCTTGGCTCTGTCTGCTGCAATAGTGTGGATCTCCCAGTGGCCACCCATTTGAATTTCCATCCCCATTCCCTTGCTGACATGTCTATCCATTTCATACACTGCAAGACGGAGACCACCCACAAATTGGAAGAACAATACCTCATCTAGGCACCCTCCAACTGCATGGCATTAACATCGACCTCTCTGGTTTCCATTAGAAACACCCCCGTTATCTTTTTCCATGGCTTCTTTCTCTAGCTCTCTCTCTCCTTTTTTCCTTGTCCTCTTTCACAAGCCAAAATCAATTCTCACCTTTCAACTCTCCTGTCCTCATCATATCAAATTAATACCTATTGTGGGTTGGTCTGTACTCCTCCCCTCACATTCTTACCCTTTTATTCTCCCCAGCCTTTTATGCAGACACCTGACTTTCTTTGCTCATATCATAGAAACATAGAACATTACAGCACAGAAACAGGCCCTTTGGCCCTTCTAGTCTGTGCCGAACTATTTTCTGCCTAGTCCCACTGACCTGCACCCAGTCCATAGCCCTCCATACCTCTCCCATCTATATACCTGTCAAAATTCTTCTTAAATGTTAAAATTGAGCCTGCATTCACCACTTTGGTTGGTAGCTCATTCCACACTTCCACCTCTCTCTGTGAAGAAGTTTCCCATAATGTTCCCTCTAAACTTTCCCGCTTTCACTCTTAACCCATGTCCCCTGTATTTTGCAGCCTCTGTGGGAAAAGCTTATACTCTGTCTATCCCCCTCATAATTTTAAATACCTCTATCAAATCTCCCCTCATTCTTCTATGCTCCAGGGAATACATTCCTAACCTATTTAACCTTCCCTTGTATCTCTCCTGAAGTCTGGGCAAAATCCTAGTAGTCTTCTTTCTCTGCATTCTTTCTATTTTAAACTGCAAACAATAGTCCAAATTTTTCCTCACTATTGTCTTACACAACCTTACCATAGCATCCCAACTCCTATATCAATACTTGATTTATGAAGACCAATATACAAAAAGATCTCTTTACAACACTATCTACGTGTGACACTACTTTCATGGAATTATGTATTTATACTTCCAGATCCCTCTGTCCTACCACAGGAAGGAAGGGCTCAGACCCGAGACATCAGTAATATATCTTTACCTCAAATGGACACTGCAAGACCTGCTCTGTTCCTCTAGTATTTTTGTGTGTTTTGCTTGTCAATGACTTTCAAAGTTCATACTTAGCCTAGTGTGAACTTGCATAGGGAGTTTGTCCACTCCTCACTGGTTAAAACCTGCACATTGACTGCCCATCTTTGATAGGATCTATAATTTAAAAAAATATTTTCCAATATTTTAAGGCTTTTCATGTGTTTTAGGTTTGTTTTCAATTCATTAATTTTAAATATGTCATGTATTTGACAACTTGGTTAGTGTGTGTGACTTAGAGAGCAGTCAATTTTGTATCTTCCATTTGTAGAACCCAACCAGCAAAGCCTTTCCACCAACACATAAGCTTTTAATCAACACTCGGCACCTTGCATCAGAGGACTGGCCTGACTTCTCCTTGAGGTAAGTCTGAATACTGTTTGAAGGTCAGAGACAAGCAGAGACAAGTCACTGTTAAACTTCAGCATTTGAGTGGAAATTTAAAGTTGCACAGAGTTAGTTGTGAAATGTTGACAGGATTAATGCTGGCATTTACCTGAATATTCCAGGCCATGATATCACCCTGGATAGGTATATGAACAAAAAAGGAGGGAAGAAAGATTATAGCCAAAAAGGATCTCTATTTGTTCTTTCATCTACTAATTTATCACAGAATCATAGAAACTACATTTTCCAGTTACCAGCCGATCTGTCTAACTTAACCACAAACAGATATTTGCAATTTATTTATCTAATGGTGCCATCAAAATATGTTGGTATTATTTCTTTAATTCCTGAGTGGATTTCATTTGTTCAAATGTCAGTGGATATGGCCCAAAATAGATGTTCATGAAGGTTTACTTATTATTCTGAGAGAATTCATTATGAAGTGACATAACAATGTAACAATTTCTATCCAACTATCCATCGACTTTCCATTTCTTTGAATTACTTTGTCATTATCTTTGGCCTGCTTCTTATTTTGGGGCCTAATCAACAACAATATGAAAATTTACATAAACATGCCACTGGATTACCTTTAATGAAAATCATAATGAGTTTATTGTCATAAATATTGTACAATGTAGACTTGCACTAAATTTCTTACTTGCCACAGCCAAACAGGTATTTGTCAAGAAAAAAATGACAACAGTAAACCAATTGAATTAAAATAAAAGAGTCAATAAAACATAAGATGAATAGTATATATTCTCAGCAATCCTAATGCAACAAAAAGCAACTTTCCAATAGTGAAAACAGTCCTTTTCTGCTGTCAGGACAGTCTATGATTGGTGTTGGAAAGATACTTTTTCTTGAACCTAGAGGTGCTGGTATTCAGGTTTCCGTACCTTCTGCCAGAAGGTAACCGTGAGAATAAGTTGTGGCCAGGGTAATGGTGTCCTTTATGATGTTGGTTGCCTTCTTAAACCAGCACTTGCCATGTTAGGAAGAGTATCAGGTTTGGTGAGTTCACGGAGAGACTAGTCTGGACAAGTGTTACAATCAGACGCAAGTTTAATTAACACAGGGGAGACAAAATGGGGAGAATTTTAAATAGTACTCAGTTACTATTTCACTTAACCAACTATATAGACATTCACCTTGGACCTAGATTGGATCCAACAATAGTGAACCTATACTCAACATGCTCACACACACACAGTTCCTTGCACCAATGTGAGTGCAGCTCCCTTCCAGTCCGTGTCTTGGACCACGAAACAGAGAGAAAGAATGTGCTGTGTGTTGGTGTTTATATAGTGCTTCTAGCCAATAATGACCCTAGGTGATTTAAATTAGCCTACGGCAAGGTGTACACTAATGGGTGGCCAGAGAACAACTGTGATTTGACTTTCGAAAAAGTTTCAGATAGGGAGGACACATGACCATCTGCAATACACACATTCCAGACAAGCAGGGAGACCATATTTCCTCCACACACAACAGCACCTCACATGGATGTTTGCAATGGATGGGAGGTCAGGGCCTGTGATAGAGCTGGTTATGTTTATTACCTTCTGCAACCTGAACATTTGGCTGTGATACAACTATACAGGACATTTTCCACAGTACATCTGTAGAAGTTTGTTGAAGCTTTATTAAGTCTACTTTTTAATAATGACATTCCCCTTGTAATTTCAAGCCATATTTTCATCTTTAATAATTTCAAACAATAATACTCCTGATACCAACCCATGTAAGACACTGTTAACAATAACCTGAATTCAAGTATGAACATAATATAATTATATAATAATTATTATTATATTATAGATTCAGAATCATCTAAATTTGCTAAACATGCTTTGTGGCTCCTAAATACCTTAAGAAAACCCTTTATATCCTTGTTGATCATAGTTTTCAACGATTCATAAAATTGAGATGAGACTTGTAGGTTTATAACAGGATCATTCATCCTTCGATCCTTTTCTGGTCCTTTGTGCTGATAAGGGAATTTTCAAGTTACAATACCCCCACATCAAGCAGCAGCGGTAACACTGAGGTGTGTTGATCAAAACATGGTGGGGGCGGAGCTAAAAACACAAGGAGAGTGTGCAGAAAAATGAGGATAAGAATATCCACATGATATGATGTCAGTTATTCCATGCGGAACCTGTGTTTCTTTTGATCTTGTTTAGTGGCCTTGCCATGGATTCATTTTAGTCACTAATCTATTAATTGCAACAACATATCCCAACCTATCTTTCTTATAAATGTCACTTCTTCCTAGGATATCATCCAGTCAGGAAATTAGCACCACCATTAATTTTTTTACAGATTTGCAGGATCCATTGGTGATTGTTGACCATCCCCAATCATCCTTGAACTAAGTGACTTGCAAGATCATTTTAAAGGGCATCTGAGATTTAGCCATACTGGCCACACCAGGTAATGATGGCAGATTCCTTTATTTGAAGGGTATTAGTGAACCAAATGGGCTTTACCACAATCCAGTCATTTTTCTGTGTGCAGTCACCATTACTGTTGACTACTTTGCTTTGTGAATTCCAGATTATAAACTAAATTTTAGATTTAAACTAAATTTAAATGTTACTCTCACTCTGATGGGATCTTCATTCAGACCTTTGGATCATTAGTTCAGTCCTCTGGTCCAATGTTTAAGGCATTGTATTACCAGAGTAACCATTAAGTCCGATAGTGCTTTATGCAACAAAAATTATCCGAAGTAAAACTAAATCAGTGAGAGAAAAAAAACTTGGCGATAAGTATGTAATTTCAAAATAATATTGTTTCTGGCTCATTGTGTCTTGTTGCCTGAGAAATTAACATAAGTCCGTGGAAGTAACTAATAAATTGTGGGTACTCAAGATCTTAGTTCAATGATCAAAACACAAATCACTGGCAGTCCTAAAAATGAGCATGTAATATAGTTGGCAGAGGCTGGTTAGATTCAAATAACTCTTCAAATAATGGCTTGCTGTGATTTAGAAATGTTTTTTAAAACAACATGTACTTTGAATTGTGATCTGCATAATATTGTTCTCAAGCAATTCAAAATCCCATTTTTAACATTTGAATGAGGTGGAGATTGTGAACATGAAATAAAGCAGTTTAAATACATTATGAAATTCAGCATTTCCCATATATTTTTGAACATATATTCACTGTACAAGTAATAATTAAAGTAGTTGGAATTGTTGCTGTCTACATCCAGCCCCCCCAAAAAATTAATATTGATGAACGCTTAATATAATTAAATCACAGGCTTACAACATTACATTTAAGGCACATAATTAGTGGGTCACAGAATCATGACCCAAAGTAATGAGCTACACGAAGTGCTTCCAATAATTTAAGCACAGTGTTTATCCACTGGTCCTGAAGGGAGGGGGGGGGGGGGGGAGGTTGGGGGGGCGGGACATAGACTGTGTGAAGATTAAAATTGTGGCAGCTTTGAGCCTTCCAATGGAGATCATGTTGTTGATGTGTCTTGCTCAGTCAGTAAAAACACCACTGCAAACAAATGAAGGGCTTATTTTGATTCTAACAAATTCTGACAATCAGCTGAATGGCCTCTTTCTATTCTTGCTTGATTTCTGATGTCAGTGTCAAACTCCACTGCTGCTTTAATTGTTTTTAATATTAATTTTCATTTTTAATTTTAACAATACCATGTCACCATGGGTTTCTCCTGCATGCTCTGATTTCTTTCCATATTTCAAGAACATATGGGGCTAGCTGGTTATTTGGTCACACAGGTGTATTTGGACACTGTTGGCTCATGGATAAGAGAAGCCTGCATAGAGCTGCATCTCTAAATTAAATTGAATTAATTAAAAAAAAAATACAGCAAGGTAGAAAGCCCTTCTGGCCTGAAAAACACTTGCTGCCCAATTACACCAAATAAACCTACCAACTTTGTATATTTTGGAGGATGAGAGGAAACCAGAGCATCTGGAGGAAACCCACACAGGTCACGGGGAGAATGTACAAACTCTTTACAAGCAGTGCTGAATTTGAACCTGGGTTACTGGCGCTGTAATAGCTTTGAGGTATCTGGCACACTAACAGTGCCGCCATGGTACACCAGAAGCATTAATCATGAATGCTTTTGCTAGAACCATAGATCAAGAGGTGCAGAAGAAAGCCAAGATGGTCAGACCTTAAAAAAAATCTTGAATGGGACAGGGAAAAAAACAGAAATGCTTCTCTCAGAGGCTCACTGGTTCACAGGAGACCCCCAACCTCCCAACCCCCTCCAAAGCTGGTGCTGGAATTCCCTTTGTGTTTGATACCGGTGGTTCTACAGGAAGTCGTGTCTCTAAACACGACCTTCTGCTGTGCTCACTGATGTCTCTCTACGCAGTTATGTAAGCAATGCTGGATTTAAGGAGTTGTTTATTTTATAGATATTGATCACAGTCTCATAGCAGCAGCATGCTAAGTTGAATCAAATATTTGGACAGAGGTAAAATTGTTTGTAGATCTCTATTCATTTTTAATGTAGTCAATTTAGAGTTGTATTTGGATAAATCTCCAAGTCCATGCATCAGTATCGACGTCACAAAGAGAAAACAACATTCAGTAAGGCACATTTCCCACTTACCTGACAGATCAATATGTTTTATTTTAATAACATCACAACACATCAAAGTTTGACATTTTGATTGCATTCAGTTTCATTATTCTAAAATGTCCTAATTCCACAATTACCTTACTCAATAACTGAGCCACATGTGCCACCTACTGTGTGTTTCGGAGCAGTGTATTGATTATTATTGAATCTCTATTCTTTGGAGTTTAGAAGAATGAGTGGTGATCTTTTGGAAATATGTAATACCCTATAGTAGGCATGGGGTAGATGTTAGGTTAGCACAGTGTCACAGGTAATAGAGCTGCTCCATCACAGCTCCATTGATCTGGCTTCAATCCTGACCTCCAGGATTGTCTGCCTGAATAGGTTTTGACTGTGTGGGTTTCCTTTAGTTGGTCTAGATCCTAAAAGGTCAATAAGTTAACTGACTGCTCCAAATTGTCCCTAGTGTGTAGGTGAGTAGTGGAATCGGAGGGGTGTTGATGGGAATGTGGATCGAATAAAATGGGTAAGAGTAGGAGGAATGTAAAAATACATGCTTAATCGTTGGCACCGAATCACTGGCTCAAGGGCCTTTGTCTCAGTAATACAGGTAGACAATCCTTTATCCAGAACTCTTGAAGGACATTGTTTTCCAAATTTTGGATTTTTACAGATTTCGTAAAGCCAGATTTAAGCCCACCCGAATTGTGCTGCCGTATCCACCGCCGCCCCCTTCCAGTCACACTGCCATCTAACCCCCTTGCCCGCACGACTCGCGCTGCTGGTCTCCCCCACTTCGTCCGCTCGACTCACGCTGCCGGTCTCTCACCCACCCAACTCGCACTGCCGGCTCTCTCCCCACTTGCTGGTTTTTGGAGCTTTCTGGATTTTAGATGTCCAGATAAAGGATTGTGTATCTGGTTCCCTCTATCTGCATGTTCCCATCAGTGGGAAAGTCTCAAGCATGGGGACATTAGTTGTAGATTCTGACTGGAAAGAAACAGCTCTTTGGCCCAACTTATCCATGCCCATCAGGTTGTTGACCAAGCTAGTCCCATTTGCCGGCATTCCATATCCCTTCAAACCTTTAGTTATGGATCTTTATCATTGCTACATAAAGAATGCTATGTGACTTGTTGAGTTTCTCCAGCATTTTTGTGAAAACTACAATCACCCAGCCACTTCAAGGCAAGAATATTGCACCTTTATTGTGCCACACCTTCTGTGTAAAAGGTACGAACATGTGAGGGGGAGGGTGAGGGGGGGGGGGGTCATTGCAATCTCGCGTTAAAGTCGGCAGTAGAGGTAGCCACAGCACCGAATCGACGTCTGTGTAAAAAGGGCGATCTGGCAAGCCGGAACCAGGACAGGAAAGGATGTGTATGTCATATGTCACACTTGATGCTACAAATCCCACCTCTTTTGCTCCTGGAATGGCAGCTTGCTGTGTAAAATGACACACTGACCCAGCATTATGCTGCCGTTGTTTGGTTCAATGTAAATGATGGGTCATCTTTATGGCAGTATTGTGAGATCTCTATGTAAAAAGGGCTACAGAGACTACAGATTTTCTTGTTTAATTTTCTCTAAACCTTTTCTATCAATGATTCTGTATAAATGTCTTTTAATTATTGCGATTATGCTCACCTTCACCATTTCCTCTGTCACTCATTCCACATGTCCACCATCTTCCATGTGATAAAGGTGTCCCTCAGGTCCCCATAAATTCTTTCCTGTGATACATTAAATCTATTCCCTCTAGCCTGAGATTCCCCTACCTGGGAAAGAGATGGACCTAGATACAGGGATGGTATTTATTACCAAAGTGTATAAATATTTAATCTTAAAGAAATGGTGAATCTCAGGAATCCTCTACCCCAAAATATTAATCAGAAGAGTGAAGAGAAGATAGATACATTTTTCAAAAATTGAGGAATTCAAGGGGAATTGGCACAGAAAGGGATTTAAGACATTTGTGGACAGAGTAAAGTTAAATGAACATACTGCAAAACTCAAGCTGTCTAAGGCCATCAGGGATGCAAAGCGTGGGCATGCCCAGTGCATTCATAGTCACTTCCTGGACAGCAAGGACACATGACACATGAGACATACCAAGCTCCTGCTGCCTCCATTACTAGACCCTCTGCAGTTCGCATACAGACCCAACTGCTCCATGGATGATGCCATTGCCACAGCCCTCCATCTAGCCCTCACCCACATGGTAAACAAGGACTCATGTTCAAATGCAGTTTATTAACTTCAGTTCAGCATTCAACACAATCATATGTCAGTACCTGATAAGGAAGTTGAACCTATTGAGTCTAAACATTTCCCTCTGCAATTGGAATCTTGACTTCCTATCAGGGAGACCTCAAGCACTCCAGATCAGAAACTTCCAAGACCATCACACTGAGCACGCGCCCTAATCCCCCCCCCCACCCCCACCCCCACCCCCAGGGCTGTTGTTCACACTGCTGACCCACGACTGTGCAGCTGAACACAGCTTGAACAATGCCATCAAGTTTGTTGACGTCACCACCATAGCGGGCCTGATTAGTAAGAATGACAAATCAGCTTACAGAGATGAGGTGAGGTCACTAATGGACTGGTGCAGAGCCAACAACCAGTACCTGAATGTTAAAAAAAAACAAGAGATGATTGTCAACTTCAGGAGGGTCCAGGGGGGACCTCACTCTGCTGACCATTGACAGCTCAACCATTTAAGTCGTCAAGAGTTTCAAGTTCCTTGGAGTGCACTTGGCAGAGAATCTCTCCTGGTCCCTTAACACCAATTCCATAGCCAAGAAAGCCCAGCAGTGCCTCTACTTCCTGCAAAGGCTGAGGAAAGTTTGTTTCCCACCCTCCATCCTACCATGAAGGACATTCACAGCACTCGATGCAGGCAAAAGGCAATAAACATTTTGAAGGACTCCACACACTCCTCAAGTAAATGCTTCACCCTTCTGCCATCTGGTAGGAGCTACTGCAGGACTAGGGCTCATACGTCTAGATTGGGCCACAGTTTTTTTTAATTCCCCAGGCCATCGGGCTCCTGAATTCTCAGAACATATGTGCATAGAGTACCTTGGTACCAGGGACTCTTACAGTATATGTCTTAATATTTAATATTTTATGTGTTTACTTTCTATTCTAACATATTTATGTAAATATGCTCTGTGGTCCTGGAAAAACATTATCTTGTCTTTACCATGCGAGTGTGGTATGAACGCTAAATAAAGGAGATGTCTTCTCATCAGAACTGGTCAGTTTTTTTCCCCAACAGTGATCAGCCCCTTGAATCTTCCTTACTACCCAAATTATAAACTAGTCTGACAACATAAAAGGATCTGTCTGTACTATTGAAACATCACTTATTTTTCTTCCACTTCTGTAATTGTGAATATTTACTATCTATCTTTTATATTTATTATCTCTTTCCATGGGTAATTTAATATTGGAGTAGTTTTTTTAAACAAAGTATTTGTTTTACTGCAGCGTTAGAATTTTGGGCATCATACATTGATTGTGCTTTATATGTATGACAAAAAAACTCATTATCATAAACATTTCCTATTTCTAATTAAGTGTTGTTATTTGACCTGGTGATATTTCTACCATTTTTGCTATTTTATTTGCATGCTTTCTAAACAATGTTCCCTCTAAGCCATGAGCGTGTGCTTACGCACATGTTTTGGAACCAAATTAATGTGTGCACAAACTGAACAAAGTAGTTCAAAGTATAGAATAAAATCTTAACTAAATACATTACTTTGTAGAATGCAATCACACTTGTATTATATTAAAATATGCTAATGCAGTTTTATTCGCCATGAGAGATATGTGTGCCAAAATTATCTTGAAACAATTTCAAGTTTCCATATGCACAAGCATTCAGTGGGCACATACCTTTGTCATAGGGAGAAAAAAAATCGCACAACACAAGATTTTTGCACAAGCTGACTATTAAAAAGTAAAGGGAACCTTGTTTCTAAGTTTTAAAAGTCCAAGTTTTTCATGTGTGGTACTCAAGTGGCTGTCACTTTGTGAGGAGAAAATAGTCGAGTTATTTTGAAATGATTTTATGCGACACATAAAAATGCAAATTGTAAATATTTTATTTTTTAGTATTTTGAATTTAGTTGATAAAGGAACTCAAATGTATATTAATAATTAATCACTATGTATTAAGATAGTCATCCCAAATGTCACCTAACTTCTTCATAAACCAAACATCAACTTTTCAATAATTGTGCAGGAAATATTAAATAAAATACATTATCCAAAAAAAAAATTCCTGCGGGGAACATAAACACTTATTGTTGGACATAATTATTCATTTAATTCCTTCATTGGGTACAATTAAAATAAATGGTGCATAATATTTCTTCAACAAATAGAGTCAACAGGGGGTGTCCTTGTATTGTGGAGAACTATTTTACAGCTTTGTACTAATAGTGCAACACCACTGTCTGCTGGCAGGCTATAGTATTGCATCAATAACGTATATGGCAGCAGTTCGTTGCATCACCAATTCATTCCTCTCTCTTTTCTCATGTTTCATAAATACCATTGGCTCCAGAATCCTATGCTGTTTTGCTCAAGTGATTGTCATTGATATGTGAGTCTTAGTGAGGCTCACAAGTATGGAGTATAACAGATAAGCCTCCTCCATATCCATCTTGTATCCAAGCAAAATTTAAAAAAAAAACACAAATGTTGGAAATTGAAAGCCAGAAAAATTAATACTTAGCTGGTCAGGCAATATTTGTAGGAAGTGAAACAGAGTTGATAGCTCCTTTCACATTTGCAAGTGATCCCAGGAATTAACCGCCGGTTGTCCTTTCAAGTGCCTAGTGTGAAAGCAAAATCAGTATCAATGCCGGAACCAGATGGCGTCAACCCCTAGTACAATCCCTGGCGTCTGCAGATGCTAGCATTGCAATTAGGAAAGTGTGAAACAGGTAATTGCATTGTGGGATTGAAATGACCCAAGTTTTTCCATGACTACAGGAACTTGAACAAAGAAAAGTTTAAAATTAAGATATAAACTTTGCCGTGGGAAAGTCACAATGGGGAGGGGGGGTGATTAATAGCAATAAATAGCGATAGCGGACAATTTTTAAACAGCATTGGAAAATTAGTACCACTATAGTGCACAATTTAGAAAGACTGTGGGAAAAAGCAATGGAGGACCTGACTTCCCAGAATGCCATGTGGCAGAGAAACCCCTCCATGAATGCTCCATGGATGCCGCCAGGCACACAGCCCTTTCTCTGCCACATGACATTCTGGGAGGGCAGTTCTGTCATTCCTTTTTCCACATGGTATTTATAAATTGTATGCAATAGTGCAACCAGTGTTGGCACACTATATAAATTGAGTGCTATAGCGCTACCAACTTTCCCACCCTGTTTAAAAATTGTCCACTATTGCTATTTATATATAGGTCAGCACAACAACAGGGGCTGAAAGGCTGAAGGAATCATACTGTGCTGTACATAAAGCTTAATTATGTTATGATTAGGCATGATTAATTTTGTTCAAATATAAAACCAAGATTTAGGGCAGGTCCACCATCAGTCGATACGTCATGATGTCACCGGTAAAAGGTAGAACAGTCCTAATCCCAGGGATGGCTCTTTGCAAGTGTGAAAGCATTCAGTGTGCCAGTTAGGAGTGGTCAAGTGTGAAAAGCCAAATCTCCATTCCTATCCCATGACACTGAACGACCAATTTAGTGGGACGCAAGTATGAAAAGGTCTAATGTTTCAGGTCAGAATTCCTTTGCTGCAACTACAAAAGAGAATAAGATGTAATTTTAAGATGCAGAAGAGTTGTCTGCCTTCTTTACTTCCTGTGTGCCTTGTATATAGCTTGGAGGCCATGCTGTGTGTAGAGAAGAAAGGAACAGAGGAAGAAGACAAACATGTGTGTGTGTGTGTGTGTGTGTGTGTGTGTGTGTGTGTGTGTGTGTGTGTGTGTGTGTGTGTGTGTGTGTGTGTGTGTGTGTACATTAAGTTGTTCTTTTGAGCTTGAAGTTGTGGAATTAATAGTTACCACAGATAAGACATAGGGAATTTCTGTAATTGATTGTTACTGGGACAGTTCTAAGATAACAAAGATGTTCCCGTAGCAGGATAGGGTCTGCAAATGAAAAGTGAAACAAACTAGGCCAGAGGGATGAGGTAGAGTAGATAACCAATTCTGAAATTAGACACAAACTCAGAGTTATACAGCACAGAAAATGACCCTTCAGCCCAACTCTCTAATCCTATACCATCCATGCACCTGGCCAAATGTAATTTGAATGTGGACTTGTTCCTATCTCGACCATTCGCTCACTCTGGCAGATCATTCCACTGACGCACCATCTCAGTTTGAAAAATTGCTCCTCAGAGTCCCTTTAAATCTTTTCCCCTTGAATATTTCCCTTCTTCTTATGGCCTCTGGTTTTAGCTATCCTGTGCTGGAGACAAAAAAAAACTATGACAACTCACTTTATCTTTGTCCCTCATGATTTTGTTTTCCCTAATAAAGTCTCACCCTCAGCCTTCTACAATCCAGGGAAAAATGACCCAGCCTATCCAACATTTTCTTTTAAGCTCTCTAGTCCTGGTATCTTCTTTTTGAATCTTTATCACATTTTTTCCATTAGAATCACATTCCTCCTATAGCAAAGGAACCAAGCAGAACACAATGGTCCAAATGTCACTTTACCAATGCTTTATACAGCTGTAACATGACATTCAGATCCTTCACTCATTGCTCTGACGATTGAAGGAAAATGTGCCAAACACCTTCTTCATTGCCCTTTTAAACTCTCTTTCCACTTTTAAGGAAATATGTTCCTGTGATTTTAGATTTCTTTGTTCTACAACACTCCCCGGATGCTGACATTTTCTGTCTCTGTCCTGCATAGATCTGACTTACCAAAATGCAACACTTTGCACATCTGAATTAAATCTGTCTGCCATTCCTCAGCCCACTGACTCAGCCGATCAAGTTCTTGTTGTAATCGTAGATAATTTTCCTTGGTCTACTTTTCCACTGACCTTCTCAAGCAGTTTGTTGATATAAATGTCAGACAAAAATGGAGCCAGCACCAATATGTGTGGCATACACTGGTCAATGTTCTCCAGTCTTCAACAGACCTTCCACCACCACCTTTTGGTTCCCACTGTCAAGCAATTTTGTATATAATGAACTAGATCCCCCTGGATCCCATGTGATCTAATTTTCCTAACTCGTCTTCCATGTAGAATCTTGTCAAAAGATACAGAAGGTTAGTTACTGGAAGTTAGAAATCCACTGTCCAATTTCCATCCTCTCTGCTAGATAAAACAAATTGTTTTCCTCTATTTCCCAGTTCTGATGAAGGGTTTCTGACCTTAAATATTGTTACAAGATCAAACCAGCAACCATAAAGAAGGCATAACACACAGGGGTAAAGATGAACAATTACTTTATTAACAAAAGTTCACCTTCAAACTTTAATTCAAAATCCCCCCCCCCCTTTTATAACAATGCCCACTGGTTACTATGAAAATCTCTATAACACTGTAAAACTAATAAATTCCCCAGCCTAAATGTAAAATATGTATTAAAGTCTAAATTATATTTCCTATCAGCTCACAGAAACACAGACACAAAACAAACACAAAACACACAAGACTCACAAAACTTCGATCTCAACTGAAGCAAAGATCATAAACAAAATTCAGTTTGTTTGGTAAACTGAAGCCAAAATATCTTTGAGAGAGAGAGAGAGAGAGAGAGAGAGAGAGAGAGAGAGAGAGAGAGAGCACAAAATTCAAAGTGGTCTTGTGTTGCTTGCAGAGAGAGGGACCACTGGTTTGGTCCAGATCCTTCTGGCTGCCTTTGGAATGTTCAACCTTTTTGAAATCCCATCATTCTAAACTGTCCTCCAGAAGATGAATCATGCTCTGGGTCTTCTTCCACTCCACAGCACTCACTCCCAGCAGTGGTTTATTGTCCAAGTCCAGAAATTTTTAGATAATTTTCTGCACATGCTCAGTCTGTCTCCCACTCTCTCAGGAGTCCACCTTCAGCTTGGCTCTCTAAGGCGAACTGTCATTTTTTTTAACATAAAACCACACAGCACATAGGCCAATATACAACACAGAACTCTGTAACACCTCCCCTGCTAAAAACAAAATTGGTCCACAAGAACAAATTTTTAACAATTAATGGAAGTATTACATAAATAAAATTAAATAAACACTCAATTTTTCTTTACAATAAGTATGTGACTGGATTCATATCTATCCAGATTAACATCTTGACAAACAATTTGCTATTACATTATCTGTCCTCTTTATGTGTGTAATAATTAAATCATATTCTTGTAATAGTAAGCTCCAATTCAATAACTGTCTTCTTATTTTTCATTTTAGACCGAAAAACTAATGGATTATGATCAGTATATATTAATGGTTTTTGAGCAGTACAAATATACACATCAAAATGTTGCAATGCTAAAACAAGTGCTAATAACTTCTTCTCAATGGTTGAGTAATTTCGTTGATGGTCATTAAATTTTTCAAGAAGTATGAAATAGGATGCTCTACTCCATCACCATCCTTCTTCTGTAACAGTACAGCACCAAACGCTTCATCAATGGCGTCCACGGCTGAAGAGAATGGCTTTTCAATGTTAGGGGCCACAAGTACAGGCTGATGGCATAAAATGGCTTTTAACTTCAGAAACACTTCCTGGCATGCATCTGACCAGATAGTCTTTTGACTAAATAATTGATATAAGCTCCTGTGTGCTTGAAACCCTGAATTACTGCATTAATCATTCTCTGAAATGTGCCAGGTGCATTTTTCAGCCCTAAAGGCATAACATTATACTCATACATCCCGAAGGTATAACAAATGCAGAAATCTCCCTGCTTTCCTCTGTCAAAGGAACACACCAGTATCCTTTTAAGAGATCAATCTTTGTAAGAAACTTTGCCTTCCCCACCTTATCTATACAATCATCTATTCTGGGAATAGGGAACACATCAGTCTTTGTCACCATGTTTATCTTTCAATAATCTGTATAAAACTTAATTGAGCTGTGTGGCTTAGGCACCAGAACACAGGGTGAACTCTAATTTGAACTTGATTTTCAGATGATGTCATTTTTGAGTATATAATCCACCTCTTGATCCAACAATCTGCTCTTTTCCTGATAAACTCAGTAAAGATGCTGCTTAATAGGCTTAGTATCACTGACCTCCACATCATGACAAGCCACAGTAGTTCTTCTTGGAACATCTGGGAATATATCCTTAAATTTCAGAAGTAAGTCTTAATTTCTTCCCTTTCTGATTTAATCAAATGCATTTTAACTTGGTGTCTATGTTTTGTAAAACTATAGAATTTTCCATCCTGGGGCTTATCACTTTCTGTGCTCCATGACCTTCAATGAAACCTATCTCCTCCCTACATTCCTCTATAACTAGCACCTTGGTTGGAATCCTAGTCTCCTCCTCAGTCATTTTCTCAAAGTAAGGCATAAACATGTTCACGTGACAGACCTGTGTCTCTCTTCAACGATCAGGCATCTCAATGACACAGGTGACCTGGTTAATTTTTTATTTCACCTTATATGGTCCTGAAAACTGAGCTCTCAAAGGGTTTGGCTGCATTGGAAACAAAACCAATACTTTGTCGCCAGGTTTAATGTTCTTAATTTTTGCTTTTTGATCATACCGAATTTTCATTTTTCCCTGAGCAGTTTTTAAATTTTTCCTTGCATTTCGCAAGCCTGATGTAATCTCTTTTTAAATTTGAAAATATAATCCAACAGATTTCATTGTATACCATTATACCATTATTGTATACCACTGTTCCTTCAACAATAGTAATGGACCCCTGACTTCATGACCAAACACCAACTCAAATGGACTAAAGCCAAGAGATTCCTGAGTTGCCTCTCTAACAGCAAACAATAACAAGTGAATTCCTTCATCCCAATCCTTATTATTTTCCGTGCAATAAGCCCTCAACATAATTTTCACAGTTTAATTGAACCTTTTCAAGGCCCCTTGACTTTCAGGATGATAGGCAGATGACACAATTTGATGGGTTCCCAAATCATACACCATCTGTTGAAATATTCCAGACATAAAATTACTCCCTTGCTCTGACTGAATTTCCCTTGGTAGGCCAAACACTGTGAAAAATTTTAGCATAGTCTTCACAATCATCTTCGCTTTAATGTTTCTCAGGGGAATAGCCTCTGGAAACCTTGAAGCTGTGCACGAGTGTTAACAAATATTGATTTCTTGCTTTGATTTTCAGCAATGGGCCAATACAACCCACTATCACTTTTGAGAATGGCTTCCTGAAAGCAGGGATGGGTTATAAAGGTGCCACTGGTGGTCCTTGATCAGGCTTGCCCACTAGTTGACAAGTGTGACAGGTTCTACAAAAGTTCACAACATCTTTTCTTAATTTTGGCCAATAAAACTGTTTCCTTATCTTTTCTACTGTCTTCTTCACTCCAAGATGACCTCCTAAAGGTGTACTATGAGCCAACTTTAATATTACATTCCTGTAAATTTTGGGAATTACAACTTGCCTTACTACCATCCAGTTTTCACTGGCAGGTATCACTTGTGGTCTCCACTTTCTCATCAATATTCCATCTTGAACAAAATAGCCTACTGGCACAGTTTCAAGACATGATCTTATCTTTTATCCCAGCAAGAACAGGATCATGCTTTTGTCTGGCTATTAATTCTTCTCTTGACAGCTCAAAGCTGGATCCTTAGGTTTGTCCTCAATGCTTGCCTCCACTACAGGATCATCAGACTTTTTCTGCCTCTACTTTTTTTTCTAGACTTGGTTCTAGTAATGGTACATGTAGGGTCCAAATCCTTTTTGGACATAAACCAATGGCTTACTTGTAAGTTTCACCGCAGGTATGACTTTACCCTCTGCTAAATCATTTCCCAACAAAAGAAAAACTCCATCCACCGGCAAACTTGATCTTATCCCTATCGTAACCAGGCAATTAACTAAGTCTGATTTCATCACTCTTCTATGCAAAGGTATAGGCTCTGTTTCACCACCAATGCCTTTAATTAAATTCATATCTCCAGTATCGGTCTCCTCACCAAAATTCAAAACGTTGCTTAATACAAGCGATTGGGCTGCTCCAGTATCCCACAGGATTTTAGCTGGCACTTGATTGGATCCTTCTTTAACCAAAATGAAACCTTCAGTTATGAATGGTTTAAAAATATCCCTAACTTTCTCACTCTGAACACAGACAGTTAGTATCACCCCTTTTTATTTCTTCCTTTTTCGTACAGGATGATAACACTCGAAAAAAATTTCTTCACCCCTTTCTCTTCCTCTCTTCCTTTAACCTCACTTCTAGATTCTCTTTCTTCTCTTCTTGGATTATCAGCAGTATTCCTTTGCAAGGTTTTCCCTGGTGTCCACTTAGACTCATGGGTTAAAGCATATTCCTCTGCAAATTTTGCGAATTCATGACAAGTTTTTATATTTTTTTCTGCCAAGTACACTTGAATATCGTCAGGAACACAATTTTTAATCTCCTCAATCAGAATAATTTCCTTCAATATTTTCCACTTTTATTGTGGCACACCACCGATCAAAACACACAACCTTCCTATAAGCAAAATCCAGGTAAGATTGGGTTGCTGCTTTTTTAAACTCCTGAACTTTTATCTATAAGCCTCTGGGACTAGTTCATAAGATCGGAGTATAGCCTGCTTTACAAATTCGTAATCAGCTGCATGTTGTACAGTGAGACATGAGTACACCTGTTGGGCTTTCCCTTTAAGAACACTTTGTAGCAGGTGTGACCACTGGTCTGCTGGCCATTTTAAATTTACAGCTACTTTCTCAAAATGCTGAAAATACTGGTCTATTTCAGCTTCCTCAAATGGAGGAACTAACCTCCCTTCTCTACTGACTAGAAACCTCTCCTCCTAACCAGCACATGGGTTTTGGGCTACTCTCTCTTCTTGGGTTAGGGTCTGCCTCAATTTAGCTAATTCTAACTCATGTTTCCGTTCTTTCTCTCTCTCCTCCCTTGCGGCTGCTCTTCCCTCCCTTTTTACCTGCCTTACTGCTTCCCGTTCAGCTTTCCTTTCTGCCTCTCTTTTGTCTAACTCTAGTTTTGTCAAAGCCAACTTTACTTCCTCTGAAGTTTTCTCCTTTTGAAACTGTTCTAATGCAGCTTCTTCAAATACCCCCTTTCCTACATAGTGCTTAACAATCTTTCGGGCAATTTCCTTTTTTTTTCATCCCAGTTCTTACTGTAAGAAGTTTTAACTTGCCAACTATAACCATCAGTTCTGACTTTTTATCCATTTTTAAATTAACCACTGAAGGGTTAGCTATGAACTGGTCAATATTCATAGTGGCTGGTTTTTCTGCTGGTGATTTATACACTCAGAATTTATTTTTAATTTCAAGCTGGAGGTTGAGTCAAACTCAGACCACTGACAACTAAGCACAAGTCAATCACCCCTAAACCTTCCAAATTGGTTTGATCCCAGATAAATCCCCCAAATTATGTTAAAAGATCAAACCAGCAACCACAAAGAAGGCATATCACACAGGGGTAAAGAGGAACAATTACTTTATTAAGAAAAAGTTCACCTTCAAACTTTAATTCAAAATCCCCCCCCCCCTTTTATAACAATGCCCATTGGTTACTATGCAAATTTCTACAACAGTGTAAAACTAATAAATTCCCCAGCCTAAATATAACATATGTAATTAAAGTCTAAGTTATATTTCCAACCAGCTCACAGAATAACTTAGACACAAAACAAACACAAAAATACACAAGACTCACAAAACTTCGATCTCAACCAAATCAAAGATCATAAACAAAATTCAGTTTGTTTGGTAAACTGAAGCCAAAGGATCTTTGAGAGAGTGAGAGAGAGCACAAAATTTGAAGTGGGTTTGTGTTGCTTGCAGAGAGAGGAACAACTGGTTTGGTCCAGATCCTTCTGGCTGCCTTCGGAATGTTCAACCTTTTTCAAATCCCAACATTCTAAACTGTCCTCCAGACCATGACTCATGCTCTGGGCATTCTTCCACTCCACAGCACCACCAGAGGTGGCTTATCGTCCAAGACCAGAATTTTTTGATCATTTTCTGCACATGCTCAGTCTGTCTCCCATTCTCTCAGCAGTCCACCATCACTTTGGCTCTCTAAGGCAAACTGTCACTTTTTAACATAAAACCACACAACGCATAGGCCAATACACAGTACAGAACTCTGTAACAGTATTAACTCTGTGTAAATTTCCACAGATTCTGCCTGATCTGCAGTGTTTTCAGCTTTTTTTAAAACAAATGTCCACATAGATGCATAGGAACACTTGCCAATTAGTCCTTCCCACAATGACAGACAGGCTGACCAGGCTGGATCATATACTTTCTATGTCTGCCTCCAATCATTTGCTCCACAGGGATTGTTGTCAATATCTCATGCCTGAATTGACAGCTGCTCTCCAACCAGAGGAGATGAATTGACATCTCTATCATATTTCTTGTACAGTGCTTTGCTGTCAATTGGAAAATGTGATGAGGGCTATCCCTTACTTGTTTGAATTAGCCCAATGCATAATTTGAAAAAAAGTGATACAGTGGCCTTTACTGCCCCAGAGCACTCCAATCTTGGCTCTACAACTGCAACTTTGGATGCAGCAGGTCTGTAGTCTGGATTTTGGAGGTTCATTTGGCATCTCTATCCAGAATCTGGTGGAAATATGGATTGTGGAAGGTCATGTGACCTCTGCAGCTGGAGCCTAGTTAAGTCACCCCACCTGCCATTCAAGAGTTAGATCTGCCCACTTATGAGACTGATGTGTGATTGGTTCTTGCAGTTGATGTGTGATTGGTCCCCCAGGTGTCAATCAATAATTAGATCTACCCACAGGAGAGGTTGAAGTGTGATTGGTCCTCACAGGCCATGTGGATGGGTCCTGGATTGAAAAAGCTGAGCACTTCGAACCTTGCTTTTTTTTTCTGCTGCATTGATACAATCACTGAAGTCCAGGTTGCTGGCCATGGGCAGGCACAGGAAAGTTGACTGGGATTGGCCTGTCCCAGATCCTGGGCCATGGTCAATGCTGGAAATCAGGTTCATTTAATATACTTTTTTGTTGTAATACTGTTCATTATTGTACTGGGCCTGTGAGTGGTTGGGCATTGTGTGTTTAACACTTGCATTCTCAGTTGGGAGTTGAGAATAGTTGGGGGGGGGGGGGGGGAGTGGGACATCACATGATGCTGTCAGATTGACAGATAGGCTAAAAAGCTTTAAACAAGCAATGTTTTAAGCTTAAAATATTTCACAGTCTATCTAAACTGCCTCACTTTACATCAATGATGACATTAATAATGACATCGGAAACCTGACAAGAAGAGGAAAGATTTTAGGCCTACCTTGTTCTGCCTCTGAACTTGGTGAGCTGCTGAAGGGTACTGCTGTTGGCACCACCCCACCACTGGTGTGGAGAGATGGCGATGGTTGAGAATCATGCATGCACAATAAGTCACACATTAGTGGTGTGTCAAAACGTAAGGCACTACTGGGAGTGTAACAGTTCTTTGGAGCAAAGTCAGGGACTTCAACCTCTGCACAGGAGGAGGTAGAATCGGGCCCAAGAGGAGGTTCTTCAGCTGAAGATGAGGAAGAAGTGATACAAGAAGAGGAGGTCGAGAAAATTAAATTTGGATCTTATATTAAAAAAAGAAAACTTATCTATAATGTTAATGGGACAATTTAAAGTAATGAAAGGGAAATTAAGGAAGGAGTAAATTAAGTTGAATCTGAGATTAAAGCTGAAATTAAAGAGATGAAAGAAGAAACTGATAAAATATTAGATGTAGTAAATAAAATGAAGACGAAATTAGAAAAAATGAAATAAACAATTACCAAAGTGCAAGAAGATGTGCAACATATTGGAGACAGGATGAATAATGTGGAAGATAGAACTATTGGTTTAATTACAGTGAATGAAAAACTCTCTGGAAAAAGTGGATATCTTGGAGAATTTTAGCAGAAGAAATAATATTAAAATTGTGGGTCTGTCAGAAGGGAAAGAGGGCCCAGATGCAGCTTTTTTTTTTCAAGATTGGATTCCTAAAATATTTGGAGAAGATAATTTTGAGAATAAGATTGAAATTGAGAAAGCTTAGAGGGTCCTGAGTCCTTAACCCACTCCGAATCAAGTTTCTGTGTTATCAAGGTAGAGAGATAATTTTGAATTTAGTTGTGAAAAGAGAGAAGGAACATTAAGGCCCTTTTGTTTTAACCTGATTTGAGTGAGAACTTGTTGAAGAGAAGGAAAGAATTTATACTACTAAAAAGATGTTGTTATGAGAAAAGTTAAAAATTTGTTCTTTGATACTCAGCTACTTTGAAGATTTTTATTCTGGGACAACAGAATATATATTTTACAAATTTTGTGCAAGAAAGAGAGTATGTTCTGCCTCCTCAAGTTCAACCCTCATTGTATAAAATATCTCCATGTCTGTCTGTCTGTCTGTCTGTCTGTCTGTCTGTCTGTCTGTCTGTCTGTCTCTCTCTCTCTTTCTCCCCCCTCCCCCCCACTCCCTAGTAGGTTTCATTCTTAATCTAGAATTGATTTATTTTTGGTTTTGGCTCAAATACAAGATAGGAATCTTGAAGTGGATTATAAGACTAGGACTTTATCTGATCATTCACCTTTGTTAATAGCTATGGAAATGCCTGATAAAAAGAAGGTGGAGATTAAATTCTTTGTAATTGAAAAAGAAAGATTTTTGTGATTTTGTTCAAAATCATATTAAAATATTTTGTGATATAAATTTGAATTTGATAAATGATAAACATTGTATGGGATGCTTTAAAGGCATATTTGTGAGAACAAATTATAATTTGCATTTTATGAAAGAAGTAGACCAAATAGAAAAAAGAAATTAGTTTAGAAGATCTTCAAAAGTCAGTTTCTGAAGACAAATGTAGACAACTGATTTAAAAAAAATTAATTATAATATTGTTGTCTTAACATAGAAACATAGAAGATAGGAGCAGGAGTAGGTCATTCGACCCTTCGAGCCTGCTCCACCATTCAACGAGTTCATGGCTGATCTTAAAGTTCAGTACCCCGTCCCTGCCTTTTCTCCGTAACCTTTAATACCCTTATACTGAAGAAATAGATCTAATTCCCTCTTAAATATATTTAATGAACCTGCCTCTACTGCCCTCTGTGGCAATGAATTCCACAGATTCACCACCCTCTGGGTAAAGAAATTCCTCCTCATCTCGGTCCTAAATGGTTTGCCTATTATCCTCAAACCCTGGCCCCGGGTTCTGCATTTTCCCATCATTGGAAACATCCCATCTGCATCCATTTTGTCCAGTCCTGCCAGAATTTTATATGTCTCTATGAGATCCCCTCTCAATCTTCTAAACTCCAGCGAGTACAATCCCAATTTGCGCAATCTTTCCTCATAAGTCATTCCTGCCATTCCAGGTATCAGCCTGGTGAATCGCCTCTGCACTCCCTCCATTGCAAGAACATCCTTCCTTAGATAAGGTGAGCATAACTGCACACAATACTCCAGGTATGGTCTCACCAAGGCCCTGTACAGCTGCAGTAAGGTATCCTTGTTCCTATCCTCAAACCCTCTTGATATGAAGGCCAACATACCATTTGCCTTTTTAACCACCCGCTGTACCTGCATGCTCGCCTTCAGAGACTGGTGTACAAGTACCCCTAGGTCTCTCTGCACTTCCCCATCTCTTAATCTATTGCCATTCAAATAGTAATCTGCCCTCCGGTTTGTATTACCAAAGTGGATAACCTCACATTTATCCACATTGTAGTGCATTTGCCATGAATCTGCCCAGTCCCTCAATTTATCCAAATCACACTGGAGCTTCCTGACCCCCTCTTCCATGCACACAACCCCTCCTAGCTTAGTGTCATCTGCAAATTTGGAGATATTACATCCAATCCCCTCATGCAGATCATTAATGTAAATTGTGAACAGCTGGGGTCCCAGTACAGATCCCTGTGGCACCCCACTGGTCACCGCCTGCCACTCAGAAAACAAGCCATTTATCCCAACTCTCTGTCTTCTACCTGCCAGCCAGTTCTCAATCCACATCAATACTTTGCCCCCAATCCCATGAGCCTTGATTTTGTAAGCCAGTCGTTTATGCGGGACCTTATCGAAGGCCTTTTGGAAGTCCATGTACAGCACATCCACTGGCTCTCCCCCATCTATTTTACCGGTCACCTTTTGTAAATCTATTTTACCTGTCACCTTTTGTAAATCCATGTTGACTCCGTCCGATCCCTTCTCTGCTAGTCATATGCTCCGCTATTACATCCTTAATAATGGATTCCATCATTTTGCCCACTACTGATGTAAGGCTCACCGGCCTATAATTCCCTGCTTTTTCTCTACCCCCCTTTTTAAATAGTGGGGTAACATTAGCTACCCTCCAATCCATGGGTACTGATCCTGAGTCTATCGAGTTCTGGAAAATAATTCTTAAAGCATCTGCTATCTGAATGGCCACTTCCTTAAGTACCCTAGGATGTAGATTATCAGGCCCTTGGCATTTATCTGCCTTCAATCCCATCAATTTCCCCAAGACCATGTCCTTAGAGATAGTGATTTCTTTCAGTTAACATAGAAACATAAGGTCTCTATGTTTCCCAACATCCTTGGGAGGTTATTTGTATCCTCTCTTGTAAAAACAGAACTAAAGTAAGAATTTAATTGGTCTGCCATTTCCTTATACCCCATTATATATTCCCCTGATTCCTACTGCAAAGGACCTACTCTGGATTTCACCAATCTTTTCCTCTTGACATGTGCATCTTGAACTGCTCCCAGTCTTCGGTTGTGGCACTTTTTTTGGCCAATTGATATGCTCTCTCTTTGGACCTAATGCTGTCTCTAATTTCCCTTGTTATCCACGGTTGAGTCACCATTTTTGGTTTATTTTTATGCCAAACCGGTATAAACGATTTTTGCAATTTCTCCATTAGATATGTGAATGCTTTCCATTGTCTATCCACAATCAACTCCCCCATAAAGACCACCCAATCAATCTTACTCAACTCCTGTCTCATACCATTATAATTCCCTTTATTTAAATTCAGGACCTTAGTCTCGGTTTTAATTTCATCGCTCTTCATGTCGAGTGAGAATTCGATCATATTGTGATCGCTCCTACCCAAAGGGCCTCGTACAACAAGATTGTTGATTAGCCCCTTATCATTGCATAATACCCAATCTAAAATGGCCTGCTCCCGAGTTGGTTCCTCGACATATTGGTCTAGATAACCATCCCGTAAACATTCCAGGAATTCCTCCTCCTCAGTATTTTTCCTAATTTGGCTAGTCCAATCTATATGCAAATTAAAGACTCCCATGATGATAGCTGTTCCCTTTTTGCACGCTTTTCTTATTTCTCTTTTAATGCCTTCCCTCACCTCTACACTAATATTTGGAGGCCTATATACCACCCCCACTAACGTTTTCCGCCCCTTGCTATTCCTCAGCTCTACCCATATAGATTCCGCATTTGTTTTTATTACAAAATATTGAAGGTACAGCTCCTAAATTGAAATTGTCAATTTATCAATTGAAATTTAAGTTAGCATTAGCAATTGTGAGAAAATGTATTGCAATCACTTGGAAATCCAATACATCTTTAACATTGCCAAGGTGGCATGCTGAAATTCAAAGTTGTATTCCTTTGGGGAAAAAAAATACATAATCAAAGAAATAATTACTCTGATTTTACAAATTTGGTGCCCATATACTCAGGTAATAGGATTAAATTTATAATGATATCCTTTTCACCCCTCTGATCCTGAAGGATTTTTATAGAAATGTTTTGTTAGTACTGATGCATTGTGCTGCACATCTTTCTCTACAATTCAAGATTCTTTATTTTCTATTTTTTTAATATACTTTATCTTTCAGTTTTTCATTTTATTATTTTTTCTTTCTTTTTTGAAGTGGGAGTGAAGGAATTTGGGATGGATTGAAAACTATTGTGTATATAATCTGTTAATTTTCATATCTGTATATTAATAATTGTAGTTACAGCATGTATAAAATATAAAAAAGTGAAGGGTTAACAGCAATTAATTTGCAACCAATAAATAGTTCTTTGTACTATTCTGTGTTAGTCTCTGTCAGTGTGGTTTTTTAAAAATTCTCCATTGTTTGTTCATAACATGCCAGCCTTGATTCTCTTTAAACCCTGCAAACCTATTCTCGAACACAAGGTCAATCTCTTTGGAGAATCGTCTCACATTCATCACAGATCAGAAAGGTGCCCATGGTATCTCCATTCTCAGATAATAATTTCTGTCCAGGTTTCTTCTCCCCAATCTCTTCTGACAATTTGCCTTGGTCTTTGGACCCTTTCTCTTCCTCCTCCCAGTGAAATAGCAAAGCATCCAAAAATTGAGGTTTTACAGAACAGATTTGGCAACAGTTGTTTTAACTTCTGCCCTTTATGCTCATAGCCAAATAATGTAGGGAAATTGAAAGAGCCAAAATTCTTCCTGTTGGTAAATGGCATGTTTCTTGTATGCAGTCCATATACCATGTCAGCTGATTTTTGTGACTCCCTTTGAGAATACTGCCATCAAATCAGTTACAAATTGCATACTTTTGAGATGCACATATCGCGTGTGCTCTCTAATCTGCATAGTCACACAAGTCAGGCTAAAATGTGTCCTTGTGTTTGCAATCAAAACAGGAAACAAACTGGCTCCCATCGGCTTATAAGAAAGATTAATCTCATAGCCTTGATGTTTTCAGATGATGCACAGCCCACAATCTACACCTCCAAACACAGAAATAACACCACGATTGCCTGCAATCTAATATTTCATGACAAAAAAAATGACATTATTTATATTTTTCAAAACAGGGCAAAGTATTTGTTTCATGTACCAGAATTAAACAAAACTTTGCATATTATCTTTCAATTTCAGCTGTCTTCTTTATCAGACTAACTTGCATTATATTATTCCATAAACTATTTTCACATCAAAACTCTCATGGAAGACTTCAGCTTGAAACAAGAATAGAGCAAAGATAAACTTTATTAATTGCTTGAGTCATTAATCACTTGCAATCATTGACACTTTGTACCAATTACACTGAAGTAGTTAGCATAAATTAGGAGTTGTGGTGTTTTGTGTGTGACTGATAACAAACTCTTTAATTACAGGAATAAATGCTAAAAACTGAAAAATGTATTAAAAATGGATGAACCCCAACATATGTCAGTTTAATTAAAATTAAATAAAACCCAACATTTTAATTAAAATTAATCTAATTTAAAAATACAGAATATAATTTATTTTTAAAATAAATAAAAACTCTTTTTCTTCTAATGAGCAAAACAAGTTAGTGAAATTGTGAGCATCAAAGAGCTAGCTCGATGACTACTTTTTTGTGTATTTAATGGTCCAGGTATGTGCCCAGTTTGAGTAACAAATAGATTTTTGAGCAATGGTGCCAGTGATTATTATTTTAGATGTTTCCCACTATAAGTAGTAAGACCATTAATTGATTACAGGTAATGAATAAACTGTCATTTACCTTGGCATTATTCCTGTTTTTCTATCATTTGTCAAAATGAAGTCAACAAGAACTATGTGACTTTTAAGTTGGAAAAAGTTGCAAGATATGTGGTAGAAAATAGCAGCACAAGAGAAATGCACTGAAGTTTTAATGAATGGTCTCGTTCTTAATTTCCCACTGATGCTGTTTGATCTGCTGAGTGCCTCCAGCAGATTGCTTGCTGCTCCATGATGTAGAAAATGCTACCTACAACACTACTATTTTGCTTTACATTTATTCACAGGTTGTGAGTGTAGTCAGGTAAGGATGGTAGATATTATCCTTCCCTGAAGGAGTAAGAGAACATGATTGATTTTTACCACAATCCAGTGGTTTTCTGGTTATCTTTAAGGTGATTAGTCTTTTAAAGAATTCCAGATTTATTTAACTACTTGAATTTAAATTCCCTAGCTGCCAAGGTGGAATGCAATCTCTGGATCAATGGCCTGGAACTCTATCTGTTGGTCCAGAAACTCAACCAATGCACACAGTGACTTTCATAACACAGAGGTTAATGGAATGAGCACATTTTGTCCCAGTGTATATGTAGGTTATTTTCTCACATTTGCCTCTCTTAGATTTCCAGAGTTGCATGGTGGAATTCAATGTTTAAGGAGCTACTGGATCAGATATGATACTGGAACTGAGGTATGTAAATTGGATGGTGACAGCCTGCGGCAGGAAACTGGGTGCAGGGAATTAATCCAATGCAATTAAATTATACCAACAAGCTTTTACTACTTGCTGAGTAATTACAAACGGCTAGGCAGCAAAATGAAAATTAACTTTGGTTGCTGTAACTGTTATTTACCCTTAGTCATGGGTAAATATGGGAATATGTGCTACCAAGAGTCATGGAACACTCTTCTTCCTGAACAAGGTGCTTATTTTTAAACAAAATGTTTTTACTGTTCAAATATTATTTGCCACCTTTCAAAGGATGTGATGAGGTTTACTTGAAGATGTGAAAATTAAAACAGCTATAAAACGTCTTTCAATTTACTATTGCCTGTCTTGCACTAATCGTAGAGACTGAAAATGATCTTAAATCCGCTGGAACCCCATTAGTGTCCAGAGCCATAATTCCAGGATGTGCATCACAGAGTAATAATTTGTTTCCAATCTAACCAGACAATTGTGAGGCCCCCTTTCCACCCCCTCCCCAATAAGCAGTGAGTGAACTGCATGTTTTAATGTTAAAAAAAAGATTTTAAAGAAAATACCCACAATGGATCAAATCCAATAGAAAAGTTATTGAGCACATAATGTGAAACTGCAGGATCACTGTGGTCCAGACAGTGTGCATGGGTAGATGTGGACAATCAATACTTTGGATCAAGACCCTTTAACTAGTCTGACAAAGAGCCCTGGCCAAAAATGTTGACTGACCATTTCAACCCATCATTGCTGTTGGACCCTGCATAACAAATACTGTCTGACTTTTGAGTTCTTCCAGCTTCTTATTGTTTGCTCAATATTCCAGTATCTGTAATTTTTATTTCCAGAAAGATGCTGGAAATGCAAAGTGGATCAACTGTCATCTATGAATAATGATAGGTTGAAGATTTTTTATTGTTTTTAATCATGCAATCTCTTCTGCATTGCCACATTCATAAATCGATGTTAACCCTTGTAGCCTATATGAACAATTTTCTTGATGCAAGCTGACATCTGCATAAAGACCAGTTACACGACATAATTGGTAACACTGAATACCATTAATTTAATGTCCTCTACTAAAATTGAAAAGATCAGATGAAATCCTCCCATTTAAAAGCCATCCCATTATGGAAAGTTACCGAGGCAAAATTAATGACTGGAATTGGAGTTTATATGCTTGTAAAACTTAACCAGAAATGACAGTAGTTCTTCTTCAAATTGCTAAGGCAATCAATTGAAAAAAAAAGATCCTTAAAAATGTTAATTTGCTTATGAAAGCTGAATCCACAATAGGATAAACCTATACAAGATGTAATGTTTGGAAAGAGCTGGTTTAGGTAGAGTGTTAGACCTCCCAGGATAGATGGGGGAAAGAATCCTGGATTCACACTTCCAACTGTTGTCCTGAACACTTGGGGTCTTGAGAGAAAAGGAAACAAAACACTCAGCTGGTTAGGAAGGTTTAATGAAAGATTATCTAGAAATTCTTTGTCTTTTTCTAACCCTGATATAACCTGCACTCCCTCTCCTCACCAACTCTATTCATATGTACATTATTGTTTCTCACTGTCAAGGGCTGTATTTTAGATCTTCTTTCCAAAAATGCTCTTTTCTCCATTTCTTTGTCCTTCAAAATCCATAAAACCAACACACTTGAAACAAAATCATCCCAAACTATTGAAAGCAATTCTACAGCATACTGGAAATCTATAACTTGAAGTTGAGCTAAGTTTGAATCAGCAGTTAAATCCTTACTACTCAGAGATATGACGAATTACTCTGGTCTCTTCCATTGCACATTTCAATCAACTGTTCTCACGTTTCTTTTCCTTGAATTTTGGCCCAAGCATCATACTGAGAATTCTAATTATGATAATTAATCTAATAGATCAGTAGTTACATAGCAACAAGCAAACCCTTTGGCCCAACACACCCATGCCAAACAAGGGACCAGACTGATCTAGTCCCATTTGGCCCACATCCCTCAAGGTCTTTCTAATCCATGAACCTGTTCAAATGTCTTTTAAACATTGTAATTCTGTGCATTTTTACCACTTCCTGACAGGTTGTTACATATACCCACTGTACTCTATTTGAAAAATCCTGCTCCTCAAATCCCTTTCTCACTGTAAATCAATGCCCCTGAATTTTAGACTCCCTTACGCTGGAAGCAAAAATTGAATATTACCTTATCTATGTCCCTCAAACCTCTTAAGGTCTTCCTCCTAGGAAGTCCCAGTCTGTACAGTATTTCTTCATAATTCAAGCTCTCCAGTTCATGTACAAACCTATTTTTTTTTCTGCACCATCTAGCTTAAACACATCCTTCCTATAGTTTAGTGCCCAAAACTGCACCAAATATTCAAGGTGCAGTCCCATGACTGTTCTAGAGCTACATGACTCAACTTTTGTACTTGTAACAATAACGCTATAATCACTGTTTTGTTCCCCTATTTTACCAAATCACGGAATTATGTACTCTGTTCTGCACACTCGACCATTTATTGTGCATGTCCTACTCTAGTTTAACGTCCTGAAATGGATCACTTTGCACTTTCCTGAGTTAAATTACATCTGCTACTCCTTGCCCACTTTCCCAGTTGATTTAGGTTGTTTTAATGTTAAGAAAACCTTCATAGTCCACCATGCTACATACATTGTTGTCACCTGCAAGCCTACTAATGATGTTACATCCTTACCCATACCAATTGTTAATATAGACGACAAACAGTGGACCCATCTCTTAGCCTTGTGACATAGTATTGGTCACAGACATCTATAGTGAAAATAACCCTTCATGCCAATTTTGTATTTAACTGGCCGGCTCATCCTGGATCCCATGTGATTTCACCTTCTGGAGGATTTTACCTCATCAAAAGCCTTGGTAAGGTCCATGGAAGTTGAGCTAAGTTTGAATCAGTAGTTACATCCTCACTGCTCAGATATATGACCATGGAAACATTTACATTGTGAAAAGCCATGTAGAGATAGCAAATGGACATTAGCAAGACTTCCACAAGGGGATGCTCTTTACCTTTTTTTAAAATTAATCAAAGTAGGCGCAAATTTATTAGAGACCAAAGGAATAGATTTTTGTTGGTGAGAAGCTTGTGCTGCACGTGAAAAGCAGAAATTACATTGCTTGTAGGAGAATGTCAAATGGAAAAATAGAAATGTTCATGTTGCTATTTTATACATTAGCTATAGTTCTCCTAACAGGTTCTGACATTCATTGAAAGTATTAGTTTGTTTTGAAGCTGCAGAAACCATTGTACTGGTATCAACAGCCACATGATAATACCTCAAATCTCCCTCTTTCTCCATTTTATAATGTCTGTTAAGCCAACCATTGTACTGTTATTAAAATAATTATCTCAGTAAAGGCACACAGTTACTTATCCAATGATAATTTGGAAGGAGTAATAATTCGTATTTGTTTTGTGATTTCACTTGAAACTTAAACAGTCAGTAATTTAATAAAATGTAATACAGATTGTGCTATATAAACAAGTGTAGTTTTCCAGTTGAAATGTAAGAGGCCATTACAAGACCTGAAAATGAGAAGACATTTTCCTCACAATACAAATGTTTATCCCTCAACCATCAATTTTATCTGGTGGTTATTTCCCAATATGTGAAATCTTGAATTGAAAAACTGGTGAGCTTATAGATCTACCAGTGACGAGGCTGAAATTTCATTATTGAATGGAAAACATATTGAGATACCAGGAAAAGTTACCTATAAATTTAAGGTCTCAGATTTTTCATTGATAGCTCATCTGCTCAGAACCATTTTTCATGAGTGGTATTGAATTTTATTAACTGTTCCTTTTTGCTCCAGCAGCTATGCATTTTTTTTTTAGATCCTCTTGAGCTTTCTGATCATCCTTTTAAAGTACTATTGCACATTCCTACTTTTTATCCCATTGAATTTCTTTCCCTATAGAATTTGTATGCCTTCTTTACTCCAATTCATTTTTAGTGCTCATCTGTTTAAGTCAGTTTGCTGATTTTGTCTTGACATGCTGTGAATTAATCTTCTGAAAAAGCTGTTCAAATAGTGCTCCACTTGATGCTGTTGAACATGCGCCTCCAACCCATTTGCTTCAGGTAATGCCACATAATGTGGACACAAGGCAAAAACAATTCACCATTCACAAAACTACATGATTCAAATCCAAGGATTCTTATTGGCAACTGGAATGGCCTGGCAATCCATTCAAATACCATCTTCTCAGGTCAAAGAACCCTTCCCAACCTGGCCCTCAATAACAAAAACTGTAAAATATTCAGAGAATCTAAGAAACTTTGCCCACTTTTTACAATCAGAGTACATCTTATCTCATAAGACTCTTAAGATTATAGAAAGAAATCCAGCATTGCTAGATTTTCAATAAGTTTGTTTCAAGTAATTTAAATATGTCAACGAGTCTGCATAAATAACATTTATTTTGCATGATGATTCATGTCATGTTTGAGTAACTTTGGATCCACATTTTCAGAACTAATTCCAAATACATTTGAAAACGTATGCTGAATTCTAAAATCAATGATCACTGGGGGATCAGAGGTGGAGAGGGTAAACAAATTTCTAGGGAGTCGTTATCTTATTGGATCTTACTTGGACCCAACATGCTAATGGCTCTGTGAAGAAAGGATGTCAGTGCCTTTACTTCCTCAGGAGTTTGAGTTTTGGTATGATATTGGAAACCGTGGCAAATTTCTAGATGTTGGAAAGTGCTGACCGGCTGCATAACAAGTCTGGTTATGGGGATACCAATACCCCGGAGTGTAAAGCCCTGCAAAAGGTAGTGGACATAGTGCAGGACATCACTGGAAAACCCTTCCCACCATCAATAACATCTATAGGGAACACTGCTGTTGGAGAGCAGCAGCAAATATCAAGCACCCACATCACCCAGTGTATGCTCCTTCCATCAGGAGAGGTGCAGGGCCCACAAGACTTGCACCACCAGGTTCAGAAACAGCTGCTGCCCCTCCACCACAAACTTAATAAGGGACTCATTTAAGGACTCTTTCGCAATTTGATTGCTTTTCTTTCTATTGCACAATTCAGTTTGTTTACATTCCTTTATTTATTTACATGTGTACATTGTGTATTGTGTTTTGCCTTATCAATAAGTGGTAATTCTGTCTCACCCGCAGAAAAAAGAATCTCAGGGTTGTATATGATGCTGACAAAATATGAAATTGTATTCATGGTGAACATGGTTTCTTAGCAACCAGTGCTCATCTCCTGGAATAAAATGTTATTGTTATTTTTGCTTCTGTGTGGCACTAAAATTTCTAGATGTTTTCAAGAAATAAAATCAATGTTGGATTTTGGGAAATATTAAACCTGGACACATTATGTTACTGAAGGTTGTCTGAAAAGCTTTTGTGGATCCTAAATTTACATGCACTTTCAATTTCACATAGTGGATATTCCTCAACAGAAAACCAAATGGTCTTTTCACTTAAGTACAAGCTATTTGAAAGTTATGGATCAAAAATCAATCACTTTAATTGGAACCAGCAAGTGAAAAAAATGAATTTTATTTCTTACATCTGTGTACAGTGAGGTATTTTCACAGTATAATGTAGATATAATGAGGATATACTGAAGGCATTTGGTCTAGTCACTACAATATTAATGACCCAACACTGCTTGTGCTCTGGTAATCATATTCTACATCCTCAAGGGACTATAGATGTTTTGCAGTGTTGACAAATACAACACAACTGGAATGCAAACTAAATTTTATTTTTCCAAACCATGTTAATAAGGGCTGAGTTGATATTTGGAAACACACAAAATTATTGTTAAGATAAGAATCTTAATACTAAATTCCTATTTGGATTATCTGGGCATGTTTCAACTGCACTTATTGAAACTACTTGAAAAAAAAATTATTAGTGGACCACTCCATTATTTCCTATCTTACCATGGCAACGTGTTTCAACTGCAGTTTTAAACATTTTGATATACATTTCAATATTAGCGAAGTACAGTGACTTCAGACATCAATCACATTGTTCAGTGAATTTATTTCTGGAAGAAGGCATTTCAAGCAAAAATTTCTGGATTGAAGAATAAAACCATGCCTCTCAGGGTGAACTACCCATGTTTTTTTTGTTTAGGAAAAAGAAATTCAGGAGTACCAATTTCCATTCCTATCATAATAATTTTATACCTGGCTGTTTTAGACAGATTCTAATTTTCAACAAACCCAAATAATGCAAGAAATATGCACATTTGCAAACATTTTACAGTAACCTTTGCAATGGTCCCAAAAAAACAAGATGTTTTACAAATAGCTTGCTTTTTTGGATTGTGTAGAAAATAAACAACAATGCCATCTTCTGTCGATGTACTTGTCGACTGACTTTCTAAAGTGTTTTGCAGTGGATGTTGCAATCATCAAACCATCTTGAAAGCTCTGTGGACAGCCAGGACCTCTGTGCATTTTCTTAAAATGCACAAGAAATGAGGGAAAGCAACCAGAAAAGTTATTTACTTTTTTTTTATGAACTCCATTATCAGAACAAATAAGACAAAATCTGTACACAGTCATCTGCAGAAATTGAGTAATTATGAGGTTCAGTGGATGGAGAATTACCATTAAATTTCTGGAAGAACAGAAGCATTTGAACAGCAACTACTGGACTTCCACCAATTTTGTGTGCATGTGCATAACCAATGGTTGGTCTCTAGCAAAGTTCATAGTCAAGCTTCCTGCCTTTCAAGAGCAACATCACGAGGCTCTGTTAAATGACACAATATAAACTTCACAAAATAAAACACAACATTATTGAACAATGTATTGCTGTAACCCAGCCCTCTGATGTTCAATATTTAGAGATTCTGGGAGCGGGATAGGGGTTAAGATACAAGTGACAAAAGATATTATATTAAGAAAGGGCAATCAAATGGTATTAAATGCTTTGAACTTTACCCACATCATAAAAGCAAAATTAATGTTTGGGGGGAAAAAAAGATGAGAATATCAATATTCTTCCCCACAAGATAGCTGACAATATGGTGCATCGCTAGCACCTTGGGTCTAATGTATAACAGAATTCCATCATTCCTTTCACTCACATTGATGAATTTAGCTTGAAAATGTTTTTTATGAACAGAATGTTTATTTTAATAATGTGCTAAGTAAAATCCTTAACATTAAATTGCAAAGAGAGAAATCGTGGGCATACTTTTAACATTCATCATAGTGTAAATATTTTTTCAATACCTCACACAGCATTTTGTTATATACACCATTTAATTACAAAATATTTGTAAAAAGAGTTTTCAACAAAGGTAGCAAATAGCTTAAGTAAAACAAAATTGGTTAAAAACATTAATTACAAATGCTATTAATTGCAACATGGCAGCACAGTTGTCAAAAACTAAACCTCTCAATTTCATAATTAGGACAGCGTGGACTTATTTCTTAGCGTATCGCGGAAAAAAAATTGACCAACAAAAATGCCCAGGTTTGAAATAAATATGTGGAAAGAGTACAAAATGTTTTAGTCTTCAAAGGTTTCAAGGTTTGACCTCTATTTGCGACATTAACAGGCTCCAATGGGAAAATAAATAATCATTGGTCTGGAATGGTAACTCTGTTTCTCTCTTCACAAATGTTACCTAATCTGATGAATATTTCCAGCAATTTTCTCATTCTATTTGATGGTTTGCTCAGACTTGATTCTGAAAGGAAAAACATATTGGTTATTTTAATACAGGTACACAATCCTTTATCAGGAACCCTTGGAGGACAGTGTGTTCTGAATTTCTGAATTTTCCAGAGTTCAGAACCCCAGATTTAAGCCCACCCAAACTGTGCTTCCGTCTCCCTCCATCGACCCAAGTCGCGTTGCTGTCTCTCTCTCTCCTCCACCCGCCCTAGTCACGCTGCTGTCTCTCTCTCTCTCTTTCCCTCTGCTGTACCAGCACCAGGAAAAAAATGCCGGTTTTTGGAGCTTTCCGGATAAAGGATTGTGTACCTGTACTATGCATATCATAGCATAAATGTATATTACATTCATTTAAATACAGACGGCATGAACAAGGAAACCTATTTCTCTTCAAAAATGGACTTGACTGCATGGTTAGTATATGCAGCTATGTGGTTTGTACCCTGCTTCTGAAATTTTGAGGCAAAGTTGAACCCATAAACACTATTACATTGTACATATCCCATTTTGAATTTCTACATCAATAGCTCTTACCTCTAGTAGTATGCTCAAGTGACTGTGATTAATGAGCATCACCTGACAATGTGACAGCAGATTATTGCTCAAATGGAAACCGTCTTTCCAGAATGGCAAAGCAGGAGCAACTTCTTGTGGAGGATGGTACAAAATAGTTAGAAAGTAAAAGCCCTTGACATGACCATTGTTTTTTCTCTCCTCCCTTCAGTTCCAGTACTCCAATTAGTTATCTGGTTTCACAGTCACTTAAAATTAACTTCCAGTTATTCAAATTTGGTCAGATTAACTATCACATATATGGAAACCTGACTGAAGAAAAACTCAATGAAAGCATTTGGTCCCTTTGCTTTGTCACTTGGCTTGTTATTTCTAATAAATAAGTTGTTAATTTAAAACATTATACAGTTATTCATCTTGGGGGTTTGGAACCAGGGACCAAGGAGGTGACTTCAAAGCCTGGAGCCTGGGTTCACCACTGGAAAGGACAAAGCACCATATGGGAATGGAGGTTATGGGAGTGCAGAAGGCAGCAGCATCAGAGGAGATGGTGAGACCATGGATGCTCAATGTCTCTGAAGAGCCTCTCTTTTGCTTCTCTTTCTTTGGTAGATACATTGGATTAGTGGTGCCTCTTTGTGGACCTTGATGGGCAAACCAAAACAAACAAATTTTGTGTACATGACAATGAAGGAACCTTGAATTTAGCTTACCCCTTAATATCAGTTACTTCTGTAATGCTGTCTTTCGATCGATCTTCTTCTTTGGTATCTGCAAAAAGTTCAGGGAGTATTACATGCTGAACAATAACGAGAAATTTAAAGAAAGGCAATTTAAATGTGCCCCTCATGGTGATGTACTTTAAGTGGTATCTTGAGCTACATTCAAAAAGTGATTAAATATTGACTTTCCCACGAAAGAAGATTAAATTACCTTACACAGAAATTGTACTCCTGAATCAGCCAAAAGAAAACCAATAAATTGTAATTCAAATGATTTACACTGCAAGAGGCAGAGATCATTTACCTCAGAAAGAGAAAGAATAAAAATTATTACAGTAACAAAATAAGACCCTACCTACACAACCTACTAATGGAGCATCTTTTAATATCCTAGTGGACAACAGTTTTGTTACAGCATATTATAACATATGGGAACCTATCTTGACTGCAATGGTTCTCTATCAAAGCAACTCTCTAGATCCAACCAGCACTCCTTTCACTATGGTTTTGCAAATTATTCTCCAGTAGAAACTTATCCTATTCTCTCAAAGGCCTGTCCCTCCCCCTTTTTCTCTCTTTATATACATGCAATTTGACCAATTCTATTTTAGTCTAGATAAAGTGTTATAACCAAAATAATGACGGATCATTTGAACCTATGGATGCTGTCTGAGCGCCCTCAGCTATCTGCTCAAGATTCCAGCATCTACAGCTTTTGTGTTTCACTATTCACTTACGATAAGAGATTATAATTCTCAGAAATAAATCTTCATCTTCTCTGAACTTTAATGTGCAGATATTCTTTTTTAGTATTTATTTGAGGAACAAATACTATTGGGATACTGGAGACAAACCTGCTCTTCAAACTATTATGGAATATTTGCATCCAAATGAGAGAAGAAATTAGATCTCAGTTTACTGCAACCATCGGAGACTCGATGGGCTGATTAGCCTCTCTCATACATGTGGAAATATGCAAATTAAATGTGAAAAGTAACCATGACAATAATGAATCTATTTACCTTAATGTTACAGATTTAATCTTGATCCACTTCTTCACAATCACCCTCAATTTATAGTAAAAGCCCATTATCTGGAATTCTAGCAACTGGCAGCCTCAAGTATCCAACAAAAAAAATTGTGGAAAATAAATAGGTAAAAAATATACAAAAGTTTAAAATTGGCATCTCCTAACAGTTAGTTCCCCAATCCACACAATCTCAAGCAACCAGAACATTCACTTATCTGACATCAACCAATCCCCATAGGTGCCAGATGCCGGAGATTTTACTATATTTTCTAAATGGTTATTGAGAACAAAAGCATCAATTCTGACAACAAATCATGACATTTATAGCACAAATGGTTGTTCAGCATCATGTTTACACAAACTAATTAAGTGGATCAATATCTTTCAATTCCTGTGCCTTTTTTAAAAAAAAAACCTTTTCTAGTAATTATCCATTGCCTATTTAAACTGAGTAGATCAGTTTAAATCTGCTGGAGGGGAGAACAGTTCCATCGGTATAGTTACAGATGACCTTCCCACATTTAGCACCTTCTTAAATTCTGTCCCTGTCCACTATACATTGGAAGCCAGAACTGTGCCATGGGCAAGATGACAATGCATCTGACCTGTTTCACTTCTGAACTAAGTGATTCCAAAAGCAGTTCCAGAACATAAAGGGAGGAGAGAGGATGAATGTATTTTACATCTATTCAACTGAATGACTTACCACCCTTCATCAAAAAGATCAGTTAATAAAAAAAAAATTATTGGTGTTACAAGCCCAGAGGACCTCAAAACCCAGCAGCGATAGATATTCACCAAGACAGATGGTTACTTAAACAAAAGTTGCTTTTAATCACCTTTAAACATGAAAACAGCATCAAACTTTAACTTATTACTATTAACTTAACCCCCTTCTAATTCTAAGTGCACATGTATTTAATGTGTGTGTAAGTTTAGAAAAGTTCTTTAATCCACAGTCCAATCTCACTTCTCATTCCTCCAAGTTCACTGGTTACAGGCAATTTTTATACTGTGCACAGAATTTAACATTAATGAAGTTCACCAGGCCTTGGTGCTTGAAAGGTAAATGGTTACCGCTCAGGAATAATCTTGTCGGTGTTCAGAGAGATTTATTGTTCGCTAGACACAATCTGATTCCTTTTAATCAGCCGCTTCAGTGTCTTGTCGAAGAAACCTGCCCCATCAGCGTTTTCCAGATGATAACCTCTTCCTTTCAGGTCACCACAGAGTTCCTTATTTCAAGTGATACATTAGGCAGCCAGTCTTCTCCTCTTATATGAACCACAAGGGCTTTGACCAGGTTGAATTAAGAACTCACAACTGTCTTCAAAATGGGATATTTCTACAAGTAGGTCAGCTTGTCCTGTTCCAGTCCCTGCTGCTGCTGAACTGAATTCTCTCTCTCTCATACACAGAGAAAAGCCTGTTTGACCCATGACCCTCCTAGAACAGCAAACTGCACTCAGATAGCCTGCAGCTCAAAACCTACTCTTCCGAGTTCTTTCATCTGTTGCTTTTCAAAACAATCCATTAGTGAAGTCTCTATAGGCACTCCCAAAGTTTTTGCAAAGGCACTTGGAGCCGGCATGTCTAGCTTGAGCAGAGCTCCAGTTATTTTAAATGAGATCGGTTTTGAAGTGTTTGTATGTGACCTACACAAAAAACCTGCCTCAATTTATCTCCTTTAAAACATATCTACACACAATATAAAACACAATATAATCTGTAACAATGGTAATTTTTCTTTACATTATTTTAATTAATTTGCAGTGGATTCATATATTTTAACTATATTCATTTTGAAAGTAATGTTTTTTGCATTTTAAGAGTTAATTAAAAGTGAAACATGCCTGTGTCACCAGTCAGATGCCAACATAGCATTATGGGGGGTAGAGCCTTGAGTTTCACTGCCTGATGTCCGGCTTGAACTCTAGCCTCATGGAAAGTCTAGAGAGGAATGGGATTGGGGTGAAACCTCTCCAAAATATGTATCTGGGTTGCTTTTTACCTTTGAGTACTCACCAAGTTTTCTCTCTTCTGATTCATTCTTTTCTTCAATTCTTGCTCTCTTAGTACATTTCATGAGGTGTGTGATATTTCTTCTGCCTCCTTCTCCTTCATCTTCAGAATCTGAAAATTCTTCATCACGAGCTATTCGCTTATCAGAAGCTCGGACTGCAACAGAAGAAAGTTAGAATGCTGAGGTCCCAGCTATATATGCACAAGTTTAGGATCCTGTCAAATTTTTAAATATATAGACATATAGAACACTACAGCAACATGTGAAATGTTAAATAAATGCTTTTATGTAATGCCTTTTTACAAACTTTGGCCTCCCCAAAGGAATTTTTTTTTGCACTGAAAATTATAAATTAGTTATTCTGAGAAGTCATTTCTGACTAAATTCACTTCAGCTTGTTCTATTCACACACTTTGCACTAAAAGTCTTTCATATCCTTTTGTAATTTGTTATGAATGGAAATTACTCGTTCAGTTAAGAAATAATTTAATAAAGTACATCATAAAAATAAGGAATACATTTAAAATAAAATGTACTGGTTCATACAACTAACTAATTAGTTAGCACAGCTGAAGCAATGATTTTACTGCAAGGTTTTACTTCTGAGCATCAAAATTTACTCTTGGTCAAATTGTTTATTAATTTGTACATCTTATTCCAAAATCTTTACAAGGGTGAATCAATGGTTTTAAAACTGTTAATCTAAGAACTGTGTCCCTGTTGTTCACCGATTCCTGTCACTTTTTATAAAATGGGTCTTCATTCTTGTGATTTATCTTGTACTTTAACAAAAAAAGGAAAAAAAAATAGGACTTTTAAGTAATTTTTCCTCTCTACACTGTCATCCATTTGGAACATCCAAGGCAAAGATCACTTCAACCAAAAACAGATTCCTTTTGAGTGTGCATCACTCGATACTAACTCACTTGGATCATCTTATTTCAGAGGGGAGAAAAAGCGCTGGAGTGCTTTTACTTTTGAACACCTAGAAGCTGAGAAGCAGTAATCAAATTCCTAATAAATTAAACCAAAATATATCTTTTACATGGATATCCCATATACATTGTAAATACTGTTGTTTTACTTTTTTTTTAAACTATTCATTTCTAAAAAACTCAACTGCACAATAAATTCTAATGAAGAGAAAATATTGTTTTGTTGCTGTAGATTTCTTGGGAGAACTATTCCCTTTTGTTCTTTCTCCAATCAGATCAACTTGAAGGTGGTCATACTTTTAACAACTTAGGTTCCTTCCTTGGTCACACTGGCTCTCCATTACTATCTCTTAAGAATTCCTTCTCTTTTATCCAAAAAAAAATTTTTATAACTCCTGTTAACATTTCCATCCTTGATCATTTTATCCATTTATGATTCTCTAATTTAGTACACTGCAAGGTGGACTCTCACTAACTTGAAATTCGTTTGTCAGAATCTTCCTCCTCCTCTTCTCCACTGTCCTCTTGAATCGCATCTTCAGGGATTGCCTGCATCTGGACACCAGGAGCATGTGGTAGCATACGTAGATTTTCAAACAAACGCAGTCTGTAAAGAGACAAATTACACATTAGAACAGTCTTAAAGGCAACAGAAACAGCTACCATGTTTAACATCATGGCACAGGCAGAAAATAAACAGAGCAGTAGGGAAAGGAATAAGGTTGTGAGAAGGCTGATACAAAAGCTGGAGAGGATCTGACAAAAATAGATTGGCAGCAGGTGCATGTGAGTAAAATCTCAGAAGGGTTTTAAAAGAGTCAATGAGATTAGGGCCAGAAAGTTCTAGTAAGCGTGAAAGGGAAAGTTAACAAGATTAGGAAACCTTGGATGTCAAAGGTTACTGATCAGGAATAAAAAGAACAGATATAGGCAACTAGAGATGAATTAGTCTTTTTAGAGATATGGATAGTGGATGAGAATTCCTAAGAGGGCAGGAGTGCATATAGGGACAATGAAATATCCTATATTTGAATTCAAGGTGCAATTGATGGGATTTTGATTTATTTCCTGTTTACAGGAAATACCCAGTCTATTTTCATGTGAACATCAATGTTATATAAAATGGGACTTCATTCTTGTGACTTATCTTGTACTTCAACAAAAAAAGGGGAAAAAAAATAGGACTTTATTAAGTAATTTTTCCTCTCTACACGGTCAGTTGGAGCATCCAAGGCAAAGATCTCTACTGTTGCACCTTGGTTGGTCTAAAATAAATTGTCAGGTTCCATAGACATTTCTGTTTCTTGAGGTCACATGAAATGAATAGAATTGGGTAAAACTAGTTTCAAGGAGGACCATGAGATGAATCATCTATTTGACAGATCTGAATGAAGATGTAATTTCTTCAGTGTTGTCTTTGGCACACTTTTCTTCAGTGTCACTGAGGACTGACATTCTCAGAGCTTGCTATCCCTAAAGCTATGGCTAATCGATTAGCTCAATATTTGCCTAAAATAATACATAGTGATCAAACGGGATTTATAAAAAATAGATATGCGTCAGATAACATTTTGCGTTTAATAACTTTGATAAATAAATCTAAATCTCAGATGAATTGTCCAATAGTGGTTTTGCTGGATGCAGAAAAGGCTTTTGATAGAGTGAAATGGAAGTTTTTGTTTAAAGTACTTGAGAAATTTTGTTTTGGTTCTTCATTTATTGGATTGATAAAGGCTTTATATAATAGTCCGAAGGCCAGAATTGCTGTAAATGGGCAGATTTCAGAATCTTTTAATTTAACAAGGTCTACTAGACAAGGATGCCCAATGTCACCTGCTTTATTTGCTATAGTTATTGAGCCTTTGGCACAATTAATACATCAAAATGAAAATGTTAAAGGCATGAGAGTTTTGAATGAGGAATACAAGATTAATCTATTTGCTGATGATGTTTTATTATATTTGGTGGATCTGGGTATTTCTTTACCAGCAATTCAAGAATGTTTAGAAATTTATGGTCAATTATCTGGTTATAAAGTAAATTAGACCAAAAGTGAAATTTTAACAATTTGTAAAAATGATTATTCAATGTATAAACGTATTACAAATTTGAAGTGGACCACACAAATTAAATATTTAGGAATTAATGTTAATACGGAATTTCAAGATTTATATTCAATTAATTATCTTCCCTTAATAAAAAGGATTAAATTAGATTTGATTAAGTGGAAGGATTTGCCTTTGGGTCTATTAGGGAGGTTTAATACTATAAAAATGAATATTTTTCCCCGAATACAATATTTGTTTCAATCAATTCCTTGTTTTTTAAATAAAAGTTTTTTTAAGGATTTATATAAATTAGAGACTTTTTATGGAAGGGAAAATTTCCGAGGGTAGCGATGAGAAAGTTGATGTGGGATTTTCAATTTGGAGGTTTAAGATTACCGAATTTTCAACATTATTATGAAGCAGCTCAATTTAAATTTCTTAGTGCATTAATGAATATGGATGATCCGCCCAGTTGGGCAAAGATAGAAATGGCGGTTATTTCAGAAAAAAATTCTCATGAGTTTTTGTTTCGATGGAATAAAAATTTATTACGAACTTATGATGTCCCAATATTGAAGCATTTATTAAACTTATGGACAGGTAAACTTAATAAATTGGGGCTCAAAAATAAATGGTCTGGACGATTGCCATTATATAACAATCAACTTGTTCCTTTTACAGTCTCCAATATTACTTTGAAATAGTGGGAAAGGAAGGGAATAAAAAAATTATCCGATTGTTTTTCTGAGGGATGTTTTTGTTCTTTTGATGAATTACAAAGGAAATTTGGTATTAGTGGAAATTCTGTATTTGTGTATTATCAATTAAGATCTTTTGTAAAACAGATATGTGGTCGACATATGATTTTATTGCCTGATTCTAATTTTGAGGAATATGTACTTTCAATACCACAAAAGGGATATATATCTGATTTGTATTGTATTTCACAAGAAATTGATAGTAAAAAAGATTGGGATAAGGATAAGTTGAAATGGGAAAAAGATTTAGGTTTTATAATAGCTGAAGAAGCTTGGATGGAAATTTGTCAGAATAGTATTAGGAAATTGGTTAATGCTAGATTAGCGATGATAGGTTCCTCAACATGATTATCCAACTGCACGAAAACCAACAAGGTCGGGTCAGATACAGCAATGAGCTCTCTGAACCCTTCTCCATTAACAATGGCGTGAAGCAAGGCTGTGTTCTCGCACCAACCCTCTTTTCAATCTTCTTCAGCATGATGCTGAACCAAGCCATGAAAGACCCCAACAATGAAGACGCTGTTTACATCCGGTACCGCACGGATGGCAGTCTCTTCAATCTGAGGCGCCTGCAAGCTCACACCAAGACACAAGAGAAACTTGTCCGTGAACTACTCTTTGCAGATGATGCCGCTTTAGTTGCCCATTCAGAGCCAGCTCTTCAGCGCTTGACGTCCTGCTTTGCGGAAACTGCCAAAATGTTTGGCCTGGAAGTCAGCCTGAAGAAAACTGAGGTCCTCCATCAGCCAGCTCCCCACCATGACTACCAGCCCCCCCACATCTCCATCGGGCACACAAAACTCAAAACGGTCAACCAGTTTACCTATCTCGGCTGCACCATTTCATCAGATGCAAGGATCGACAATGAGATAGACAACAGACTCGCCAAGGCAAATAGCGCCTTTGGAAGACTACACAAAAGAGTCTGGAAAAACAACCAACTGAAAAACCTCACAAAGATAAGCGTATACAGAGCCGTTGTCATACCCACACTCCTGTTCGGCTCCGAATCATGGGTCCTCTACCGGCACCACCTACGGCTCCTAGAACGCTTCCACCAGCGTTGTCTCCGCTCCATCCTCAACATCCATTGGAGCGCTCACACCCCTAACGTCGAGGTACTCGAGATGGCAGAGGTCGACAGCATCGAGTCCACGCTGCTGAAGATCCAGCTGCGCTGGATGGGTCACGTCTCCAGAATGGAGGACCATCGCCTTCCCAAGATCGTATTATATGGCGAGCTCTCCACTGGCCACCGTGACAGAGGTGCACCAAAGAAAAGGTACAAGGACTGCCTAAAGAAATCTCTTGGTGCCTGCCACATTGACCACCGCCAGTGGGCTGATAACGCCTCAAACCGTGCATCTTGGCGCCTCACAGTTTGGCGGGCAGCAGCCTCCTTTGAAGAAGACCGCAGAGCCCACCTCACTGACAAAAGGCAAAGGAGGAAAAACCCAACACCCAACCCCAACCAACCAATTTTCCCTTGCAACCGCTGCAATCGTGTCTGCCTGTCCCGCATCGGACTGGTCAGCCACAAACGAGCCTGCAGCTGACGTGGACTTTTTACCCCCTCCATAAATCTTCGTCCGCGAAGCCAAGCCAAAGAAAAGCGATGATTAATTACAATTTTATACATCAGTTATATTTAACACCGGAGAAATTAAAAAAGTTTGGTCTTAGTAAGTCGGATTGCTGTTTTTGTTGTGACCAGATGGCTAATACTTTTTTGCATACTGTTTGGTTTTGTGATCGATTGCAACAGTTTTGGAAGGGTATTCAATCTATATTTAAGTTTATATAATATTTGTCTTGTATTAGATCCTGGTATATTTTTATTAGGGAATATGCAATCATTAATTGATTTGGGCCTACAAGATTATCAGATTTCTTTTATCTATTTAGCTTTAGCTGTGGCCAAGAAATGTATAGCTCTTACTTGGAAAGATAGAAATATATTAACTTTAGATAGGTGGTATTTGGAGATGAAGTTCTGTTTGATTATGGAAAGGATATCTTTTTTGATTCAAGATAGGATGTCTTTTTATAGGTTGAAGTGGACTCCGTTTGCTAAATATATGGATTTAAGTTTGATTTAAATATGTTTTTAAGTTTGATATTTTAGTATTGATAATTTTTTTTTCTTCTTTTTTTTGATGTTAGTATCTTTACTTGTTATGTTTTTTTTGTGTAAGGGTTTTTTTTATATATAATTATTGTTCATTTTATTAACTCTTCACTCTTTTACTCTTTATTTTGGTGGGGGTTGGACTAACTTTAAGCTAGGTCATTAATGTTGTGTACTAATTTTGGGGGGGGGGGGGTTTAGTTTATTTAGTCTGCCGATGTAGTATTGTAATTTTTATTATCTTATGTTTAATCTTTTTACTGTAACTTTCTATTTTATTCATGTTATAAAAATCTTAAATAAAGTTTTTAAAAAAAGAGCTTGCTATCCCTGTTTATTTGTTGAATTGCCCACCACCATTCATGACTAGAGGTGACAAGGCTAGACTTTTGATCTGATCAAATAGTTCTGCAACTATTATCTCTATTTCATGCTCCTTTCATAGAGTAATGCACACGTCACCCTCTGATAAAAAAAATATGGCACATTATTTTTTGGTACGCCTGCTTCTTCTCCTAGGATGCTTTTTCATACATCTGACTTAAGTAGGATTGGTTTCCTGGCTTGAATACAAGTGGCAATGTGTGGAATATGCCACAACATGATCTCACAAGTTTTATGGTAGAAAATGAATTAGGAAAAACTAAAAAGGAGATGTGTGGAACAAGTTTTTTTGTACAGAGAATGGTAGGTCCCTGGAACGAGTTGCCAGAAGTAGCAATGGAAGCAGATACATTAGTAATGTTTAAGAAACTTTTAGAGCACGTGAAAATAAAGCAAATGGAGGGATAAGGTTCATGTGCAGGTAATAGTAGTTTAGGTTAATCAGACATTGTTTGGTGTAGACTTCATGGGTTGAAGAGGTTCTTCCTGTATTCTACTCTTTTGTATTCTGCTCCTATTCACAGCCTATAGTGCTTACGGATGCCCAGTTTGAAGCTGGTAGATCTATTCTGCATCCATTTTATTTGGTATAATGGAAAAGCCATACAACATAATGAAGGTTACCCTTATAATGAAGATTGTATCTTTTCTTCATAATGAATTGTGTTAATTCACCTTCTTGAGGGCAGCATGGTTGATGTAGCGGTTAGCACGACACCTTTACAGTGCCAGCCGTCAGGTCTGAACTGGGGTTTGAGTCACACACTGTCTGTAAGGAGTTTGTACTCCTTACTCCTCATGTCGGCATGGGTTTTCTCCAGGTCTCCGTTTTCCTCCCACCGTTCAATAAATGTACCGGGGGTGTAGGTTAAGGGAGTGTAAATTAGGCAGCATGAACTCGTGGGCCAAAATGGCCTGTTTCTGTGGTGTGTGTCTATATTTTTTTTTTTAAATCTGTTGTGTGTCAATGAATAGTAGAAGTCTAGGGAAAGTTCATGGGAATGAGGTAAGAATAAAATGGAATCAATGAGGATTTAGTGAAAACGGTTGAATGATAGTCACTGCAGACATAGTAGGCTGAAGGGCCCATTTCCTTGCTCTATCAATCTGGAACTCTATAAAATATCTGCTGGGGAACCTGAGTTACCTCCTCTGTTATTCTGAAATAGTATCATATGAATTTCTTTACATCCATCTGAGAGAAGGGGCCTTATTCTAAATTCTCATCAGAAAGGTTGTACATTTCAGATCATGTGCAGACCTACAATATTGCCTACTTGGGCATTTCAATTTTGCTAACTAATCTTCTCAGCACTTACATATTACAAGACTTTCAGTAATTTTGTTGCAAAAAATATTTGGATTGGTATTCATTAACTTTAAGGTTTTAAAGACAATTCATTCATGGAAACTAAAGTAGAAAGATGAAAGCTAGTTAAAATGCTGATGCGTTTATTGTTGGGAACTTGTAACATCAAATATTGAAATCAGTAACAGCTCATTAATATATCTTATTTAACAAACACTATTTCTGCTGCATTTGAAAAGTTTCAGTGCCAGCACAGGGCTGTGGTGCCAGGTAATGTTCTGCCCTAATATTTGTAAACAGGGATAATAGGAATATGAACAACTTTTGGAAAAGAATCATAACACTGTCTTTCCACCTGATTCACAAAATTAGAATACAGTTGACCAGTTAGAAGTCAAGAAAAAAATACTGACTATGAAAAAAGAAATAAATGTAGTGTTCATTAATTTCTTTTGGGTAAAGACAAGTTGAATAACTAAACCAAGCAACCTTGGAACTGATGATTTGCATCTCATCAAGTAAGTTCACTTTTCAGAAGAATGAAGCACAAATCATCACATTTCTAGCTAGGATCAGAAGAAAATACTATCTTCGTATAGATATATATAAAACACAGAATGTTATTTCTGATCATTTAGGCTCACAAGTTGCTCATTACATTGCAAAGCTAATGCCACCTATATACTAAAGAGGATTCTACAGCAAATTGTACACTTAGAACAAGTATCTTTCAATACATAGAACATAACAGCACAATAGAGGCCCTTCAGCCCATAATGTTGTGCTGACCCATATATGCAGTAAAATCCCTGTTATCAGCAATTGAAGTAACCTGCAAAAGAAATCGTGGAAAATAAATGGGTAAAAAATACACAAGTTTAAAATAGGCACAGCACGCAACACGCAGTCTCAAGTTAACCATAAAATTCACTTATCCAGCATCTACCAATCTCCGTAGGTGCAAAAAATTGAAACCCTCCCTACCTCATAACTCTTCATTTTTCTTTCATCCATGTGCCTGTCTAAGAGTCTCTTAAATGCCCCCTATTGTTCCATCCTCCACCACCAACCCTGACAATGTATTCCATGCACCCACAATTCAGTGTAAAAAAAACCTTCTCCTGATGTCTCCCTAAACTTTCCCGTCTTCATTTTGTACAGATGTTCTCTTTATTTTTCGACTCCTGCCCTTGGAAAAAGGTACTGACTGTCTACCTTATCTGTGCCTCTCACAATCTTTAGACCTCTATAAAGTCACCTCTTACCTTGCTTCACTTTAAAGAGAAAAGTTTTAGCTCTGCAAACCTTGCCTCCTAAAACATATTTTCCAATCCAGGCAACATCCTGGTAAATCTCCTCTGTACCCTCTCCATAGCATCCAAATCTTTCCTGTAATGAGGTAAGCAGAACTGAACACCAGAACTGAATTCTAATTATGGTCTAACCAGAGGTTTATAGAGCTGCATACCTTCTTAACTGTCCCATCTATGGATTTGGACGCCATGGTCACTCCAGTCATTTATATTGTGAAGTATCATACCATTAACCACATACCTTCAAGTATGACCTACCAAAATGGAGCTCCTCACACTTATCTGGATTGAACTCCATCTGCTACTTTTCCTCCCAACTCTGCATCCTCTCTATATCCTGTTGTAACCTATGATAGCCTTCAACACTATCCACAACACCTCCAACCTTCGTATCATCTGCAAACTTACTGACTGATTCCTCTACTTCATTCAGGTCATTTATAAAATTCACAAAGAGCACGGATCCTAGAACAGATCCCTGCAGAAGTCCACTTGTCACTGACCTCCAGGCAGAATACTTTCTCTCCACAACTACTCTCTACAGGGAAGCCAATTCTTCAGCCACACAACCATTGCTCCATGGATCCCATGCCTCATGACTTCCTGAATGAGTCTCTCATGGGGGACCTTGTCAAATGCTTTACTAAAATCCATATACACTACATCTACTGCCCTACATTAATTCCTTTTGTTACCTCCTCAAAAAATCTCAGGCTTGTGAGGCACAACAGTCCCGTCTTAAATCCACGCTGACTATCCCTGAAAAGTGTGCATTTCTTTAAATGTTGTAAATCATGGCCTTAGGAATCCTCTCCATTAGTTGTCCCACCATTGATGTAAGGCTCATGAGGTTATAATTCCCTGGATACTCCATATTACCTTTTTCAAAGAAGGGAACCACATTTGTCATTCTTCAATCCTCCAGCACCTCCTCTGTGGCCAAGGAAGACGCAAAGACCATCACCCCAACAATTTCTTCCCTCCCTGCCCATAGCAATCAGGGGTATATCTCATCTGGCTGGCCCTAGTGAATTATCAATCCTAATGTTTTGAAGTTCCATCACTTTCTTTCTTAATCTCAATTTGGTCCAGCACATAAACTTGTGCTATTTTGACCTCACCTTAACTAAGGTCCTTTTCTCTGGTGAATTTAGGACTTCCCAACCTCTTCTGCTTCCACGCACCTGTTGCCTCCTTTGTCCTTAAGTGGCCCCACATTCACTCCCATCATCCTTCTGTTTTTCTCGTATGTATAGAACATCTTTGGGTTTTCCTTAATTCTGCTTGTTAAGGCCTTCTCATGCCCCCTTCTAGCAATTTCCACCCAATTTTCCAATTTTAAATTTAAAAAAACACACAAGAAATGTCTTGTTCTATCTTGAAAAAAGATTTAAAATTTGGCATTTTACTATATGCTTGTGACATATGAATGTAAGAAAAAGGAGCAGGACTAGGCTGTCTGGCCATTAAGCTGATCTAGCCACATTCACTAGAAGCAATTCCGCCTTATCATCTCTGTCTTAAATATACTCCCCTGAATCTTGAAGCTATGTTCCCTAGTTCTAGTATCACTTACCAATAGAAACAACTCCCTGCTTCAATCTAATCTATTCCTTTCAGAATTTTATATCTCTATAAGATTATTCCTCTTCTATCTAAACTCCATTGAATATAGTCCCAGGTTACTCAATCACTTCTCACAAGATTACCCCTTCATTACTGGAATCTATGTAAACTTCATCTCCACTTCCTCCAAAGCCAGAATATCCTTTCTCAAGTGCTCCATTCGTGGCCTCACTAGTAGACTGTACAGTTGCAGCAGAACCTCCTTGCTCTCAAATTCAATCCCTCTCGCAATACACATATCATAATCGTTAACAGAAAATGACAGGCTCACGTCTGAAGACTTACTAAATCAGAAATACTACTGTCACAAACAATTCAAACAAAGTATTTATTAATCTGCAAATTGTTTGAATATGTAGTTTAAGACTTATGAGTATTTGTTTCGCATTTGTTTTGTGCAATTATCAGAAGCTTTTTACACCAATTGGTACTGGATCAGGAACTTGTTATATCATGACTGTCTGCATTGCCCTGCAGGCTGTGGAGTTTTAATTTTGCAGCATTTATACCTGTGACTTAACATGTTCCATGCCCAATAATTAATCTAATAAAAAATCTTGGAGATCTGAGGTGGCAAGGAGCTGTGGATTTGTAGTTTGAAGAATGGGAAAGTGGGAAGCTTTTGGAGAGGCTCTTAACTGAATCCAATCCCCTTTAATGTTGGAAATTAAAATTCAGTACAGTACAACTCCAATGATCTGAATTTGTCAGGACCAGGCCCATTTTAGATAAATGTTTTTTTTTGGAGAACTAGTCATTTAAAAAAAACAGCCCAGAGCAACATCAAATCACTTGTAACAGTGTTTAAACAACAACAAACAAGGGAAGGCTTTTTAAGCATTAAAATAATGTTTAATTATCACCAAAAAAAAATGCTAGCCACCGCTGATCACCGACAATTCCCCACAGAGGTCCCACGAGTGCTGGGAGCCCAAGGGTCCCGCTCCTGCCTGAGAGCTTGAGGTCCCTGCTGCCACCTGGATCCCGAGGTCACCTGCTGCCGGGGGCCCAAGGTCCCTGCTGCCACCTAGAGCCCGAGGTCACCTGCTGCCGGGGGCCCCGAGATCCGCTGCACCTGGAGCCGGGGGCCTGAGGTCCCTGCTGCCACCTGGAGCCCAAGATCACCTGCTGCCGGGGGCCCAAGGTCCGCTGCACCTGGTGCCGGGGGCCCGAGGTCCCTGCTGCCACCTGGAGCCAGAGGTCACCTGGTGCCGTGGGCCCACGGTCCGCTGCACCTGGTGCCGGAGGCCCGAGGACCCTGGTCAGTTTGGCTCTGAAAAAAATCATTTATCTGAATTTCGGATATTCAGAAATTATACAGTACTATGATTCTGACCTATAAAAAATTTACAGTACTTACTTAATTTTTTCCATATATTCCAGTGTGTTCTGATTCATCATATTGGAAGGGCTGATGTGCAGTTTGAAGTCTGGCCCAAAGTACTCAAAATAATCATTGTAAGGTAATTCTAACATGAAAAAATAAGCAATGTAAATTTTGGATTATGGCAGCATCAAAAATACATAACAACATCACTAATCTGATTTTCATGTGATCATTTAAATGCAAGGGAATTCTTTTGTAGTGCAGACTACTATAGGAACAGAATTCAGTACAAAAATAAGCTGTGCTACATTTGATTCAAACACACTAAAGGGCAATTCAAATCAAAAGTAGAAATTTTTCCTATGCTGGAAATCAGAAATAAAAACAGAAAATACAGAATACACTCAGTAATTCACACAGTACAGCAAAGAAAGGAATAAAGATCATGCTTTAGGTTGATGAATTTGCATTAGAAGTAAGAGTTACATTAATATTTAGGCTTCAAATTCCAAGAAGGGTGTACAATAGCACATGAAAATGCACACAGAAAATTCACAAGAATAATACCAGTTAAAACGGGATATTTAAACAATAAATAGTCTTGGGCTTTTTCCTCTACAAACAAAAATTGATCAGTGAGTTAATAAAGCCTTTAAATTGTGAAGGTCATCCACATTCAGTGATAATTGATACTTCCACATCCAGGGCAGTCCAAAATTAAGGCCAATAACATTCCAACATATTTTAATTTAATCCCCCTAAAAATATTACTGATCTTCTGAGTAAACTAGCAGAAGATACTCTACCAAATGTATAACTCAAAATAATCTAAATTTTATACCAATTTCCTCATGCATCCATAATTGTCTGAACCAGGAAGAAAACTTAGAGAGTAACAAAAAAAAACTAATTTATTTACTTAAAGATTACCAGTTTAAATTACAATGAATTAAATTCTTTGGTATCTAATAATTACCATTTGGAATTTCCGTATCTAGTGCTACAGCAGTCTCATATGTCCAGCAACGAGCAACATTGCGGATTGTATATCCTCCACCTCCAAGCATCAGGAGAGGCAAGTTGAAAGTCCTCATGAATTCCACGCATTTAGCATGACCTATTTCAATAAACAGTAATAATTTGCAATGGTTCCCTCCACAAGTATTCATAACGACATGCGAGGGTGGTTAATCTGTGGAATTTGTTGCCATAAGCGGTTGTAGAGGGCAGGTCACTGGGTACATTTAAGAATGAGATTGATAAGTTTTTGATTAGCCAGGGTATCAAAGGTTATGGGGAGAAGCCTTGGTAGTGGGGCAGAGTCAGAAAATGGATCAGTTCATGACTAGATGGCAGGGGCAGACTCAATTGGCTGAATAGGTGATTTCTGCTCCTATGTTTTATGGTCTTCATCAGCACATACCTTTTAATGTGAGATTGAAACATCCAAGTCTGTCTCCTGATAATGAATCAGCCCCACACTGAAGTACAACAGCACTGGGCTGATACATTTCCATTACCTTGGTCAAAATCTGCATAAAAAATAAAACAAGGCAAAACAAATTATTTTCATACAATTGTGTGCAATTAAGTGCCAACTCTTCATACTAATGTTTTTCCATTTACAATCAATCACAGGAATGTTAAAAAATCGGTAATGGCAGAAGAAAATTCGAGAAACTTACTGGCTTAAATATCTGTTCATAAGATTCATCATCAATTCCATCTCGCAATGGGAAGTTAACAGCATAATATTTACCTTTCCCTGCCCCTATATCCTATTAGTAAAAGACAAACAAAATGAAATCAGCGATCATTATTGATGCCATTCAACCGTTTTTGAAACATGAGATAACTACACATCTCCACAGTATCTTCATCCTCTTGTTCCAGGTATGAACCATCCCAAGTGAAAATATTGCCACTCAGGACCCTCTCAAATCTCTCTTATCTCAACTCAAATGTTATATATCCTCCAGTTATATAATCATCTACGCTCAGACACAGACTGTGCACATTCACTTTATGTATGCCCCTAATGGCTTTATAAACCTCTGTAAAGTCACACCTCCAACCTCCCATGCTCCATGGAATAAAAACTCATCCGATCCAACCTCTCCCTACAAATCAAGTTCTCTAGTCCTGACACCATTGGGGCAACATGGCTGGCACAGCAGTTAGCGCAATGCCTTTACAGCGCCAGCAATTGGTACTGGGGTTCGAATCCTGTGCAGTTTGTAAAGACTTTGTTCATTCTCCCCATGTCTGCATGGGATTTCCTTGGGGGCTCCAGTTTCCTCCCACCGTTCAAAACGTACTTGGGGTGTAGGTTAATTGGGTGTAAATTGGATGGCACAGACTTGTGGGCAAAAATGGTCTATTACCATGCTGCATGTCTAAATAAAAAAAAACATCCTGGTGAATCACCTCTGCACCTCTTCCAAATCATTGACGTCCTTCCTTCAGCTGGTGAGGAACTGTACCCAGTACTTCATGCATGATCTCATCAACAGAGCTGTATTATAAAGGTCCCAAACTTTGTACTCACTACTCTGTTTAATGAAGGTGAGCAGGCCAAACACCTTCACCAGAAAGAAGAGATTCATACCTTGATGAAGAGCTCAAGCCCAAAATATTAGTTATGCATCTTTATCTTTGCTACATAAAGTACAATGACCTCTGAATTTCTCCAGCATTGTTTTTTTAATATTTTATTTAGTTTTCCAGATTTGAGCTTGATAGTTTACAACTTTGTCATCATTTACAAATCTGTGTCAATCATAACTTATCCAATCTATGCAAATTTTCTATCAAGTCAAAACCTAACACCCCTTCCCCTCTCTCCCCCAACCCCGTTCCTTCAACATTGAACACTTAACACAGGAACAACCAAAAATGAACATTTAAGACATTAGAACATTCACAACATAGGAATAAATCATATTGGGGAGTTATGGGTCTGGCCTGATCCAACGGCCAGAGATCGGGCCGATTTTCGTTTTTCCTGGCTGGATTGAGGCGGACCCCTCGTTCTCCTCCTCCCCCCACACCTCCAGAATTGGGAAGGGATTAGGGTGAACCAGGCCCCGAGGCAAATTTGTCCTTTTCACAACCGTGCTCCTATATGGTTCAGGTACGGCTGCCAAATTTTTTGGAAGGTGCCATATCTTCCCCACAAGTTATAGGTAATTTTCTCCAGGGGAACATTGCTCCATTGCGCAATACTCAGGCAAGAGTTGGACTTCCAGGTAACCACTATGCACTTCCTGGCCACTGCCAATGCGATCATTACGAATTGAATTTGGAGTTTGGACAGCTTTACTGCAAGTGTTTTTTTTTCCAAATAATATTTATTAATCAAAATAAGTCATACAATCAAAATACAAGTAAATACATAAATCCCCCACCCCTAACCCCCCACCCCTCCCAATCCCCCTCTAATCTACCCCAAAAGAAAGGAAAAAGAATAGAAGAGGAGATCAACTTACATAACAACCATCACCTATTTCCATGGCTTAGTGCAACCCCAACAATCGTGGGAGAAAAAAAAAACTACTACAAATTCAAACCCATATATCTCATGTACAGGGTCCAAACTTTAACAAAGAAAGGATAATTATTACGTGAATTATACATTATTTTTTTCAATGAAATACAAAACCTCATTTCCGAATGCCACCGTTGAATACTCAAATCAATCTCATTTTTCCAAGTAATTGCCAAACATTTTCTAGCCACAGCTAATGCCAATCTTAAAAAAAGCAATTTGAGACTTATCTAATTTTAATTCCAAACTCAATTTCTTAATATAACCCAATAAAAATACCATAGGAGCAAGCAAAATTTTAAATTTAAATAAAGCTTCTTAATTTAAATAAAGTTCCTTAATTCTATTCCAAAAAGGTTTCACATAACCAAGTAAAATGCAAGAAAGAGCCAACTTGCTTATGGCACCTAAAACATAAATCAGAAGAAATAAACTTAAATTTCCATAACTTTTCAGGAGTTAAAAGCTTCATTGTAAGTCTTATGCTCATTATGTTCTTGAAAGGAACAACTTGGGATCCTTGGGGATTTCCTTACCTATAATTTTCCCTAGGACTTCGCCTAGCTCTGCCCTGAAGGGCCTCACATTGGTACTTGTCCAGTTCACATGCACAAAGGTTCTTATTTCAATGCCACATCAAAAACACTGATCCGACAGTTCCAGCTTAGACCTATTAATCTTTTGCAGGGTCAGGTACAGCTGGTGCAAAAAAAAGTAGATTGCACCAGCCTGTACCTTGCATTGATTAGCGTAGTCATGACAGTCCGATACAGGTTGGACCAGCACTGCTCATCAATCGTTATTCCTAAGTCCAACTCCCACCTCTGCCTCAATTTATGGAGACCTCATTTGGTTCTTTCCGCTTGGAGCAGGGAATACCTTGCTGAAATACATTTCTGTGTGATCCCCCTTCAAATCATGGTCTCTATGTCCCTGCACTTTGGTAGAACCATAGTTGGATCTTATTTATCCTGTAGAAAAGATCTTAACTGAAGGTAGCAGAGGAATGTTCTGTTTGACAAATCTTTTTTCTGCCCAAGCTGTTCAAATGTCATTAATTTCCCGTTTGTAACAGTCCTCCATACGCCTGACGTCGTTCCTACGGCAGGCGCCTAGGATCTTGTTACCCACCGTCAAAGATATTAACCGGTTTGGAGTCAGGTGCATTTTTGGAGACAGCTCCGATTTTATTCCTAAATATCGATTAGTTATTCCAAATTCGAATAATTTGCTTTAAATGGGGCTGTCTGTTTTTCCAGATAGCAATTTGACATCCCACTTGTAAATAAAGTTCTCTGCTACCCTCTCACCCACCAAGTGCAGGCTAATTTGTACCTAGGATGGTACCTCTCCCCCCACACCCCTCCAAAGAGTCAAGACTCTGCCCAATACTACTTTTTAAAGTCTAGCATCTGTAATCCACCCAAACTTTAATCCCAGGTCAGTTTATCATTAGAGACCCAGGCTACCTTCTCATTTCATAAGAATGATCAAAACCATGAGAGCAGGGCCTGATAGAGACCTCTGGGCAACGCCATAGTCAAGATCTGAAAAAGATACTGGTGTCTTGGCAACACATTCATTTTCACAGTTGACCCTGCCCACCAGAGTTATGAGCAGGGACATCCATATGTTTAAGTCCTCTCGAGTTTTCTCAGCAAGGGGGTACAATTTAATTTGTATAAATTATTTAGATCATTATCTATTATAACTCCTGGGTACTTAATCCCATTTTGTGGCCACTTTAGGTAACTTTTTTTGGCGTTGGCTATAATCCTCTCCCATAAGTGGCATAATCTCACTCTTGTCCCAATTAATCTTGTACCCAGAGACCTTCCTATCGTCCTCCAGAGTAGAGCACAGCTTGGGCAACGAGCTTACTGAGTCTGTCAAACATATCAATACATCATCAGCGAATAAACTGATCTTGTGTTCTTCCCGCTCACTCGAAACCCCTTAATATCTGGATCCTGGCAAATGGCCTCAGCCAACGGCTCCATGGCCAATACGAACAGAACTGGAGATAGTGGGCATCCCTGTCTGCTTGATCTTCTGAGTGGGAAGGCTGTCCACTGGTTACAACTTTCACCTTGGGTGCATGTGTTTTTACCTTTCTCACCACCCTATTCACCAGTCGCCATTTTTGTGGAACTATGCATTTGCACCCCAGCCTCTCTGTTCTATAATGCTCTCCAGGGCTCTGCCATTTACTGTTTAAGTCCTACCTTGGTTTGACATACCAAAGTGTAAAATCCCACACTTTTCAGAGTTAAATCTGATTTGCCACACCTTGGTCCATCTTTTGAGCAGGCTTGGATCCTGTTGTATACAGAAGCATCCTTCTTCAATGTTTTGGAGTCATCTAAAATTTACTAATTGAGTAAACTATATTGTTATCAATATTAACAATTTAAACAACAGTGGACCCAGTACTAACACCCAGTGACAGGACGTCCTCAAAAAATAAGCAAACCTCCGCTACTACCCTGTCTCCTTTCATTCAGTCAGTTTTGAACCCTCTTGCCCAGCTCACCTTTGATCCCATGTGATCTAACCTTACAGACAAACTTGCTATGTGGGACCTTGTCAAAGGCCTTGCTGAAGTTCCTATCAGTCCTGGCCTATCCAAATACAAATGGATCCTATCTCTCAGAATTTCCTCCAGCAATTATCATACTGCTGAAGTCGCTCACTGGCCAGTTTCCTGGCTTACCCTCTTTTTAGATGCTCTTTTTATAACTATTCAACATTAGCTGTCACCAGTCTTCTGGCATTTTACCCAAGGCCAGATGATGTAAATATCGCTGCAAAGGCCCCCATACTTTCTTCTCTCTCTTCCCACTAGATCAAGATCTGGGGATGTGTCCACCTTAAATGCATTCCAAGGCCACTGACACCTCCTCCCTGGGACTTGTACATAGCACAGAATATCACAGCTCCTTTGCTTCAATTCCTGTGCGTCTGATAAGAAATATTAATTTTGAATCCGTCTCACCTCCTGTTGCACCACACAGACACCCATGCTGACCAAATCTCTTACAAGCCTTCTGCTAATCAAAGTCAACAGATGCTCTTTGCCTATTCTGTACTTTACATTGTTTTAAGTGGTTGCAGTTTCAAGAAAAAAAAGGCTTGGATCGAACAACTGATTGGAATGATATTTTTCGGTCTTGAATGCAAATTCAAAATATCAGTATGTATGCGTCCTCAAATAATCAAATGGATTTTTTAAAGTAAAAATGCCAGCTACTATATTGTCTCACCATCTGGCAGACTACATCACAACAGCATAGCCTGTTGAGCCATCATAAGAGCCTTCAAATTGTAACAGACTTGTCATGACATCTACAACACTTGGCCTAATCATATTTAAGATTTTGAAATCAAAGGCTTTCAAGTTCAACTTTAATATCATGATTGTACATATACAAGCCAATGAAACAGCATCTCTCAGACCATAGTGCCCGTACAAATACAAACACTACACAGTACATAAATATTACACAAATAATTAAAAAGTATGTATAGTATATTTGGGATGATTGTCAGTTACTGGATTTTGTTTAACAGCCTCTCGGTCTGTGAGACGAAGCTATTCACCAGCCTAACAGACCTGATTTTGATGCTCCTCTACCTTCTTTTTAATGGTAGTGGGTTGAAAATACTGTGTACTGGATGAAAGGAGTCTTCTCTAATTACTTGAGTCCTCTTTAGACAGCTCTCCCAGTAAATGTCACCTACAGAGGAAAGTCAGACTCCAGTGATTCTCTTGGGTGCTTTAATGATCATCTGTATAGACTTCTGGTCTGATACTGTGCAGCTACCATACCACACAATAATGCATCCAAACATAACACTCTCAATTGGGCTCCTGTAAAAGACTGTCAAAATGGTAATCAGTAGTCTTGCCCTCCTCAGTGGCAGCTGTGCTTTCCTGTTGAGTGCTTTATATGCACACCAAGGAACATTGTGCTCTCCACTTTTCCACAATGGAACTGTTGATATGCATTGGAGAATGGCTGACCTTTGTCCTCATGAAGTCCACACTCATCTTCTTTGTCTTATCCACATTGAGACTCTCAGGTTGTTGTTTTCACACCATTTCATGGGCCTTTTAACCTCCTCTCTGAAATGTGACTCATAATTTCTTAAGCAAGATCACACCTAAAGGGGTAGCATTTTTTTTTATGAAATTTTCTGCATTTCTTTCCATCTCAACCTACTGTGCCACATCAAGTTTTGTTTATATGCATTGATACTGTGCCTCCCTGCCCATACTTACAAAATGGAGACAGATTGAATATTCCTGAAAAGTAAAGTGTACTGCTATCAATGCCTTTGGATATGTTTTTCAAATGTTTCTGATCATAATTAAACTTAACTACACCTACTTCCACACTGTTTCATGTAAAGATTGCATTCAATACTTCCAGGGCTTCCAAATCTGTTGCAACTGTTCTGATAACACTTTTCACATTGGTATTCTGAGATTCCTTTTACTTTCCTGCACATCAGTTTTTGTTTCACTACTGTTCTCAATCTCATTTGTTCCATTTCCCACATTTATGCTATTGTCAATTCTCTGCCACCATTTCAAGGGTGGCAGGCCCCTTGTTCCTAACCTACCCTAATAGCCTCTGCATTCCATAGATCATTCTCCATGACTTACATCATCTGAAACATTATGCCACTCTTAGAAAACATTTTCCCCTCTCCTTTCACCATTCTGTTCGTCTCTGTGTCCCTCCTCTGTCTCCACATATAACTGCAGGAGATGCCACATCACTTTTATCTCTTCATTTTCCACCAATAAGCAATTCAAATACTCCTTCAGGTGATGCAACAATCCACTTGTATTTCTTCCAATCTAGAGTGAATTTGATGATCTCATGTTGTTATGCATGTAAATAAGAACTACATTTCCCAGCATCCAATGCATGCATTTGGGTGGAAACTGGAAGTGATGTACATGAGGGGAGTTGCGTGCATTGTCAGTTATTTTCGGTTGAAGACAGTTGGAAGTCATTGGAAGCAATGCAAAGAAAATAAAGAAAATAAAGTCAGTTAACTGAAACCCTCATAAAGTAATTCTTCTTGAAAGAACAGGCATTACATGGTGTCAGGACTGCCTCAGAAAGAGAAGACAATAGTTCAAAAGTATGAATAAGTTAAGTGCTCCCACAATGATGCAGTTTACCTGCAATCTAGCTGATAACTGGAAACATTTCAAACACCAATTCAAAATATATTTAGAAGCCGGTGGAATGGAAAAAGGAACGCATCTATATTTCTGCACATGATGGGTGAAGATGCCTTGGCCATCTATAACAGTTTTCAAATTGATGAGGAAGTTCTCACTTTGGAGACTCTGATGACAAGATTTGAAGAGTATTTTGTCCCAAGTAAAAATGTTATGTACGAGAGATTAAGTTTTTCTCCTTGACCAGAAACAAGGTATGAACTTCAACCAATACTTAGCCAAGCTTCACACACCGATTAAGTCCTGTGAATTTGGTGAGTTAAAAAACTACAGAATAGTTTGCGGAATTGTAGATCACGGACTTAGAGAAAGAATGTTGCGTGAAAAAAGATTTAATACTGGAAAAGGCTGTGAATACGTGTAGGGCAGCAGAGACCACATGAGCACAAGCTAAGGAGCTGCACAGGATAGACACAGCAGTGCATGCGATGAAGGGAGATAGGCAGAGGACCAGGAGTTTCCCAGAGCAACAACGAAGCTGATGGGCTCAAACAGCAAATGCAGTAGGTGTGGAGGTAAACATATTCCAAAGATGTGTCCTGCTACAAATGTGGGAAGAACCACTTTGGAAGATGCTGCAAGGCACGGGATACCAAGAGAAGGGTATACACAGTGAATGAGGAAATGAAGGAATTCTTTGTGGATTCAAACTGCTGCAGGCCAGAAGACTGAGAAGGAATCTTTATTTCCAGCATCTTCAAAATAATCACTTGTCACTTTTACACACTGCTTCAAGAGAGTCAATTAATCGAATTGACATACTCTGGTCTATACTTTGACATGTTCAGATGTGGAAAGTGAGACAGATGATTCTGCAGGGACTGTTGAGAGCCTTAGTTGGGATCCATCTTCCAACCAGTTTTGTAGGATTGGAGGATTACATGAGGAGCTGGCCGCTATGACTGATTATGGTTCTTGTAACAATGATGCTCTTTGTTTGGCAAAACAATAAAATAATGAGTACCACAGGCAACTGTGGTGAAATTGATGCACCAAAGGGAACAAATTAATCCCTGATGCAAGATATGCATATGTGGTATAATATGGAGGCCACTGATGCCCAGGAGACCATTTCCCAGCTTGAGGATGAAATCAGTCATTTGAAGAATGAACTGGCTAGCCATTTCCAAAAACATCAGAAGACCCTGGGAATTCTAGATTATGTGAAAATATCCAAAGAAATGAATAGAGAGATTCTTATCAATTTATCAGGACACCATTATGCACAAAAGTCCACAACGAATTGACAGCTGTCTTGGCAGAGGCCATTCTGTTCTGACAGTGAAGAAACCAAATTAGTCAATGAATCTCTTCATGGTTGAAATTATAGAGATGAAATACTAAATAAAAACAGTGACACACCTTGTGATGGGAATAGTATTGGATCAAGGTGCTCAGCATCCAGACATGAAGATAAGGTTGGAAGATGCTTACATTCTCACCTGCTGCACTTCACTTGAGTATGAAAAGACAACAGTAAATTCTGGATTCTTCTATAAATGTGCTGATAGAAAAAAAAAATTGTGCAAGAGGAGAGAAAGTTCATGAAGACAGAGTTAATAAAATAATACCACAGAAAAGTTCTTGGAAATTAAAAAAAAAAGGATTTGTAGTAATTTACTAAAAGAGTTTTGATCCATTGTTAAGATGCATTTGCAAAATAAGGTATTGTGGCCTTGAGAATAATAAAGCTTGCTTGTGGAAGTATTGCTATGAATTCTGTGGAGGACCTCACCCCAGAAAGCTTGGGGCATGCTGCACTTGGGTGAAGAAAAATTCACCTTTTGAGCCATGCAACAATCCTCGGTCAGTGACACTGCTTATCAAGGGTCCAAATAAACACACTAACACCAATCAAAGATGAAGTGCATGATGGTCTGCATGCAGTGAAGAATGCAATTGAAGATGGATGTGTGGCAGATGCTTTGTTGATTATTCCCAAGGTACTTACACAATACCTAGGATATGACCCTCAAGAGACTTGCAAAAATTCAGACAGAATACTCTAAAACCAGTCATCTTGCTGGAGTAGACTTGAACTATCCAGTGAACAGAACAGAAAACAACTTCTGCATCTTCTGAACAAGAACAGCGATATCAGGCAAGAGAACCAGATAAAACAAAAAGGACAAGTTCTGCTGCAACATTTGTATGGTTCAGTGTTTGTATGACTGGCTGACATTTTGCTGGTGTGAAATTTGTCCTGGTTGAACCTCAAAAAGCAGTACTACTTTAAGAAAGGCCTTGCCTGTTAAATGAAGATATATTTTGTGATTGTTGCAAAACCAATGCAGATGGGCAATAGCTGTCTAGTCTACTATATCTTGTCTTTCTTTTTCTTTGGCTTGGCTTCGCGGACGAAGATTTATGGAGGGGGTAAAAAGTCCACGTCAGCTGCAGGCTCGTTTGTGGCTGACCAGTCCGATGCGGGACAGGCAGACACGATTGCAGCGGTTGCAAGGGAAAATTGGTTGGTTGGGGTTGGGTGTTGGGTTTTTCCTCCTTTGCCTTTTGTCAGTGAGGTGGGCTCTGCGGTCTTCTTCAAAGGAGGCTGCTGCCCGCCAAACTGTGAGGCGCCAAGATGCACGGTTTGAGGCGTTATCAGCCCACTGGCGGTGGTCAATGTGGCAGGCACCAAGAGATTTCTTTAGGCAGTCCTTGTACCTTTTCTTTGGTGCACCTCTGTCACGGTGGCCAGTGGAGAGCTCGCCATATAATACGATCTTGGGAAGGCGATGGTCCTCCATTCTGGAGACGTGACCCATCCAGCGCAGCTGGATCTTCAGCAGCGTGGACTCGATGCTGTCGACATCTGCCATCTCGAGTACCTCGACGTTAGGGGTGTGAGCGCTCCAATGGATGTTGAGGATGGAGCGGAGACAACGCTGGTGGAAGCGTTCTAGGAGCCGTAGGTGGTGCCGGTAGAGGACCCATGATTCGGAGCCGAACAGGAGTGTGGGTATGACAACGGCTCTGTATACGCTTATCTTTGTGAGGTTTTTCAGTTGGTTGTTTTTCCAGACTCTTTTGTGTAGTCTTCCAAAGGCGCTATTTGCCTTGGCGAGTCTGTTGTCTATCTCATTGTCGATCCTTGCATCTGATGAAATGGTGCAGCCGAGATAAAGATGCTCACAAACTCAAGCTAGCATGCTGGAACATCAGAACCATGCTAGACAAGACTGACAGCCACCGACCTGAACGTCGGTCTGCCCTCATTGCACATGAACTCCTCAGACTTGACATCGACATAGCCGCTCTCAGTGAAGTCCGCCTGGCAGATGTAGGCAGCCTCCAAGAACGCGGCGCGGGCTACACACTCTACTGGTCTGGCAAGCCTTCGGATGAACGACGCCTATCTGGTGTAGGCTTCATGGTCAAGAGCTTCATTGCCTCCAAACTCGAAAACCTTCCGACAGGCCTCTCGGACCGAATCATGTCCATGCGACTCCCACTATATCTTGTACATACTCTGTAACTTTATCACCAGTGTATATGTACAGATGGTAGTGTAGGATGATTGTGATTGGCTGAGAGCGTAGCCATGCCTACTGGCAGGACTTAAAGGATTGCTCTGAGCCAGACCAGGTAATTCAGGACTGGTCGACCTACATGTGATATGCTCCAGTCTTTTAGTTAATAAAAGCCTTGGTTTGGATCAACAAGTCTTTGGTTCTTTCGACGCGCTCTACAATTTTATTAACTAAAAAGTTTTGAAAGGATGGAACGTATGCTACGGTTGGAACGCCTCGACATTGACCAACAGTCAGCTAAAACCTAGAGGTCTTGATCTGGATTGCAGAGACAATGGAGGATGTGGTCTTAAGTATGGACATGTACTCTCGGGGCTCTGATGTGAGTAGAATGCCCTCCCTCTACCTTACCACACCCCGGTACACCGACAGCCGGCCGGCTGCTGCTACGCTGCTCGATGCGACCCCGAAGTGTTATTTCTGCGGGAGGAACAAGCAGGTCCCAGTGCCTGGCGAGAAAAGCCAGGTGCCAGAAGTGCCTTAAAAATGGCCACTTTGCTGTAGTCTGTCGCTCCAAAATGGCTGTCGTCAAACACAGTGCCTCATGTGAAGCCCAACCGCCACTCTCCCATTCAAACACTTCTTCAGAGCTCTCGTCCAATGAGAGCGAGGGCTCCACTGTGCAGCAGCTCCTGACGTCATGGGGCAGACGCCGAGCGCGGAAGGTACAACCCACCCTCGCCGCTGCCGACCAGGGACCCACAACTGCCATCACCATTGAGCCCGCCGCCAATGCTGCCAACCACGGACCCGCCGCCGCCGACCGCCCGACTGACCACCCCATCGCCGACAGCAAGCAGCGTCCCCCAACACTTACCGTTGGCTGGCCGACACCCCCAGCAGGCTGCAGGCAGCAACCAACTCCTTGACGCTGTCTACAATTGTGGGATGTGGGAAGTCAGAGACAGCACAGCTGTTCCTGAGACTACACCTTCAAAAGGTGCATCCAATTGCAACTCATGAGTGACTGTGTTAGGGAGCTGGAGTTGCATTTAGATGAACTGAGAATCATAAGGGAAGCAGAGGCAGTGATAGAGAGGAGATACAGGGAGACAGTCACCCCTAGAAGGCAGGAGTCAGGGAATTGGGTGAGTGAGGGAGAGTGCCAGTGCAGAGTACCCCTGTGGAAGTGCCCCTCAGCAACATGTATTCGGCATTGGATACTGTTGGGGAGAACAGCCTATCAGGGACGAGTCGTGGGGGGGTCAGGTCTCTGGCACAGGGGCTGCCCCTGAGGCTCAGAAGGGAAGGAGGGATAAGAACAGGGTAATTGTGGTTGGGGACTCACTTGTCAGAGGGACAGATAGGAGGTTTGTTGGATGAGATCGGGGATTCAGGTTGGTCTATTGCCTCCCTGGTACTAGGGTCAGGGATGTCTCTGATCGAGTTCACAGAATTCTGCAAGGGGAAGGTGAGCAGCCAGAAGTCGTGGTCCATGTGGGGATGAAAGCGTGGCTAAAGAGTTGGTGCAGGGGGCAGGGGATAAGATTTTTGGATCATTGGGATCTCTTCTGGGGAAAGTCGGACCTGTACAAAAGGGATGGACTCCACTTGAACTGGAGGGGGACTAATATCCTGGCAAGCAGATTTGCTAGAGCTGTGGGGGAGGGTTTAAATTAGTTTGGCAGGGGGGTGGGGAGCAGAGTTTGCGAGCAGTGTGTAGGGTGCATGGCCACCTAGTTAAGAATGATAAAGATAACAAAAGAAGGATGGAGGTTAAAGTAAAAAGTAGAAAAGGTAATATATGTGAGGGTCATTCTCTGAAATGCATGTACTTTAATGCAAGAAGCATAGTGAACAAGGAAGATGAGCTTAGAACATGGATTGGTACTTGGAATCATGATGTTGTGGCAATTAGTGAGACCTGGTTACAGGAGAGACAGGACTGGCAACTAAATATTCCAGAATACAAATGTTTTAGATGTGATAGAACAGGGTGTAAAAAAGGGGGAGGAGTTGCTCTGCTTGTTAAGGAGGACATTACTGCCGTGAGGTGGCAAGATGGTTTGGAGGGATAGTCCAGTGAGGCTGTTTGGGTGGAATTGAGGGGTGGAGGAGGCATGAGGGCACTAGTAGGAGTGTATTATAGACACCAAATGTAAGGAGATAGCATTTATGTGTAATAAACATAAGGTAGTGATCATGGGAGATTTTAACTTCCCTCACATTGATTGGGATACCCATACAGTAAGAGGGCTGGATGGGCTAGAGTTTGTCAAATGTGTACAAGATAGTTTTCTTAATCAATACGTTGAGGAACCGACTCGGGACGGTGTAATACTGGATCTCCTGTTAGGGAACGAGATAGGTCAGGTGTCTGAGGTTAATGTTGGAGAACAAATTGGGTCTAGTGATCACAACTCTATTAGTTTTAGGGAAAAGCAAAGAAGGGCCTAAAGTTGAGGTTCTGGATTAGAGAAAAGGAAATTTCGAAGGAATAAGAATGGATTTGGGGAGTATTGAGTGGGACATGATTTTTTCAGGAAAGGATGTAAATGAAAAATGGAGAATATTCAAAGAAGAAATTTTGAGAGTACAGAGTAGATATGTCCCAGTGAGGATCAAAGGAAAGGCTGGAAGTCATAGGGAGCCTTGGTTTTTGAGGAATATTAGAAATTTGGTTAGGAGAAAGAGGGAGGTGTACAAGAGGTATAAACAGCAGGGTGATGAGAAATTGAAAGAGGACTACAAGGATTGTAGAAAAAATCTTAAGAAATTAGAAACACGAAGAGGCTTTGGCAGGTAGAGTAAGAATAAATCCAAAGGGTTTCTATAGGTACATTTAAAGTAAAAGATTAGTGAGGGATAGAAATTGACCCCTTGTAGATAGGGAGGGTAGGCTATGTAAAAAGTCAGAGGAGATGGGGGAAATTTTAAATGATTTCTTTTCCTCGGTATTCACTAGGGAAAAAAATATTGTACCAGTTGAAGTAAAGAAAAATAGTGGGGAGGTCATGAATCATATAAGGATGACCGAGGAGGTAGTGATGGCAGTGTTAAAAAAGATAAAGGTGGACAAATCTCTGAGTCTGGACAAAGTATTCCCAAGGACACTCAGGAAGACTAGTGTACAGATAGTGGGGCCATTAACAAGAGATATTTAGGATGTCACGGGTCACGGGGGTAGTGCCAGAGGATTGGAGGGTGGCTCATGTTGTTCCGCTGTTTAAGAAAGGGTCCAAATGTAAGCCTGGAAATTATAGACCTGTGAGTCTGACGTCTGTGGTGGGTAAGTTGATGGAAAGTGTTCTGAGGGATGGCATTTACAAATATTTGGAAGAACAGGGATTGATAGTTAGTAGTCAGCATGGTTTTGTCAGGGGTAGATCATGCTTAACAAACTTTATAGAGTTTTTCGAGGGGGTTACAAAAAAGATTGATGAAGGGAAGGCTGTGGATGTTATCTATTTAGACTTTAGTAAAGTTTTTGACAAAGTTCCCCAAAGGAGGTTAGGAAAAAAGGTGGAGGCATTAGGTATAAATATGGAGGTAGTGAAATGGATTCAGCAATGGTTGGATGGGAGGTGTCAGAGAGTAGTGGTAGAAAATTGTTTGTCAAACTGGAGGCTGGTGACTAGTGGAGTTCCTCAGGGATCAGTCCACTATTGTTTGTTATATATATTAATGATCTGGAAGAAGGGGTGGTGAATTAGATAAGTAAGTTTGCAGATGATACAAAGATTGGTGGTATTGTGGACAGTGAGGAAAATTACTGTAGCTTAAAAAGAGATATAGGAAAGCTAGAGGAGTGGGCTGAGAAATGGCTGATGGAATTTAATACGGATAAGTGTGAAGTGTTGGATTTTGGAAAAGCAAATCTAAATAGGTCATATACATTGAATGGTAGAAAATTGAGGAGTGCAGAGCAACAAAGGGATTTAGGAGTTATGGTAAATAGTACCTTCAAAGTTGATACTCAGGTAGATAGAGTGGTGAAAAAGGCATTTGGAATGTTGGCCTTCATAAATTGGAGTATTGAATTCAAGAGTTGGGATGTTATGATGAAATTGTACAAGGCATTGGTGAGGCCAAATTTGGAATACTGTGTGCAGTTTTGGTCACCAAATTATAGGAAGGATATAAACAAAATAGAGAGAGTGCAGAGAAGGTTCACGAGAATGTTGACAGGATGTCAGGGTCTGAGTTACAGAGAAAGGTTGAGGAGCCTGGGGCTTTTTTCTCTGGAGCGTATAAGATTGAGGGGGGATTTGATGGAGGTGTTCAAGATTTTAAAATGGACAGAGAGAGTCAACGTGGATAGGCTTTTTCAATTAAGAGGCCATGGTTTGAGAGTGAAGGGGGAAAATTATAAGGGGAACATGAGGGGAAATTTCTTCACGCAAAGGGTGGTTGGGATGTAGAATAAGCTTCCGGCGGAGGTGGTTGAAGCAGGGACGTTATTTACATTTAAGGAAAGACTGGATAATTACATGGATGGGAGAGGAGTGGAGGAGTATGGACCAGTTGCTGGTCAGTGGGACTAGGAGGCTGGGGATTTGTTCCGGCATGGACTAGTAGGGCCAAACTGGCCTGTTCTGTGCTGTATATGGTTATATAACAAGCATAGTTACAAAGTATGTACAAAATACAGTAGACTAGACAGCTATTGCCCATTAGCACAAAATATATCTTCATTTAACAGGCAAGGCCTTTCTTAAAGTAGTACTGCTTTTTGAGGTTCGACCAGGACAAATTTCACACCAGCAAAATGTCAGCCAGTCATACAAACACTGAACCATATAAATGTTGCAGCAGAACTTGTCCTTTTTGTTTTATCTGGTTCTCTTGCCTGATATCACTGTTCTTGTTCAGAAGATGCAGAAGTTGTTTTCTGTTCTGTTCACTGGATAGTTCAAGTCTACTCCAGCAAGATGACTGGTTTTAGAGTATTCTGACTGAATTTTTACAATAGTCTCTTGAGGGTCATATCCTAAGTATCGTGTAAGTACCTTGGGAATAATCAACAAAGAGACACTGTCTCTTCAGGCCCATCTGTTTGTGTGACATCAATAAAATTGTAGAGCGTGTCGAAAGACTCCACTGTTCCCCTTACAAGTCACTGCATCAGTAACCCTAGACCAGGACTTTCCCCCATCCTCTCACAAAAGCAATGGAACTGATTAAAGTGCATGGACACTATACCAATTGCTTATTTGACTCGGGGTCAACTGACAGTTTTATCCACCCAGACCTGGCCCACCGTTGCGGACTGCTATTCTCCCCACTGCCCAGAGGATTTCATTGGCGACCAGATTGCACTCGACTGGGGTAAAGAGGTATTGTGTGGCGACCCTGAAAGTCTAGGGCATCACGTTCACAGACTTCAAACTATTAGTCCTTCCCCAATTGTGCGCCCCTGCACTGCTGGGACTGGAATTTCAGTGCCAGTTTCAAACCATTTCCCTGCACTTTGGGCAGCCTCACGCTAAGAACTACATTTCCCAGCAAAGCACGTTATTGAGCAGAAACAGGAAGAGGTGTGTGTGAGAGGTGTCATGAACATCGTCAGTTATTGTTGGCTGAAGACAATTGGAAGTCATTGGAGATGGTGGAAGCAACGCAATGAAAATAAAGTCGGTTAATTGATAAACCCACGTAAAGTTGTTCTTCTTGAAAGAACAAGCATAACACCCCTCGCCAATGTAAAAGCCCAGCACTGATCAATCTCAATGTAAACTTGAGGAACAGATCTCAGATGTTGTCACTGAATCCAAAAAATTCAGGTAAATAACCATTCAAATCAGTCCCCTTAATTGTTCTGATGTGTCATTAACCAAATATACAAATAAATTTATTCTCTCTCTGTTAACCCCGATCTGCATTTTACAGTATTCTCTTTGATTCTAAATTTGCAGTAACTGCAGTGCTTCGTATCTAACAGTTTCAACATTAGTTTTGCTTCTTTCCTCTGCTCTTATTTCCTTCAATTTACATTTTCTCTAGGTAGGTCAGTTATGGTTCACCATCCTCTCGAGTTGAGAGCACTAACTTGTTTTATTCAACCCTCTTTTGTTGTCCATCCTATCATAGATGTTCCTTTTGTTGTCTCTACATATTCAATTTCTACCTTTTACTCAGTTCTGATACAAGCCCATCCCCCTAAAACAGTAATTCTGTTTTTCTCTCTCACTACCATTGGTGTTCGATCTATTGTGTAATTATGTTTTAAGTTCATTTGTCACAACACAATGACTCCAATGACACAAGTCATCTATGGCATCACATACAGTCAGGTATAGAGCACAAATTTAGTGTATGGGATTACTCTAAAAAGGAAGATCAACACCAAGGGCAGCTTGAAAACATTGTTATGCGGTTGATTCAGGAGCCCAATGACTGCAGGGAGAAACTGTCTTTAAGGCTGTTCGTAGATGTTTTCACATACTTAAGCCTTCTCCCTAATGAGAAGAGAGGAGATTATCTCCGGAGTGTGATGTGTCTTTCCCTATGTTGGCTGCCTTTCCTAAGCAGAAGCAGATGGAGTGGACGAATTTTGTGTTACATTGTGTTGCATTCACTACCTTCTGTAGTTTCTTCTGGTCATGAGCAGAACAGGTCCCATACAATATTGTGGTGCATCCAGTAAGTATGCTTTTGATGTTGCATCTGTGGAAATTGTTGAGAGATTTGGGTGACATGCTGAACTTTCTTTGTCTTCTAAGAAAGTAGAGGCTTTCTAAGAGTTTCTGATTTTATTTTAGAGTTTAAGCATTTGCAGTTTTTTTTTTACTTACCCGAAGATCACCTGTACCAGGGAAATATTCACCATATTTATGGAAGGAAACAGTCATTACACGGTCTGTTGTATAAAAGGCCTCTTCCACACCATCTCCATGGTGGATATCAATATCAATATACAAAACTCTCTGATGGTATCTGCAGAAATAAAACATATTCTCTATAAACTGCTCAAATAGGATATCATGATCCAATAAATTCAATGCCATTTCTAAGAGGATTTTGAATAATAGAAACCTTCACTTAATGTAGTATCTATGCCATAAGTGGGTCCCAAGGCTCTTGACAGTAATTCAAAGAAAAATGACAAAAAATACATTATGCCGTGATAAGATTTTTGCCTCAAACTGGAATTCAGTGTTACGCTGTCAGAATATACCATGGGTAAAATTTAAACTTCATTAGGGGACATATCAGACAGTGCCAGATCAGCAACTTGCTATATTGTCACTTTTTCCCTTCTATGGAAATAAATGGAAACCAAATTTAAACATCGTGCAATTAATACACCAGTCATTTCTGCATAAATTTCAATCCTCAGCTCAGTCTATATCCTTTCTTTGCTCTTTAAAGTAACTTTAAAAAAAATTGTCCAGAGAGTACAAAACTAGCATTTAGCAGTGATTATTTTCATTGTTTAGTATTTGTTAATCAATCGCTTGACTGGTTTGGCTGAGCAGTAATACACAGATATCCTAGACTGATTCCTGAAATGAGTAGGTTTTGCCATTAACAGATAGAGCAAGATGACTGGAGTGTTGAAGAGTGGCATGATCTTTTTGAAAATAGATTCTAACAGGGATTGATGTGATAGATATTAAGAGCTGCTTCTTTTGGACAGTCCAGGACAAAGGGGCATGGTAATTGGAATGTAGGGAGAAAGGGGAAGAGCATTTCTGAAGCCCATGCAAGATATTTTGTGCAAACAGCAGTCACCAGTGGAGAAACCTTGCTAATTTAATTATGAGTAAAACATTAGAAGGGTTAATAATGTGATACATGTGAACATTTGAGGCTAATAATCAGAATAAGATGCTGATACCAAGGCTTCAATGGTAAAAAAAAACCCGAAAATTAGAGGAAGAGAAATGTAGCATACTTTTATAAAGATGAAGTGTGACCCTGCTAAAGTGAGATGAAAATAAAAACTAACTCAAAAGAAACCATCTTAATAATAGCTTTAAAAAAAATTTTAAAGATGCAGAATAAATCCATACCATTAAAACAAATAACTTTAAATTCAGAATGATAAAACAAAGATGTTGGAATAAAAATATTGAAAGGGCAAAGGGAATCAATCTTTTCTTATTAATTCATTCCTTTATTTACAAAGGAAGATAATAGGATGGAAGGAAAACGATGAGAAGTTTTAACTATATGACATACCCTACCTTATGGCAACTTAGGTGATGGAAATTTGCTCTTACAGAATTCACAAATCATTATGCAAAAGTAAAATTTGCTGCACATAACTTATGCAAAAGAAAATGCAAATCCATTCAATTTTCTTTTCAACTCATTTTGTATTGATGTTTGCAGAAAAGGCGCAACTTCGCATCATGGAAACATTACAATAAGGGCCATTTTCTTGGAATGAAACTCATCTTAACTTGTCAAGTATTTTACTAGTACATCAATTAAAAGAAGATCGTTGAGTATGACATGGGTTCTGAGGGATGACAAACAGAAACAGTCAGATGGATCTGGCAATTAGCCTGAATTTCCATGGGAAATTTGTGAAAATTCATCGAGGCAGGGGTTGAGAGTTGAGGGGTTCAAGGGGGGAAAGGAAATGTGAAACAGAGGAGTTCTGGACTGTATTGAAAATGGGAAATACAAGATCCAGTTTTAAAAGTGAGTGCAAGATGATCTAATTACAGAATAAGCATTTTGACATAAGGAGGTTGGGAAAATTTATGAAAATATTAAATATCTAGATCGAGAAAATATCTGAAAACAACATGAAAAAAACAAAAAGTTCTTTCAAAATGAATATTATTTGGATTCAGTGCAATACACAAATGTGCTGGAAAAAAAGCACTATCTATTGGAAGTAAAGGGCCACCAACATTTCAGGCCAGAACCCCTTGTCAGGAATTTCTTGTTTTACTATAGGGAAATCCAGGTGACATAATGACAGATATTTAAGAAAGTTTCAACAAGCTATCACGAAGAAAATGGAAGCATAGAACTGATGAAAATAAGCAAACTGAATTGAAAGTTGGATGGAGAGAAGGATGAAGTTCAGTTTTATAAAATATTCACAATTCGTCCACAGTGTTACCCACGATGCAGTTCTGGCATGGATTCAGCACATGACAATGATTTCAGATAGAGGGCAAAAGAGAGTGACATTCAAAGTTGCAGACACTTCTGAAAAGGAGGCACACTAATAATCGAATAAAAAGAATAAAGAAAGTTGCAAAGCAATAGCAGAATATTAGGGATATGGTAAAAGACAGACCCTTGCTTGAGAATAGGAAAAGCAGCTCAGATTAAGGTAAGGGTTCAGCATAAACTAAGTGCAACAAACTATCCTTTTCACGATGCATTTCAATATAATTTAATGTCAGTACTTACCAGCTTTAAAAGTTTAAAATATTGAACAGGTGCATCCTTGACAAAATTTACAATAAAGTCAATTTAGCAATGTTATTGTATTGAAAACTGTACTGAATACTTGTAGCTGGATTATACTGCATTTATAGTTTAAGCCAAATAAAGTTAGTGTTGCTCTCAAAAAGTTAGTAACTAATTTACTTACTTCAGTAATTCAAGGATGGCAAGAACAATATCATTGACGTAACAAAAACCTGATGCTTCAGATTTCTTGGCATGATGAAGGCCTCCAGCCCAGTTGATTGCAATGTCAGTCTGTTGCCTATTGAGTTTTACTGCTGCAGCTATGTAAAATAGGAAAATTAAAATTTCTTTGACATTGTAGAAATTGTACTTGCAATAAAATTTGAAAAAGTTAATTAAATATGATGGAAATTTTCAATGCTAAAGATCATCCTAGAAACTTTTCAAAATCTCACCGACTGAACCTCCCGTTGATAACTGACAAAATTCAAACATTCCGTCAAATACAGGACAATCTTCTCCAACGTTAACTACAGAAATAAAAAAAAAATGATCGGCAATACAAAAACATTGAAATTATTAATAACATTTGAAGTTTTGTTCCTTTTTATTAAAAAAATGCAGAAGACAGAACAAAACTATCAATACAAAATCAATGGTGATACCTTTGGTACTCTGAGTTTATCATAAATGTAAATACTAATACCATTTCATCTCAGCAAAAGTTCAACTGATATTGCTTTGAAATCAGAAGATTGAAGGTGTAAATGATTTTGAGTAATAGATGTTTGCAATACTGAGGCACTAACTTTTGGGTGGCATCTTAAATTGAATCCTCCTCTGATGTTGAATTAATTTACTGCAAAGAATTTTGAGAAAAGTTATAATCCCTTTGCTCTACTCCATTTCTTTGTATAACAGCACAAGTTTATATTTCTATTTCCCATACCATGATTCCTTATGGAATCAGAGAAAAAAATAGCAATTATTTTTCTTACCAACTAGAAATAGAATTACACAGTGATTTAAATTATGCAACTGTAAGAGGGAAGGAGCTGCAGAAAGAAACGACAGGACAAATTTGAACTTTTCTCACAAATACGAGGTGATAAGTGAAATTTTGGAAGGAAAATCATGAAGACCTTGGAGTGGGATTATATAGCTGTGAATCTTTCAAAAGTCTCCTCCATAGTTAATCATAAAATGGTATTTTACAAAGAATTTAAATTGTAATCTTACATCTTTGCATCTGTTTGCTGTATTCAGACATGTTATCTGGTTGTATTGACCGCAGAAATTTGATGTAGTCATCGCTATGGTACTTTGTCATTTCTTCAGTTGTAGCCTTATGTGGTCGCTAGTGGAAAAAGCAAAAAGCATAAGCTGGTTGACTTCCTGTCGATTTTCCTTTACCCCTAAACTAATCAGGTTTAAAAAAATATACAAGTACCAACTTACATAAATTTCCATCTTTCGGTACAAACCATAATTCAGCAACAAATTGTGGGTCATACGGATTCGATGCGGTTTCATGGGGTGTCCCTGACCATAATAGTAATTTCCTATGTCACCTAGTAAAAATAAGAATGTTAAAAATATTCAATAGGAAAATTGCAATTATGGCAACCATTTAACTAGATTTTCATTATCTGAATCCTGACAAACAACTAATGCAAATATCAGTACTAAAGAGTCCAGTTTATTTATTATTACAAATATTTATCAACAATATAATATCAAGAGAAGTTCACAGGTGTTGCATTTCACAAAATGTGAATATTATGTATGGGGAAAAAAGAAACTTATGGGTGCCTTTGGCAATGCCAAGAAGGATGAAAAAACAGTCAAACTATTATGAGGCTTAAATAACATTGTTGGTGACAAAGTTTAATAATTAGATAATGAAGCTTACAGTCCTCTTTGTGAATCTAAGCCAGAAGAGATCATACTGAATGATCAAAAAGGTTCATTTTTCATTTCACATTTACAGCTTCATAATTGGACATAAAATAAAATGAATAATGTCCTCATTGTCAAACCATTCTACATTCTAAATAGCATTTTCACATCAAAGGGAATCAGAACCATCATTTGCATACTGTTTCAAAACATTTGGGGCTCAACAAAACAATCACTGTCATTCATCCTTGACTAACTCTCGCTTCATGGTACTTAAAGTTGGGTTTCATTACACTTTTGACAGAATCAGAATTTATTGTCATGAACAAGTCACAAAATTTGGTGTTTTGTGGTAACATCAAAGTGCAAACATTCATATTATAAACCATCTTACAACAATAAATAATTAAAAAAAAGTAGTGCATGAAAAGAAAGGCAGTGTCTTTGGTTCACTGACTTTTCAGGAATCTGATGGCAGTGGGGAAGCAACTGTTCTTGTGCTGTTGAGTGCTCACCTTTAGGCTCCTGTACCTTTTCCCCCTATGTTAGCAGTGTGAAGAAGGCATGGTGGGGGGGGTCTTTGAAGATAGAGGCTGCTTTTTTAAGACACTGCCTCATGTAGATGTCCTCGATGGAGTGAAGTCTAATGCCTGTCAAGTTAACAACCCTCTGGGGATTTTTTCTTGTCCTGAGATTGGAGGCCTCCATAGCAGACATTGATGGAACCAGCCAGAATGGTCTCCATAGTACACTTGGAGAAGTTTATAGAGTCCTCAGTGACATACCAAATCTCCTCAAACACCTCAAAAAGTATAGTCGTTAGCAACACTTCTTTGTGAAGGAGGCTCCAAAACAGATCCTCAAGAGATGTTAACACCCAGGAATTTGAAGTTCTTGACCTTCTCCACTACTGAGCCCTCGATTAGGACTGGGAAGTGTTCCCCTGACTTCCTCCTGAAGTCCACTATCATTTCCTTGGCTTTGCTAATGTTGAGCGCAAGGTTGTTGGTGTGATACCACTCAAAGAGCTGATCTATCTTATGCTCTCATTGCTGCTTCTGATTCTGCCAACAACTATGGTGTTATTGGCAAATTTGTAGATAGCATTGGAATTGTGCCTGGCCATACAGTCATGGGTGTATAATGAGTGTGAATGTGTTGATAATCAGTGCAGAGGAGACATTATTTCCAATTCATACTAATTATGGTCTTCCGTTGAGAAGGTCAAGGATCCAGTTGCAGATGGGGGTTCAGAGGCCATGAGTTTGTAGCTTCTTGACCAGCACTGAGGGAATAATGGTATTGAAGGCTGAAATGTAATCAATGAAGAGCAGCCATATCTATGAATTACTGTTTTTGAGGTGATCAGAGCTAAGTGGAGAGCCAGCGATATTGCATCTGCTGTGGAGCGATTGTGACGACAAGCAAATTGCAGTGGGTCCAGATCTTTGATTAAGTACATGTTAATTCTGGCCATGACCAACTTCTCAAAGCATTTCATTACAGTAGAAGTTAGTACAACTGGGTGATAATTATTGAGGCAGCTCGTACTACTTCTTGAGCACGGAATGGTTGATGCCCTTTTGAAGGCAAACCACAAAATACATGATGATAATTTGACTTTAAATATAATGTATGAATGTTTTATCAACTTTATCTTTTTGCCCTCTCTGTATTGTTTTTGTTCCAGTTACTAACAAAACAGGATGGAGGATACCAGTCTTTTCCAAGAACAACACAATGGGAAAATTTATCTTGAGAATAAAATTCACCTGTAGAATCTGGCAGACTGAAAACTACAGAATCGACATCCAGATCGCAATGGACTGCACCAAGGAAGGCCAAAGTATAATAGATCTCTGAGACACCCAACATTTGGTTGTCATGGGTTCTACTCAATTCTGATTCAAGATTCTATAATTTCTCCCTATCCTCTCAAAAGTCATTAAATGAAACATCATCCACCATTACCAAGTACATTATTCATTCACAATGGTTTAACCAATTTTTTATCTTTCCATACATGTCTCTTTTGCCATATCTACCCAATTATCTTAATCAACGCAAGAGAAGGTTAATTATAATGGCATTAGGTAAGAGCTTGCAAAGCTTTCAGGTAAAGGGACACCTGGTAAGTGGGAGGTCTTTAAAAGAGAGATAGGAAGAGTTCAGGGACAGCAATTTTTTTTTGTTTTAGAGTGAAGGGAAAGGCAGGCAGAGAAATTAAAGGTCTAAGCAGGAAAAAAAAGAGACATATGTGAATAGCAAACCGTTCAAATCAAAAGAATCCATTTGCGTTACCATCAAGAAAGCACACCAAGGTCTCACACAAAATTTGGCATGATCCATAGGTCTCTTAACAACTTTGAGTAATGAGAATTTATTGTGACACACACTACACACAATGTTCAGATGCACCAACATTCTAACTTGCTGCAGCCAAACAGGTATTCAAGGAACCGCAATGGTATACACTAAATCAGCCATTCTCCCCTCCTCCCCACCGGTAAAAGCCCTTTTTTTCCTTCCTTTCACTTAACAAATGTTTTTTTATGTAGTTGGAAAAAGGATGGCGGGGGGGGGGGGCATAGCCAAAAAAAAAAGGCTCCATTAAACTACCATAATATACCAAGACAGAAAAATAGATGTTAAATTCAAGAGTTGATAAGTTGTAGATAGAGCAAGAAGAAAAAAAAAGTGAAATTTCAATAGGCCAAACAATTTTTTTTGGTGGCCACAGACTAGTTCATGGTTAGACAAGCTAATTCGAGACCACTAAAGGAATGCACGTATGGGGAGGTTCAAGAATCTGGGAGCTGTTGGATAAGAACTGTTCTTGGTCTTCAGGCTTCTGTGCCTTCTGCCTGAGACAGCAGTGAGAAGAGGTTGCGACCAGGGTGATGGGGGGTACATTATTGCGTCACCTGCGTTCTTGAGCAGCATCTTACATAGATGTCCTCAATGGATGGGAGCTAGTGCTCATGATTGACTTTGCCAAGTTTTCCACTTTTTATGCTCCTGAGTACTAGAGTTACTAATCTGACTGTGATGCAACCAGCCAGTACATTTTCCACAGTACACCTGTAGACTTTTCATTGAGTTTTCAATAACATGCCAAATCTCCTCAGATTTCTCAAAAGAAAGGCATTGGTGTACCTTCTTCGCAGTTACTTCAATGTGCTGGCTTCGGGCAAGGTCCTCCAATAAGATGCATGACAGAAATTCTGTATGGATGTATCACAAATTGGTACAGAAGTTGCTCTGCTCAAGACCAGAGGAAAATGCAGGTAAATACAGCTTAGGCAATCACGCAAACCAACCTACCTTCCATCAACTATGCCTATACCCTTTGCTCCATTGGGAGAGCTGCTAAAATATTAAAGGACATCACAATCCTGGCTCTACGCCCTCCCCCCCCCCCCCACCCCACCCTTCACAGAAAAAAATCTCGAGATTGAAACTCTGGGTTCAAGGACAATTTATTTCAAGGTTCCTTTGTTATTACATACTACAAAAATTGTGTTCACTTTTGTTTGCCTATAAAAACAGAAATGGGTACCACTAGTCCAGCAGCCCTAGCAAGAGAATGAGAAGCAAAATAGATTCCCTAGAAATATCAATGTCTACAGATCTCGCCACCTCCTCCGATGCCATTGCCTCCTGTGCTTCCGTAAACTCTGTAGCCACACAGTTTCCTCTTTGTTCTAGTATTGAACCCAAACTCCAGGCATTCAAGTCACCCTTCGATTTGGAAGCTATCAGCACCTCAAACCTTTCAGGAACCCTGGTCACCTCCGCACCCTTACAAATTTCAGTCCTGATGCATGGTTTCCAGCAGTCCTGAGCCGGGTTTGAGTTCTTCGGCTGCTGCACCACTCACTCATCCACTGCAGTAGTGTCCTAGCCTGTAGATCTTCTCCCAAGCATTTTCTTCTCAGTAGGGTCGTGTTCTCCCTCTCAGGAACCCTACCCTGCACTAATTCACTGCTCCCACAGAGCCTGCAAGCCTTATGGTCTGAGATGGGTTTAGGATAGGACCTCTGTTGTTCTCTGATGTTCCAATGATCCGATTGATATCAGACTTTTGAATGGATCTCACGTTGGCAAAAATTGCTGTCCTTGCGCTAACTTTTTTTTGTTGTTCCCTTCACTGCAATTTTTTATTTTTCTCTATATCTTGCAATGTTTGACTACTGTAACATTACTCCATGCACTGTTGTCAGATATATTTGTTTTATATTTTGAATATTATTACACTACCTGCTGTATCAATCACACAGAACACAAAGCTCTTAACTATATTTTCGTACATGTGTCAATAAAGCAATTCAATTGAAATTAAATTTGAATTCTTTGACCAGCATAGAGAGAATGTAGATGTTCATTAAAAAGGGAAATTAGGAGGGCAAATGGAAGGATGAAATGGCTTTGACACATGTCTGAAGAGAATAGCAGATGAAACTTTGCACTCTGGTAGGTTAAACCAGGGCAGCACCACAGTGAATGGTTGGGCTTTGGACAGTTTAACAGAATAGAGAGACTCGGGGGTTCAGATACAGAGACCCATGAAATTGACAAAGACAAGGTGGTTGAGAAAGCATCTGACATGCCTGAAGTTCAAATTTAAGTTTATTATCATCCAGTGATACAAGTACAACCCAATGAAACAGAGTTCTCCGGTCCTCAGTGCAAAAACATGCAAAAATACAGAACACATACAAATTATATATATCCAGTATGCAGTGCATACCTGCACTGGTGAGCTTGAATTATAAGGAGTAGATGGATCAACTGGGACTTTTCTCCCTGGAGCATCGGAAGCTAAGGGTGGACCTTGTAAAGCTTTTCAAAATCATGAGGGGATTTAGGCTAAATAGTCATAGACTTTTTACCAGCATAGAGGAATCTAAAACTAGAGTCTAGACTTAAGGTAAGAGGGGAAAGATCTAAAAGGGACCCAAGGGACATCTTCTTCACACACAAGGTGGTGTAAATATGGAATTAGCTGCTCAATGAAGTGGTAGAGGCAGGGAGACATTTGACAGATAAATGGAGAAGAAGGGCTTAGAGGGATATGAGCCGAATGCAGGAAGTGGATGGAATTGACAAGTTAGACTGAAAGGTGTGCTTCCGTGTTATAGAACTCTTCAATTCCAACATGCCAATAATTAATTTTGCAATGTCTATTCTACATGTCATAGGGAAACCTTCCATAATACAAATAAGATAACCTCCTTGGATCCACAATTTATCATAGCTCCACTTCCTTTCAGTCTTTAGTTTCCAAAGATCACTTCCACTTCACTTTCAATTAAAAAAAAATTATTTGACTCACCCACAACCTACTGAATGCTGAGTAACAAGAAGATTATGCGAGCAGTCTAAAAGGTAACACATATACAAATCTTGAGTAATTTATTTTGGCATGACATTTATCTCTTGATTATCTAGAAATATATTAACCCAAACGTTTCAGTGAAAGATTATAATGTACAAATGCCATTAATCAAGAGATATCCCTTCATTTCAACACATTTTACACATATAGCACCTTAAAATCCATCTTCCACACCCATATCAAATTTAGTAGCAATCTCTCATATTTATGACTCTGGTTCATCACAACACAAGTGTGTTACTGTGTGTACATTACTGTGGTGCGTGCACGTGCAGAACAGTGCACCACCATCCCAAAGTCTGCTAAATCTTCCTGAAGGTCTTTTGCAGTCATACGGGGGGTTTTGATTTTCCTTTCTAGCAATCCTACAAGCAGCTCACTCAGAAAGTTTTCTTGGTCTTCAAGGCCTCAACTTGACCTCCATTGTTCCTGTTTACTGCAATTTCATAATTACATTATGAACTGGTCTGCCTAATTTGCATTTGTTTAGATATTTTCAAATTAAACGTATTTTTAGTGCTGAATTACCTAATTTTTCTCCTGCTCTATCAGTTGGATATGGTTGATACTTTTTTTGTTTGTTTAAGTCCCTCTGAAGTGTTTAATAGCAATCGTATATGATGTTATTAAAACTGCAACCAGTCTCAATTGAAAAATTTAAAAGGGCACGAGAGCAGGAGCTCCAAATCTTTACCTGGAGAGATATGGGAAAAGATTCTCAAACTAATTAATGTCATTAATGTGTGCTAGACACTCCCTTATTCAATTTAAGGTAGTACATAGGGTGCACGTCCAAGGACAAGCTTGTCTATATTTTTCCTAATTTTAATCCAATCTGTGAAAGGTGTAATTCGCAAGTGGGTTCATTGACCCATATGTTTTGGTCCTGACCAGGTCTGGAAGAATATTGGAAAGATGTCTTTGGCAGTCTTTCAGCAATCCTTGCAATTGATTTACAACTAAATCCCTTAGCTGCTCTTTTTGGAGTTTTAGAAGCAGTTGTAGGTTGTTGTCTGGCTTCTGCTAGATTTACCAACTATGATAGATAGGAGAGCAATTCTTCTTAAATGGAAAGACCCCACTTTGCTGACTATAGTTCAATGGTTTTCTCAAACCATGGCTTGTTCGAACTTGGAGAAAATTAGAAGTGCTATATTTGATCCCTCTGTTAAATTTGAAGAAACTTGGTGTCCATTCATACAATATGTTCGTATGATATAATTTCTAATGTTTTCTTTGATTTATTGTCCCTTCCTGATACCACTAAGTTTCACCAGGCTTCTTATATTTGATGAATGCTGATCCAAGGCTTTCCAGTTTTTTTTTGTTTTCTCTTCTTCATTACATTAAGTACAAGGGGTTTTACTATAACGTGAATGTTCTCTTTGATTATGGGGAGATGAAGATACTATTATTATCTACTAACTGTTGTATATTTTAGTCTTTTTAATTGTGTATCATTCTCTCCACCCATTGTTTATTGTATATTAAAATCAATAAAAAGATTGAAAAAGAAAGAACCATCGTAACTTTGAACAATTGTTAAGTTGTCGTAACTTTGAACAATTGTTAAGTTGGACCATTGTAAGTCAGGGACTATCTGTATTTTCATTAACCACAGAACACACCTTTTCCAGATTCACACAGCCTAGTAAACATGCAAAAAATTTAAAAAAAGAAAAATTAAATATATTTGATTCCTCCCTCACCCATACCATCAAATTGCAAAAGCTTATTTTTTGAGCTTAGAATGGTCAAATAGCTTTCACATTTAAATTTACTTGAACTAAATAAATTAGAGAGTGCATGGACTGGAGAAAACAAAATCAATAAACAATCATATTGAAAAGAGTGAACCATAATAGTGTTACATTGAAGTATTGTTCCTTTGAAATTGTGATATACTGTATTAGCACCATTTCATTCAGCTACTATATCAGAATAATAAATCTGAGCAACAGCCAAAATACATAATGTTCACTGTACAGCACATCTAATTACATTGATTTAGTTCTGCTTGTGAAATGCAATGATGTGCTTGTATTTCAAATAAAATTCAGATCTCCATGACAAACTGCATCTGTATCCAAACAGATTAAATTCTGGCAAAGTGTCAAAATTTGTTTTGCTGGGAGCCACTTTATACTGTAATGTTGCTTGGCACAAAGAGATACAAAATGGAAAAAGAGCTTTATTTCTTTTCTATTGCTTTGATTGACAAGGAGCAAGTGGGAAGTGTCTAGTATCAAAGTAAATACTCCTGCTGTTTTGGCATTTTTATTGATGAATATAAATGTACCTCAGAAAAAAATGAATTTGAGCCAGTAAAGCTAAAGAGAACAATGATTAGATTTATTTAAAAGGTGAAACACAGGAATCTATTGACACCGTGGTTAAGTGAAAAAAAAAACACACAAATGCTGGAGAAACTCAGCAGGTCAAACAATGCCTTGATCTAGCAAAGGTAAAGATACATCACAAACATTTCGGGCTTGAGCCCTTCATCAAGGTGTGGGGGAACATAAGAGGTGTCTGGACAAAAGTGGGAAGGGGGTGTGGTGAGGGTGGGAGATGATAGGTTGGATGGGGGGGGGGAGTGGGGTGGGGGAGGAATTCAGGCAAGGTGGAGAAAGGAACTGGAATAACTAGTTAAGGGAAGGGTGAGGGGAGAAAAGACAAGCTGATTAGCGGAATGCAGTGAACTCAATGTTTATGCCCTGGGGTTGGAGAGTGCCCAGACAAAAAAATGAGTTATTCAAGTTCCTTTCCCTCTCCAGTTAGCCTAGACTCCTAACCCCTAAACCCCCCACCCCCCCCATCCCACTCCAATCAGCTCCCACACTCACCACCCCTCATTCCCCCTTTTGTTCGGATATCTCTCATGTTCCCCAACGTTGGTGATAAATCTTTACTTTGGCAAATATAAAGGCACTGTTTGACCTGTTGAGTTTCTCCAGCATTTGTGTGTTTTTTTCCCCAGTTTATTTAAAAGCTTATTTGCCATATACAGAAATATAATTTCAATTACAGATCAAATACATATTTCTGAAGCCCCTTTTCCGCTGGCACCTTGTCCCAGGAATTAACCAGTTAAGGGTCCAGTGGAAAAGAAAAACAATCAGCACGCCGGCATCAAAAGATGTCAAATCATGCCAGGTACTGACGGTCTCTACCCCATGTCATATCCCCAGCATCTGACGCCAGCGTGCTGATTAAACCAGTGGAAAAGGACTACTTCCATCTATTCCATTCGAAGGTAGACTCTCCAATCCCCAGGGGTGAGATGTGCTTGTGAAAAAGTAGTCAGTGTTAAAAGAGGAGGCCCAGTGGAAACAGCATAACTTCCTATCCCAGGATACTGCACAGCCAATTAACTGGGATGCCAGTGGAAAAAGGGCTAATACTTCTTCAGCCATTTGGTCAAAAGCTGAAACATTATTATGAACATTATTATAAGCACCTCCATTAATATTTGATTGAGAACCCTAAAACAACTTCCATTTAAGTATATTTATTACAATGAACTTCAATCTTTTTATTACACAATTAGAAGGATGTAATTAAATTGATAGAATTGGTGCTTCTTGAATAGATTGGTAATGAATACCAATTGGTAATTGGTATTTGTAATGAATGTTTTACATTAAAGACAATAAGGCAATCTAATTAAACAGATGGTAATACTTTATGCAATAAACCAGAACTGCCCACAATATTCTAAGTGTGGCCTCAGCAGTGACTTGAATAACTTCAACTTCTATACTCAATACTTTCATTTATAAAGACTAAGATGACAAAAGCTTTCTTGACAACCCAGTCCACATGCGACGCCACTTTCAGGAAACAGTGTATATGTATTCCCAGATCCCTTTGCTCCTCCACACTCCTCAATGGCCGACCATTTACTGTATATGTCCTATCCTGATTCGCTCCTCCAAAGTGCAACACCTCACATTTATCTGCATTAAATTCCATTAGCCATTTAGTGGCTCAATTTCCCAGCTGGCCGGCATGGCCTGTTTCCGCTCTGTAAATGGTTATAAAAGGAAAATAATATACTTTGAATGGCATATATACGGATGAGTAGTTTGAAACACAGAAAAACATCAGTGTACGTGTAGCATATTTACTTATTCACTGAATTCAAGGTAAAATCTCAGAAGACAACAATCTATGGATGTGTGAAAAACAAAAAAAGATAACAGCTAATAAAAAATATTAAACAGTTATTATTTGCAACAGAATTCCACTTTAAAATACAAACACTGAATAATACCAAGGAAATCTCAATTCCTCAAATTATAACAATTAGGGTTTGGGAAAAGAGGTGGACTTCTACAAGCATTTTTAATATTTTACACCCATTTCCTGTAACTCATTTACCTATTTATGCATATGGAATTCTCATGCAACTGGCAACTATTCCTATATTTCTACAAATATCTTGCAAAATTTTACATAATTATTGCTTTTTGCACGCAATTCTATACACTTGATAAACCCTCCCCATTTCCCACAGATGCCGGATAGCTGAGAGTTTACCACAGGCAAACAAGACTGCAGATGCTTGAAAACTGGGGCAATGCACAAAATGTGGGAGGAGCTTAGTGGGTCAGGCAGCATCCATGGAAGGCAATGGATGGCTAATGTTTCAACCTGATTTGGGAGCAGTTTGACCATTCAGCCCTATTGAGTCTGACCCACCATTCAAATCATAAGAAATAGGAGCAGGAATAGGCCACCCAGCCCATCAATGAGATCATGGCTGATTTGATGATAGGCTCATTTCCACCTAGTTGCCTTTTCCCCATATCCCTGAATTCCCTAATATATAAAAATCTATCCAACCTGGTTTTAAATATATTTACTGAGGTAGCCTCCACTCCTTCAATGGAAGGACCCACTCCATGAGCAGCCCACAGCAACAGAGAGCAGGCAGTGGGCTGTCGGGAGAGAGTGGGCCAGTGGTATTGTTATTAATTTTTTTTTCCTGTTGTCCAAGTTTCAAATGCTTACAGGTAAATAAACTAAAGGAAATACTGTAGAAACACATCCTTTCCCATTATGGTGCCAGAATGCCGGATTGCCCTTTTTATACTGACAGCGTTCCAGCACTGTTACTACCTCTGTTGCCAGTTAAAAAATAAACCCGGGACTGGAATGACACCTCCATTCCGTGTCAGTGCTTTTTACACAGCAGGAACAGTGCAAGAAAAACTGCAAATATCCCGGAACAAAGTGACTGTATAAAAAGCATGAGACTCATTTAAGGACTCTTACTTTGCTCATTATTTGCTACAGAATATTTACTTTCTATATTGCAGTTTGTTCACATTTCTCTTTTGTAAACACATCTTTTCTTGAGTAGTTTTTTTTTCCCATTACCGTTAACAATACTAATTCTCAGAATTTCTACTTATGAGCCCAGATGATATCAAAACACAGCAGCAATAGATATTCACCAACACAAATGGTTACTTAAACAAAAGTTGCTTTTAATTATCTTTAAACATGAAAGGAGAATCACACTTTAACTTCTCACTATTAACTTAACTAACCTAATTTAACCCCCTTCTAATTCTAAGCACACGTGCATGTAACGTGTGTGTAAGTTCAAAAAAGTTCTTTGATTCACAATTCAATCTCACTTCTCATTCCTCCAAGTTTACTGGTTGCAGGCAATTCTTATTCAGCGCAAAGAATTTAACATTTATGAAGTTCACCAGACTTGGTGCTTGAAAGGTAAATGGTTACTGCTCAGGAAGGTTCTTGTTGGTTTTCAGAGAGAGATTTGTTGTTTCAGGACACAACAACTGATTCCTTTTTTAATCAGCCACTTCAAGGTCTTGCTGACGAATCTTGCCCCCTCAGGGTTCTCCAGATGATAACCTCTTTCTTTCAAGTCACCACAGAGTTCCTTTTTGCTTCTCTTATTTCAAGTGAAACATTAGGCAGCCAGTCCTCTCCTTTCTGGGCTTTGACCAGGCTGAACTAAGCAGTCACAACCAGTCTTCCAAATGGGGTTTTCCACAAGCTTGCCAGCTTGTCCTGTTCCAGTCTCAGCTGCTGCTGCTGACTGTAACCTTGCAAAATCACATGACACTCTGAGAACAGCAAGTTCCACTCCAGACAGCCTGCGGCTCCGACGTTCTTTCATCTGTTGCCTTTTTGTAAACAACAGTCCATTAGTGAAGTCTTTTGGGCACACTCCAAAGCTTTAGCAAAGGCTCTTGGCACCGATCTGTCTAGCATGAGCAGAGCTCCAGTATTTTAAATAAGATCTGTTTTAAAGTGTTTGTATGTGACCTACACTAAAAAAATCTGCTGCAATTTATCTCCAAAAATATATCTATATATAATCAATACAAACACAACGTAATCTTTCACAGTATTTATGGTCAATAACATGTCACGAAATTTGTTGTTTTGTGGTAGCAATCCAGGTACAAATAATGCTAAAAAAAATGTAAAAAAGAGAAAATGAAGTAGTGTCTGTGGTTCATTGTCCATTCAGAAATCTAATGGCAGAGGGGAAGAAGCTGTTTTTGTAACATTGGGCTCCTGTATCTCTTCCTGATCGTAGCAGAATGAAGAAGGCATGGCCTGGGTGGTAATGGTCCTTGAGGTTAAAGGCAACTTTCTTAAAACATCATCACCTGGGCCACAAGAAAAAGAATCTCAGGGTTGTATGTAATGTGATATATGTATTCCGACAATAAATTTGAACTTTGACTTGACATTAAACTCCCAATAAAACTCATAGATTTTAAACCAAAGAAATAATAAAGCTACTTTGATCTTATCATCAACTACAGAAAGGTCATCAATGTTTCAGTCATGCTGTTAACACTGTGTGAATTTTTCCACTAATTTTCACTTGGAAAGAGTTTCTGCGTTGCTCAAGATTATATTCAATATTCCCTGTGAATGTACTGGCTTGCTCTATTTGCTCGGTTTTACTCAGACCCCAATGACGTGCCAGTAAGTTAAGCAGCTATTTTAAATTGCCCCAGAATGGATGGATGGATGGAAGAATCAGTGGGGAGCTGATAAAATATGAGGGGAAAACAAATAGCAGGGTGTAAGTGGGGAATGAAACTGAAAGGGATGCTAAGAGAGTTGACATCATCTCAATGAGCTGCATGAAGCACATCAGCTTCTGGGTAACCAACACTCAACACTCCAACTACAACACTCCAAGTGAACACTCAATAACAATCTGTACAGTTGCAACATGACATCTCTGCTCTTGTACTCAATGCCCTGACTGACAAACTAGGTCAAACACCTCTTCATCACCCTGCGCTTCCACTTTCATCACACAATGTACCTATCCCTGAAGTCTTTTATCCTTCAATGCTCTCCAGGTCTGTACCAGTAACTTTGATTTAACCTACTGCAGTGCAACAGCGTGCATTTGTTTTGAGCTAAATTTTATTTGCCATTGCTTGGTCCAGATTCTCAGTTCATTTGGATCCTGTCATAATCTTAGATAACCTTCTTCAGTGTCTACTATACCTCTATTTTTGGTGTATTCCACAAACTACACTGTCATCCAAGTCATTAATGCTGATGACAAATAATGGCCAAATACCAATCTCTGTGGCATACCATAGATCACAGGCCTCTCATCTATGTAACAACCCTCCACTACCACTCTTTGTCTCTTACCATCAAGCCAGTTCTCTATCCATTTGGTCAGCTCAGCCTGGACACCATGCAATCTGACCTGGCAGACTAGCCTACAATATGGGACCTGTTCAAAGTTTTACCAAGGGCCATGTAAACAATGTCTATCATATTGCCTTCATCAATCTTCCTGGTCATCTCTTCAAAAAAATGTTTCTGAAACACTATTTCCTATGCACAAAGCCATGCTGACTATCCAAAATCAACCCTTGCCTTTCCACATGTAAGGAGAACCTGTCTCTCAAAATATGATCCAGTGACTGGCACAAGAGAATGCATAAACATCTGAAGGGAAAGCTTTGCAAGGCATAGGGAAGAAACAGAAAATTGAGATTAGCTAAGCCTGTAGGAACTCCCAAGGGTTGAATGGCTGCATTGTGTTGAACTATTCTGTGATTTTATTAATGATTTTAATAATGACAGCAAGATATTATGAAACTGTGTCCATTTGGTGAGTTATCTGTGGAGTAAATTAAAGATGCAAAACATGGAGAATCAGACCAAAGTGACATCTCAGAGTGAGGGTCTGAACAAATTGATATTTTCAAAGCAACTAGAAAATTTGTAGCCTTCTATGGAGGAACAGCACATAAGAGAACATATTCAGTTTGGACAGTACGAGAGCTGGTCCATAGAAGTTTCAAGATAAAGGGATGACACCAAAATTAGAACCCTAGTAGACAGTGAAGAAAATTATTTCAGATTATGATAAGATTTTCATTAACTGCGTAAGTGGAAAAGGAAGATGCAATTTAACTAATTCTAGTGTAACATCATAGATATTGGAAAGTTAAATTACAGCAGGACACACACAGTGAATGGCAGTGCTCTCAGGTATGTAACAGAACTGAAAGAGGTTCAAGTGTATATATAGTGCCAGCACTAAAATGGCAGCACAGATGACAGGAAAGTGAAGGCAGCATAAAACATGCTTGCCCTTTGGAGCCAGGACATCAAGGTAGGGACATCATGTAACAGGTGTACAAGAATTTGGTGAGAATGCACATGGAGCATTGTGTGGAGTTTTTGTTACATACTTTAGGAAGAATGTGATTAAGTGTGAGAGACTGCAGAAATTATTCACAAGGATGCTGTTGGGACTGATGGATAAGTTATAGGAAGAGATGAATAAGCAGGGATTCTTTTTTCCCTGGAGTGGGAACAGAGGGTTGACTTTACAGAGGTTTATAAAATCATGCACATAGAAGGAAAATGGTCATAGTCTTTTCCCAAGGTGCAAAGTCTATAATAAGAGATTTAAAATGAGTGAGGTAAGATTTAAAGGAGATCAAAGGGGTAAGCTTATTAGAGGATGGTGGCAGAAAATTACAATGAGAAGACATTTTAACAGGTAGAAAAGGTTTTGAGGAACATGTGCTTTTTCTACTGAGGCTAAGTGAGATACAAATCAGAGGACTTGGATTAAGGGCAAAAGGAGAGAAGTTTAGGGGGAACATTAGAGGAAATTGCTGGTGGGAGAATGGAATGAATTGCCAGCTGAAGTGATGATTGTGCACTCAATTTTAACATTAAAAATAATTTGAACAAGTACATAGTTGGGAGGGATATGGATGAATATGGAATGACTGCAGGTCAATGAGACATGGCAAAATCATATTTGGCACAGACTGGAAGGGCTGAAGGCCTTGTTTTCTATGCTGTAATGCTCTATGGTGTGCAGGTAAATGACTAAACTCTTAGTCAACATGACAAGCATGAACAAGTTGGGGTAGTTTATGTCCCATCCAACTCTACAGCTTAATACCAAAATGGAAATATGTGAAAGGCAAATTGCCTACCATAAAGTGCCATTGTGAGGGCTTTTAAAGGGAATTTGGCAGAGATGACACTGTTGCAGAAGATGACTGCACAAGTTTTGTTCACAAAATTATTCAGAAGATACTGCATTGGGTTGTACAGATTGTTCAACACATTTGAGAGATGGCACAGCCAGTAATGACTTACTGTTCAGACAAAGACAATGTAATGAGCAGGGATTGGGCAGGGGGTGGACTCAAAGAAAATGACTTTGACTTACAAAAGCCAGCTAGGTAGATCTATATCCAAGATGAATGCAAGTCAATGAAAACAAAAGTAAAGATAGAAAGGCATGAAAAACAACCAAAATGGAAGCTTCAGTCATTTGTTTCAATGGAATTTAAATAATGTACAAAATTCAATTACCAAGTGCAATGCAGAATTGTGATAGTTAAGAGTTATTGGCCTCTTATTAATTTATAGAAAAAGTTGCACAAATTAGATATAGTTCAAGTTCAGATTTATTATCAGAGTATGGACATGAGCAGCATGGATGGTGTAATGGTTAGCACAACACTAGGCTCATCAGGTGGCTAGAATACCCCGATGCAAAGTCACATATTCTACCCCTATGTAGCTCTCAGAGTATCTACATGAAAGAGCAGGAGGCACCTCTGAGGCGCAGTTTCTAACCCTCCTCCGGGAGGGATAATCGCCGGAGCACTGAAGTCCACCTAGGCACCTGAACGCAGCCTCCTAAAAGCAGCTGTAAAGGGCCAGGCTGATGAAAATCAGCCATAGACCCAACTCCCGCACCTGACAGCCCCTATCCTCACGCCTGACAGTCCCTCTCCCCGCTGCCCCTGCTCCCCAGCGCGGGACTTTGGGGCAGGGGCAGCCCGCGCTGGCTGCCTCAATGTCCCGCACCAGTTGCCCCTGCCCCAAAATCCCACGCCTCCCTCCCCAGCCCTGACACCCCGCATCACCTGCCGCCCCTGCCTTGATGTCCCGTGCCGGTTGCCCCTGCTCCGACGTCCCAAAGGGACAGGAGCTGGACTGTGCTCCAAGGCGGCTCTCCTGCAGCTGTCCCTTTCAGGTGGACAGCACAGTGCTTTTTGGGCTGCCATTTGAACGACCATTCCACAGGTCTGCAAACGCTTCTGCAGGAGCATTCTTGTTGGAGAATCCACCTAAAAGCGGCTACTGTTACAGCCCCAGTGATCGGGACATGGGTTTGAATCCCACTCTGTAAAGAGTTTGAACATTCTTTTTGTGTCTACATGGGTTTTCTCTGGGGGCTCTTGTTTCCACCACCCTCTGAAACATACCAGGGGTTGTAGGTCAATTGGGTGCAATTGAGCAGCATGGGCCAAAAGGACCTGTTACTATGCTGTATGAAAAAAAATTACATTTAAGTAGCTTCACATACAACCCTGAGATTCTCCAAATTAGTGCAAATTAAGGAATTTATTAAGACATGCAAGTTAATTCTAACAAGTATTGTGCAAAATCAAGATCAGACATACCTGAAGGCTATCCTGTAAAGTGATCTTTTGGAATTACCTGGAGTGGCTACTACAGATATTGCATACAGTTTCGGAGTTAGGAGTTTGCAATTGAGAAGATAAAAACTCTGAGTTAATGCATATGTGGCTTTCCCAATTCCCGACCACAGAGGTGGTTGTCACTTAAACAATTAAGTTCATTCTGTTTAAACCGCAATGCAATTCACCAACTAATTTCTCCTGTAGCTTATTCTTCTCACATCCCAAACAATTCTACCAACCACTTGAACTCTAGCCCATTCACATTCGAACCAAAACAAAATCTATGAGCATGTATGTCTTTGGGTTGCAGAAGGAAACCAGGGCACTTGGAAGTAACAGAACTGGGCCCCATGGATAATGGAAAAGTTATGTAAACATTTGCGTGTGTCCCCATTTAAAAAAAGTTACATAAACTCTTATGAGATACGAGGTTACGCTTTCTTTAAGAACTGAGGATTCCACGTGCTACGAGTTTCAAAATAACTTTATTCATCACTTCTATTCGTTTGTAGTTAATTGTTTCCAATAAACGACTTTTGTTGGTATCTCTATAATTTACTTTGGTGAACATGATCAGATGCAACAGATTTAGGATATTGCATGACGTTGAAAAGTTATTTGTAAATGCAAGTTGTTTAAAATGCTCGTCAGAATAAACAATATATTTCACGGAATTGAATAAATCCGTGAACAGAAAATGCAGATTGACATTGGCTACTGGGGGTGTTTTAATTTGGTAGAGTTCCCTCGCCCCGAAGAAGGGGAAGAACATGAACAGATTCGACCGGTTCCACGAACCCCTCGTTCCAACTGGCCCGGGATGCAGCGCAAGCGGCGCATCGTCTCTGCCCCTGGTCAGTGCGGCCCGGCCGCAGCTGGAGACGACCCCAGACCCCCACTATCCGGCACCGGCTCAGCTCGGCGCTACTTCAGCACGTGTAAACCCCGACGGCGGGAGCGAACCCGCCAGCCCCGGGTCCCCACCCCGACCGCAGAACACCGACTGCTACTCCCTTCCCCCAGGTCCCCGACCCAGTGCAGTCGCTCTTACCGTCATAATAATAACAAACTTTCCTCCGGCCGCCAACCCCCGCAGCAAGCGCCATGACAGCCGAGCGAGAGGTCCGGCCCACCGGGAGATAGGGGAGCGCAGAGGGAGCTAACTATTAACCACCAACTCGACACAAATAGAGACGTCTCAGACACAAAGAATCGTTGTGAATATTGGAATTTACAAAATACAAGGATGCTCTCCTGGTGGTTTCGCGGCGAGAGGCGACGGGTGCCAGTTTAAAGATACTCTCCCCCCCCTCATTTCTTGGAAATGGAAGAGTCCTCATCCCCGGCCCGTCAATCAAACACACACAGAGGCGTGAAGACGTCATTACTCCAGACGGTGGGAAGAGGCTTGGGTTCTTGTTTTTCTGGAGTAGCTGAATGTATCAAGACATGAGGAGGTTAAATCATTTAGGGATCATTGCAAAAATGCCTTCGCCTGCCCCGAAAAAAAATGATGAGCAGATATGGTCTTAAACTGGTGATCAAAGCAAATGGGACTCACTCAGATTGAGTTTTGGTTATCAGATAGATTTCCCTTTTTGCAGATTATCCAAAAATGTAGTGCGAACGTGACTATGCAGGATGTAAAGAGGTAAAGACGATTGGAGAAACAAAAATGATAGATGCAAGATAACATGGAAGGATGTTGTTATACACTTTAGTGCACAAAATAATAACGTTTAAATATTACATATCAGGTAATGTTGACATCTAATGTGTTGCAGAATTATGTTGTAATTGATTGTTATGATAAAATTATATATAGTGGCCACTGGAATCGCAGTGGACATGATGAAATGACGACCCAAGGCATTTTTAGAACTGGCAGAAAGGTTTGTCTGTTTTTTAGGTTACCGACCTCTGTGATGGACTGTTGCAGTGGGGAAGACTTGTCCACATGAGCTGGTTTAAGCCTGTCAATAGTGAAAGACTGTGGCTTCCCTCCAATGTCCAAAATACAAGTCCATCTAGTTCCCCTTAGCACAAAGACATATTCACAGTTTTTGAGGTCTTCAGGCACAAAGGAAGAGTGTTCTCCATGTGAGGATGGTGGTATTTTCCTACGGTCTCTCTTAGCCTGCACAACATTTCCTTAGGATCATCGCTGGAGTTGGAATGGTAGGGGACAAACTCTCCAGGAACCACCAACAGTGCACCATGCACAAGCTCCACAGATGAAGCTTGGAGGTCTTCCTTTGGAGTTGTTCGAATGCCCAGTAATATCCAGGGCAGCTCATCAGCCCAGTTTGGGTCCTCTAACCAAGCTATCAAGGCTCACTTGAGATGTTGATGAAATATTTCCACCATTCCATTGGCCTGGGGATGATAGGCATTTCTATGATGAGTTGTTTTACTGAGCAAGCAAGATAAGGCCATCCACAGCGAGGAAGTAAATTGTGGTCCTCTATCTGAAGTAACATGCACCAACTAGTAAACCAAAACAAGATACCCAGGAAATGAGGAACACCCAAGCACAAATGTCTGCAGTCGCATCCACCATAGGCACAGCCTCGTGCCACCGCGTAAACCTGTCTATTACTGTAAAAAGATAATGGTATCTTCTTGAAAGAGGAATCGGACCAATAATGTCCACGTGGACATGAGCAAAATGACGAGTAACTGCCGGAAAGGACTGTAGTGGTGCCTTAGAATGCAGCTGAACTTTTGCTTTTTGGTGGGCAATGCAGGACCTCACCATTTGTGTAACATAATTTTTTAAGATCGTGGCACACAAACCTGTCATAAATCATATGAATGGTAGATCTAATCAATGGATGTGAGAGTTGAATAATCGACGTTTCCATGATGCTGGAACTACTCGACGTGGGTATCCCATTGATCTATCACAGAGGAGTAGTTGCCATTAACTCCAAACTGGACATCCTTCAATTGCAGGTTCATGATTGCAGTCTGATAAGTATCCATCTCATGGTCATGTTCTTGGGCCACAGCCTAAGCTATGCTGTCAATACCTTGATCCACAAACAAAATCTCGAGTGGAGTAGAGTGGGAAAGTGCATCAGCTACTACATTGTCTTTTCCGGAAATATGTAGAATTTTTTCTGGAGAATTCTGAAATGAATGGTAATTGCTGTTGTCATGCTGAGCAGGGCTCTGTGTCCTTGGAAAATGCAAATATTAAGGACTTGTGGTCAGTGTACATAGTAAAATCTTTGCCCTCCAAAAAAATAACAGAAGTGTCGAATGGACAAGTAAATGGCTAAAAGCTTGTTTTTAAAAGCACTGTATTTCTTCTCTGCTTCATGAAGATGGCAGCTGAAGAATATAACGGTTTCCATTGCCCATTGACATATTAATGAAATGCACCTCCTATGGACATACTGGAAGCATCTGTAGAAAGGGCGGTGGCTGCATTTAAAACTGGGTAACTGAGCACAGTGGCATCAGTTAGCAAATCTTTTGTCTTCAAGAAGGCATTGTTTCCCTCTTCAGTCCAATGGATGGTTTTGGTGTTCCTGGACAGTAAATCGAAAAGAGGCTTCATGATTTGAGCTGCTCCCGGAAGTAACCGACGGTAAAAATTTACCATTCCCAAAATTTCCTGCAGGTTTTAAACCATAGCAGGTCTTGAGTAGTAGGTAATGGCCTTAACTTTGGATGGCAGCAGAATCACACCTTCCTATGCCCTAAGAAATCTATTATTTCTTCTCCAAAAACGCATTTATCTGGATTGATGGACAGTCCAAACTTTTGAAGATGAATAAAAAATGTACAAAGATGTTCCAAATCTTTTTCCTTTGTCCTACTGGCCACTAAAATGTCATTGCGGTAAATTAAGACATTGTTCATACCACATGCTGAAGCATCCATCACCTGTTGAAATGATTGGGCGGCATTCTGTAATCCAAATGGCATTCATAAAAATTCGAACAATGCAAATGGGGTAATTATTGCTGTTTTTGGAATTACTTCTGGCTCTACTGGTACTTGGTGATGGCCAAGCACCATCTGTTTTGGAGAAGATCTTTGGTCCATGCAAATTAGTCAAGAAATCCTGAATATGAGATATCAGATAACGATCTGGGATGGTGGTGTTGTCAAGCCACCTGTAATCTCCACAAGGTCGCCAACCTCCATTGTGTTTCAGGACCATATGTAATGGAGATGCCCAGGGACTGTCGGGCCTACGAATTATGCCTAGTTCCTCCATCTTGGCAAACTCTTCCTTAGCTAAGTACATCTCTGGAAGCAAGTGGTGGGCTTTAGCATAGAGAGGAGGGCCCTTAGTACAAATGCGATGAGTAACATCATGCTTTGCAGTGGAGGCAAAAAATCATAGAGTAGTAATCTCAGGGAAATCGCCAAACAGCTTGGAGAATTCATCTACTGGTTTACCTAATGTTTAAAGGCACAGAGCAGAGGTATAGGCATCTGCTTGAGGAATAGTCAGAAATGTAGTTCCATCTATTAGCCGACATCCTTTTAAGTCAATGAGGAATGAATAATGCCGAAGAAAATCTGCATCAAGCAAAGGTCGGGAAACTGCTGCTATAATAAATGGTCAAATGTAGAGATGATTCTCGAACTTGACATTCATCTTCCTGGTGCCAAAAGTTGGAATGTTGGAACTGTTAACTGGTTGTAGTTGCAGGTCCAGGGTAGGATGGCTTGTGTCAAAACTGGTGGATGGAAATGCACTAACTTGTGAACCTGTGTCCACTAGAAATTTTCATTGGAACAACTGGTCCCATACATATAGTAGGTTTGCAGGTTTCTCACCAGCCCTTACTAGTGGTTGGTCTGGGCATTTCCCACAAACGGGCAAGGTGGAAGGCACTTGCAGGCATTTATTCCCCAATGCCTGTGGTAATAACATCAAGACGAGGTGTCTATAGGCCACTTGCTTGTCTTGGGGGATTGCCTGCTTGTAGGGAGTGATGTGCTATGATCATTAGAGTGTGACACGGGGTCAATATTGGAGGGGTTGGTTGTGCAGACTTGTCTTTCCTCTCTGTGCTTTTGAGCCATCCAAACAATGTTAACCTCTGCCACTACAGCCCTTGGGTCTTCAAATGAACACTTGGATAACAAAAACCTAATATCATCTGGCATTTGCTTTAAAAAGAGCTGCTCGAATAACTTATTGGGCCTTTTACCAGCTGCCAAGAATATAATTTCATCCATTAGTTCTGAAGGGGTGCAGTCTCCCAACCCATCGAAATGTAGTAGTTTGGCTGCCTTTTGCCTATGGGACATATCATATACATGTAATATAAGTGCTTTTAAAGCATCATACTTGTTGGTATGCAGTGCATCCCATAGGATATCACCAACCCTCTAAGTGATGGCCTCCAGGGCGCTGACGAGATGGTAATAACAAGTGGTGTCCAATTTGACTTTGTGAAGGTGAAATTGTGCTTCAGCCTGTTGGAATCACAGTTCAGGCTCAGCTCTCCAGAAAGGTGGCAGCTTCACAGCAACAGCTGCATAGTCCACATTTGTCCAAAAATACATTTTTGGACTTGTCAGAGTCACCAATTGTGGCCACTGGAATCGCAGTGGACACAATGAAATAACCACAAAAGGCATTTCTAGAGTGAATCAAATAGATTTACTCTGCATCTCCCACGCAACCTTTTAAAAGCTAGAATCATGCGCTGACATCATCAAGCACTGATGTCACATGGTCGGTTCGATGCCTCCTGGGAGTTGTAACACCGCCATAGCGCTGCTACTATCTATCTATCTATCTATCTATCTATCTATCTATCTATCTATCTGTCTATCTATCTATCTTTCTATCTATTATTGGGTAGGTTTGGAAAGGGAAAGACACATCACATATTCATATTAGCAGATAAGAAAGGTCTTCCAAAGACAAAGTGTCTGTTAATTCAAAGTCAAGCAGAAGCCATCAAAGCCTTGTCATTGTTCAGTTAAAAACCATAAAATTAGAGGAATTGTTCCATATAAATACTGAAGACAATGAATGTTTGCTGGAGAAACACCTGTGTAAACAGAAAGTTATTTGCTTCATGACCTGTGGGAGAGAAGTCAGAGACCACTGCCATGAGTTGTGTTTTTAAACTTGAGTCAATGGTGATATCATATCATGTGATTGGCAAGAAGGCAACTTTAATATTGATATTAATATTAATAACATCTGGGGTCAAAGATGCAGTAACCTTTAATGAAAGAGGTTATGTTGTGTGTTCTCTCTTTGACAGGGTGCAGTGAACTGGGATTCACTGGTAGTGTGATGTGCTGATGACTGGCTCCGCTCTCATCTGCTCACATATAACCCTTGGTTTCCTCCATAAACCCAGAACCCTTCCAAAGACTACTATGAGATCCTACCCATAGTTATAAGCTAATAGAAACATTTGTTCTCCCTCCAGTTGTGAGAGCTTTTATTTGCATTACATAGGGAGGAACACAGAATCAGTGGCTTCAAAGAAAAGGGCCACATCAACTGTCTCTTTGTCAAGAATGGGCAGTTCTGCATGCCAATTGTAATAGTCACTTCATTTAACCCTTGCCTGGGTTGGTGAGATCAGCATGTGAAATACTAGTTTCACAACCTCCATGCAAGAGAGGGGAATTGAAAAAAAAAGTAATTTGTATGAAGAAATATTTCTTTGAAAGCAAATCTACAAGAATTTGTGAGTTTGAGAACTTTTGAACAGCAGTTTAAGGACTGAACTTCAACACAAAAGATTTCTAAGACTGAACTTTAAATCTGAATCATCTCTTCAGAATTGTGCCTAAACTGTAATGGTTTGGGATCTGCCATGCACACACACACATTTATACATTTATGCACAATGGGGTTAAGTAAGATTTTATATTATTAATAGTAATTAATAAAAATTATTGTTTTGAAGATTCCATTGTCTTGGTGAATTTCTATTGCTGTTGGTCTATGTCGTAACAACAGATTCCGAAATTCAAATCCGGTGATGTCAGTAGGTGCTTATATGTTCTCCCCATGTCTACATGGGTGATCATCCGAGCATTCTGGTTTCCTCCCACTGTTCAAAATGTACCAGGATTGTAGGTTAATTGGGTAGCATGGGATCATGGGCCGAATGAGTCTATTACTATGCTACAGGTCTAAAAAGAAAGACCTGCTGAATTCCTCTAGCATTCTGTACTTTAATCCCATTCACTGGTGTATGCCTACATCAAATTTCACCCACATTCAAGGACACACGCATGCCCTGTACTAAGCCATGCATAATGGAGAATTATCAACACTGGGTGGAGGGAATTGTTCAGCTAAAAGAAGCAATCACAAATTCCCAATCTTATTGAATTGAATTGTTTTTTTTTCAAGTGTACCAAGAAACAATTTGTTTTGTTTGCTATCTAAGCAAGTCAACTCATTCAGCAAAGTGTGATGATAATCAATAACCTAATCGATAAACAACTCATAAAACAAGAGTGTAGGAAGTAGTGTTACAGACAGTCAAGTAGTGCAGGATATGGAGAAAAGTATTAAAACATAGTCCAAGGTATCTAGAGAAGTGCAGTTAAAATTCAGTGCAAGGACATCATCTTCTCACAGTGAGTGCTCTATTCAAGTCTGACAACAGCAGGAAAGTAAAGGACATCTTCTGTCCAACAGAAGGGAGAAGAGAATATTGCAAGGTTCCCCATTGGAGATTCATTCAGAAAGTCACAAGGCATATGGAAACCTAGATATGTGGATATAGAATTAGCTTGCCTGTAGAAAGCAGAGTGTAGCAGTGGACAGAAAGTATTCTGCCTGGAGGTTAGTGAATAGTGGAGTTCTGCAGGGATATGTTCTGGGACCACCCTCTCCTTTTATAAATGAATTGGATGAAGAAATAGCGGGATGGGTAATAAGTCTTCAAACAATATGAAGGTTGATGGTATTGTGGATAGTGTTGAAGGCTGTCGTAGATTACGACAGGAAAAAGACCGAATGCAGAACTAGGCAGAGAAGTGGCAGATGGAGTTCAACTCAGATAAGTGTGAGGTGATGAATTTTGGCAAGTCATTCTTGAAGGCAGAGTACATGGTTAACAGTAGGATATTTAACAGTGTGGATGAACAAAGGAAACTTGGGTCAAAATCCATACATCTCTCAAGGTTGTCTTGAAGGTTGATAGAGCATTTAAGAAGGTCGATAGGACAGTTAAGAAAGCCTGTAGTATGCTGGACTTCACTGATTGCGGGATTGAGTTCAGGAATCATGAGGTCATGTTGCAGCTCTACACATCTCTGGTGAGATCACACTTAGAATATTGTGTTCATTTCTGGTCACTTTATTACAGGAAAGATGTGGAAGCTATGGAGAAGTGCAGAGGAGAGTTACCAGGATTTTTCTTGGATTGGAAAATATTTCTCATGAGGCAAGGCTAGCAGAGCTGGGGCTTTTCTCTTTGGAGCAAAGAAGGATAAGAGGTGACTTAATGGGGTTATGAGATGATCAGAGGCATAGATAAAGTAGACAGTCAACATCTTTTTTTCCCAGGGTGGGTGTAGTAAACACCAGAGGACAACTGTACAAAGTAAAGGAAGGAAAGTTTTGGGGAGACATCATGGGTAAGTTTTTTTTTAACAGAATGGGTGCCAGGCACATGGATAAAATAAAAATAGAGGGTTATGATTCAGGGTTTAGGTTTTATTTTTGATTGGTATATAGGGATTGGGAAAACATTGTGGACCAAAGGCCTGGTAGAGTGATGTAATTTTCTATGTTCTTTGTTCTAAAATTCTAACAGGACCAAACAGACTAAATACAAGGAGTATTTTCCTGATTCCCAATCAGAGTCCCAATATCAGGATGCCAAAATCAGGAGAAATGTATTCATCCAGAGGTGAGTGAACCTGTGGAATTTTGTACCACAGAAGGCAGTGGAGGACATCAATGATTATATTCATGAAGATGATAGAGAAAATTTTTAATACCTAAGGGTTGCAAGAAACATGAGGAGAATGCAAGAATAGATCACTAAAGGTGGATGATCAGCCAAGGTGAATAGTGATTGGAGCTGAATAACCAATTCCTCTCTTATTTTCTATGTTCCTTTTATCATGGAATATATCTCACTATTTGTCAGAACATAGACACTTGCCCTGAGATACATACAATGAAACATATGTTAATGTCTTACTCCTTATTCCGTACTTCCATTATCCAGAGCCACATGATGCTCCACTGTAAGCCAAACAAATAAAAGCCCGCATACTGTACCAGGTAAAAGGTAAAGTATGGGCTTGTGTATGAATACTGTCACCACCATAAATGCAAATAGCTGTCTCTGATACATTCAAGGAAGCTCTGAGATTCACAGGGAAGTACATGGGAATAAAGAACAATAAGATACACATTTGTAACATGGCCAGATTTTGATATTTCTTTCTCTCAGATATTGACCCTTTGATTATGTTCATTGATAACATGACATGAAACATTATTGTTCCAACAAACATCACTGATAGAGAAACTACAGTACATAAAGCCAATATACCACTGTGCTCTGCCTTTCTTACAGCTATTAGTAATACAGTCAGATATGAATCTTTGGTCAGGTTTTGATAATACAGAAGTCCTGAAGGATGAAGTTAGAATTCTTAAATGCACATTAGTCAATCTATAGAGAGATTAATGCCTGCTTTGAGTACATTTGCAAGATGATTGGTTAGGATATTTAAGATAAAATTCAGGTTGATAACCTTACCATTATGTCAGACTCCTGGCCATAAATCCACTCAATCATCACAAAACTTTTCTTGCAGACAATACTTTCTACACCCGTGATAAAACTGCTATTGAAAGATCAACAGGCAATGTAAATGAGTAGGCGCTTGGTTGGACATTTATATTTGTCACAACAGTCAACAAAACATACATTTGAAAAATAAACTAATAGGGAATGTAAAGTTTGCGTTTCATTGGTGGATGGACTTTGTGTTTGACAACGTAGTCACTCTTCGATGCTTAAGCTAGGGTCATTATGAACTCCTTGATCAATGCAATCATGTTCTTTTCCACTATTGATCTTACTTATGCAATGTGAATGTGCTTATTTGTATGCAACAATGAGTTCAAAATTGAAGCCAGTCCTGTTCACATAGGCAGGACAAATTTATGCATCAACCATACTTAGAATTAAATTGTCTTGAACCCATAAATCATAGTGATGGAAAAGATTTTTTCTTAAATTGACATCAGAAAAATTAGTTTTTCAATAAATCTATTCCATTGTTACTTTAATCTCTGCCAGAACAGATCGTTGGAATTCTTACTTATACAGAATATGGCATTAGAAATAATTCTTAATTGACTTGCTGAATTGCAACAGAATATCACATGTAAAATGGGACAAAGGACTGGAAAGCTCCAGACTCATGACGCTCTCAGATGTTAAATATGTTTGAAAATGCCTTATAGTTTTTGTCTTGAATGGATAAAAAGATAGATGATTGTACCAGCAGTGTCTTTGAATTGGGACTATGAACCATAATTTCAACCGATGATTAAAGAGAAATGCAGATCCAGAGCTTGAGCATTAGTTACAAGTTATTTTATTCTGGTACCATGACATTGTACATATTGAATGATTTGGAACCTTTATGGTTGACACTTATCCTTCTAAACAGTCTACCTCCACATGCAAGTAACTAACAACGCACAACTCCCTGGAGAAAAGAAAACATGGAATTGTTGGTGGCTCTCTAATTATTTTGCTGCACCATTATTGAAATTAATCAGACTGTCAACACACAGGAACAATGCATTTCTCAGTTGTTTAAAACAGGTTATCATGGTTCCCTGTCAAGTGTCAATATTATATTTAGCCATCAGTGATTGGAAATCCCATTATCCAAAACATTAAATGCTGACACCATTTATTTACATTTACACTGGCAAAACAGTTAGATGAACTGATGACACCTTTAAATTATTTTCACTATTTTATATGCTTCTGTTATCACCTCCCTGGAACAGTTGACTCATCACATCCAAACTCTGGTCTAGGTTCTTTATACTGTCATGTACATAATACACAAAATTTGTTCACTTTTGTTTGCCTGAAAAGGCACACCAATTGATTCCACTAGTCCAGTGCCCCTACCAAGAAGAGATGGAGAAGCAAAAGTGAATTCCTTTGTGGACATCAAGTGCCCGTGGTTCCCACCACCTCCTGCGATGCCGTTGCAGATTTCAAGAAGACATCTAATCATCACCTTCTCAAGGACAATTTGGGATTGGTTAAAAAAAATATATAAATTAAAAAATATATATATATATACACATATATATAATTCATGGGTTGATCCTGATGAACAAATGAATAAAATATATCAGAAATCTGAAATGAAAGGAGAATATGCTTTGCTTTTGATTGTTTCTCCCTCATCTTCTCCTTACACTTTCTTCTTCACAATGGACTCACTCCAAATCTGTTTCAATTCAGTTTTTTTTCTACTAATGAAAGTTTGTTGGCTTGAAATGTTAACTCTGTTTCTCACTGAATACATACTGGCAGCCCTGTGAACAATTCCTATTAAGTCCTGGTATCCACTCCATGGAACAGAATTGGATTGTGATGCAAGGAAAGGGTCCACAGGAGATTTACCAGGAAGTTTTCCAGGAGGGAGCACCAGTAAAAAAAGGAGAGACCTGATTGTTTGAGCTTCTTTTCCTTGCAATGGAGGCTGAGGGAGTGGGGGTGGGGGTGGGGGGTGGGGGGGTGGAACAGGGATAATGGAGGCATACCAAATTATGATGTAACTAGATAAGATTGATAGTTGGCAACTTTTCCTATAGCAGATGTATCTAAATCTAGACTGCATAGATTTAGGGTAAAAGGTGAGATGAAGGGGATGAAGCATGTTTTTTGCCCAGAGGATAGTTGAAATTTGGTTTGGCCTTCCTATTGGCAGAGATAGGTGCTCTCTCCTTAAGAGGATTTGAAATACCAACATATAGAATGATATGGACCAAATGGTGATAAATGGGATTAATAAAGATGGGTACTTGATAGTTGGCATGAATATGGTGGGCTAAAAATATTTCTGTGCTTTACGACTCAATGACCACCAGAGAGGTGAAGGTGGAGCCCAGGAACTTAAGATGAAGGGCATAAAGAACCTGAAAAGGGATGTAAATTGGTTAATTGAATGACCAGTGGAATATTATTCATTTTTCATATCTGCAGAATAAGAAGCACCATTAGAACCTGGTTTAGCTGAGAGAATTATAAGATCAAATATATAGATAGAGAGAGAGAGAGACCTCATTTCCCCACAATGCTTTGCATAGAGTCCAATGTGCACATTTTGCACAGGTTAAATGTGGAAAATGGCTGATCTAATCAAGCTTGGTTTGTGACAGAAATTCATCAATGAACTTTCAGAGTGACACATTTTGATCTAGCCAGCAGGAATGCGTTCTGATCAGGACTCACAAACAAGCTCCAAGTCTTGGCCTGGCTGGCGATGAGAGGAGCACTCTCAGTGAGATCCTTGTACAACTGGAACATCACCCTCCATACACGTTGTTCTCAGGATGGCTGCGGTGGAGTGGAGAATGTCGGCCACCTCTTTGCTGAATGCACATTCACAAAGACTGTATGGGGAAGGATCCAGGGGTCTTTGCCATTGTTCAGGGGCAGAGGCAGCTTGGCAGAGGATTCTCTGATCTACCAGCTGTTTCCAGGGATACACTCAGAGTCGGACATCCATAACTGCTGGAAGACTATTAACTCAGTGAAAAATGCCCTTTGGTCTGACCGAAACCTGTTGGTCTTTCAGCATACTGAGATGTCGGTACGGGAATGCTGACGACTGCTGCATTCCAGACTGCTGGAGTTCGTGCTGAGGGACACACTGAAGGTTTGTACAATGGGGGAAGGACCACAGTCTTGAATCCTCTCTTTACCGGGCACTGAGATTGAGGGAGATTTGAGGGGGGGAGGGAAGCAACAAGATGCTACAGTGTGGTAATAGGGTATTAAATGTAATAATGTACATTGATGAGAATGTATAGATATGACTGATATTATGAATGTAAAAAGACTTGACAGTTTTCTTGTTTGGAAATAATTTATTGTGAATAAAGGTTATTTTGGAAAAAAAATCTGTGTAGCTCTACCACATGTTCATGAAAAATGCAGCTCATGTTTGTTGAAATATGTTACAAATCTCACTGCCTTGCAGCTCCTAATTACCCATTGTTCCTGTTCATAGAAGAGGTTGTCTAATTTTACCTGCTCAGCTAAGTAAATCCACAATCTCAATTTCATTCAGACTAAGATCAATACAGAAAATATTCAGATAATAATAAACCTAGAGATATTGTTTCAGTAAAATTCAGGTTTGTGTTAGTGGGAAGGCACATTATGGAACCGATGATGGAACTGAAGAAGCACTTAATTCAGTCTTCAAAACTGAAAATAATAGATGGTTCTGTTCTGTTGAAGGCAAGGACAGCTTACCTGATGACCTGAACAATGTGTTTGGAAGGGAAGTGATTAAGTACCTATGGTGCTCCTAATGCCAATGGGAGAGGGTGGAGGAAGGTTTTAACCAACACTAGTACAATTCACTGCACCTGACAGAAAGAAGTCAATGTCTCAAGATGGAAAAATGCAAAGTTAATTGTCCTGTATGAAAAGTACAATGGATAGATGGTCTGCAACAATTGCTGAAGAATTTTTTCTGTTTAGCATGACTGACAAGGTGTTTGCAATTTTCTAAATTTTTTTTTTAACAGTACAGCACAATAGAAGACCTTTCTTGCCAAGGAAATTCACGGCCCCCAATTAAATTACCAACCCCATATGTTTTGAAGAGCACTTGAAGGAAACCAATCTTGGTCTGGGGAGGAGGTACAAACTCCTTGAACAATGGGATCTGAAATCGAGGCTTATTACTAAAAAGGCTGAAGAGAAGGTACTGACAAATTCGAAAGGATCTGTTGTTCAAAGCGATCTATCTAGGAGGTCTGATGGTGGGAAGCCGTCGCGTAAAATGAGAGCATTTGATACGAAGGCCGAACCTTTTGTACCACAATCACAAGGCATAAATATATATGGACAAATTTCCCCCCACCCCCAAGCATAGTATTGCCAGGGTTCAATCATCAATGATCACCATTCTCCATTCCTTACTCAAGAAGGAGATTCAAGTTTTTAATGCAAATCCACATCAACATCAATCATTCATTAAATCTTACGAACATAATACAGAAAGTAATAACAAAAGTGCCAGAGATCGTCTTTATTATCTAGAACTGTTCACTGGAGAATAGCCAAAGGAACCAGTGAGGAGTTGCCTACATATGGACCCAGAAA